>NW_023270739.1:11662254-11919694 GCF_011800145.1 Mirounga leonina
GCTGATGGTCATGATAATGGTGCTGATGGTGATGATGATGGTGATGGGAGAGAACACCCAGTAGGCTCCAGGCACTGTTCTAAGTACTTGCCATGTACTCAGACATTTTGTGTCTTCAGGTGGCAGGCACGAAATACTTGCTGAATGAATGAATAGAGGATGACTTGGTCCTACTACCCTAAGCTCACAGTGAGGGGCAGGGACGTGTGGGGCAGAATGAAGAGAAGATAGGAGAGGGGAAACAAATAGAAACAGTAACGAGACACAGTAAGAGCAGTAGTCAGGCATATGGGCTCTAGAGCCAGACTGCCTGGGTCTAAATCCAGGCTCTGCTACCTCTTGTCTCTGTTAACCCTCTGGGAAAATTAATAAACCTCTCTGTGCTTGCTTCCTCATCCGTAAGGGGGCGGGGTGATAGCATCATGGGGTTTGGGATACGTGTCCACACCGAACAGCGTCTGGCACACAGCGGAGGCTCAGTAGCCTGTGTTTCTTGTCACCTGCTCAACATAATTCACCTAAGCGACTTGGAAGCAGACTTGGTTGCTTCAGGTTCCTATTTGGCTTCTCCCCAAGATCAGTTCTCAGCATCTACATGGGAATCTCTCCCGCTTCTATTCTTGCTGCCATCCTGGACACCAAAGTCCCCACTTCTGATTAAATTTGGTTTCCTGTTTTACATCTTGGTCTCTCCCCCCACCAAAGAAGGACTTGGTGTGACATCTGAGCTGAGACTTTAGGAATGTGCAATTTCAAAAAGGGGAGGCATTATTAAAAAAGGAGGAGGGGACTGATCCAGCTAGGGGGAGAAAGTGGGGCAGGAGGGGTGCACTCCTGGTGGAAATTCTGGGCAGTGGGTTGTGCCAGAGGATAAGGCAGGAGCCTGGCGGGCAGGAGGCAGAACTACGTATGAAAAGCCTTGACTGCCACCATTTGAGAAGGTTAACGGGAAACCATTAAAGTTTCCAAAGCTTTATAAACCTGTAGTTGTTATGGACATCCTAGAGTCCATAGTGGTGCTCATCCTAGTGGTAGCGTTAGTCCCAGCCCCAGTGGAGGTTGCAGCCATAATGGAATTAAGAGCAGCAATGATAATCGTAGGACCACCTGCGCTGTAGTAAACTATAGCAGTGGTACTGTGGGGACTGAGTCACCAGCACCAGCCTTCTTACAGTTCACTGTCATTCGTACTTGCCATGTGCCATTCTAAATATATAGGGTTTTATCTCATGGGATCCACACAAGAACCAGAGGAGGTCCCTACTATTAGTATCCCCATTTTACAGATGAGAAAACAGAGTCAGGGAAGAATGATGTGACCTGGGCAAAGCTGCACTGGAAGCCAGACACCCAGGATGCGGGCACCGTGAGAGGCTGCCTTGGCCTGCCCGCTGGGAAGTGGAAACCTCATGAGTCAGCGCCAGGTGAAGATGGGAAGGGCTTCTCCGAAGTTCAGGGGAGCACTCGTGGAGGAGAGGCCCTGAGAGGTGACTGTGGGGTCCTGGCGGAGCCGCGGAGGTGGTCATTGAGGGGGCCGCCAGTCCCCGCCTCTCTGATGCCCACCTGGCCTCTGCCAGGGATGGGGTCTCGGGATGGCTGCACCCTGTTCTAGTCATACCCAGGCCAGGGCCTATGATTAGCACATGGGGGCACCAGAAGCCCCCTCTGCAGGCCTCTCGCCAGCTGCCTGGCCGTCCTCCCCAGGGTGTGTGGGGGCAGGCTGGCCTCCCCCCTGCCCCCCCAAGCCCCACAGCTGTGGGCCTGGAGGCTGGTGTACCTGCAGAGCACTGAGCAGAGGAACACCACAGCATGGCTGAGCTGGTCCAAGTGGGCCTGACTCCCCCCACCCCCCGCCGCCCCCCTTGGCCTCACCCTGAGGCTGGACACTGGCCAAGTGGTCCAGCAGGAGGCAATGACAAAGGCAAAATGTAATTACCCCAACTGCAATTTAGCTCTGTTGCCTGGAAAACATGTCATGTCCCCCTTCCCAGTCACCGTGGTGGGGGGGTGTTCCTGAGGACAGCTGGATGCTCCTGAGTGAGGACCCTTGGGCACGTGGGGGTCCTGGCTGCCCCCTGCCTTCCCCTGGGTCCTGAGAAGCCACCGCCAGCCTGCTCCCTATCTATTCGTTTCCCTGGCTCTGTTGGTTACAGCTCCCTTGTGTCCCCCATGATGGCCCCGCAGGAGACAGAGCTGGAAAGGCCTGTTCTGCAAGCTCCAGGGGGACTGAGAGGCCATCTTTCCGAGCCGCGATGAAGAGTGATCCTGGGGCCCTGCTGTAGGAGAGGCAGACTCCCCTGACAGCGCCAGGGACAGGAGAGAGGGAGCGATGGTGCAGAGCGAGGGCCCGCACAGCAAAGGGAGGTGGCCCGGGGAGCAGAGCATGAGGCCTGTGGGGAGTAACTTGGTTAATTCTAGAGTCCTAGGGGAAAGCCTGCAGGAGAAGAACATTAAAGAGAGGGAGGGGCAGGTCTCCTCAGGCCTCTGGTGGACGCTCCCATGACCTCCTGGCCCCTGTGAGGTTGAGCCTTAGAGCTGGGCCCACTCGGCTCCCTGGCCACACCCGGCCTAGGCTGGAGAGTCTTCTGGCCCCTGGGCTTTGGTCAGCTGGCTGCGGGGCCCCCTCTGATTTCTGGGCAGCTCCTCACCCCTGACTTTCCTAGACACTTCACCGCGACTCAGCTCGACGCCCTCTGGACTAGCCCTGCCTTTTCGGCCCAGCCCGAGACCATGGAAAGGAGGGACCTGGCAGGACTCATTCATAGGCCCGGGATCCCAAGATGCCTCTTGCTTTCCCGGGAATCTCACAGTGCTTCCCAGATCTCTTTTGCTTCCAACCAAGACCCAGGATTCAGTGCTCAAGAGGCTCCCACACAGTCTGTGTGCCTGGAGCCGAACAGAGCTGAGCTCATATCTGCCCTCTTTTCTTTCTTCCTTTCTTTCTTTTAAAGATTTATTTATTTATTTGACAGAGGGGGGCAGAGGCAGAGCATCTCGAGCAACTCCCCGCTGAGTGTGGAGCCCAATGCGGGGCTCCATCCCACGACCCTAAGATCATGACCTGAGCCGAAACCAAGAGGCAGACGCTTAACCAACTGAGCTACCCAGGCGCCCCTGCCTTCTTTTCTTAATTACTGTGTGGCTTTGGACAAGTCACTGGTCCCCTCTGAGCCTCAATTCCTACATCTGTAAAATGTGGATAATAATACCTCCCTTTGCAGGCTTGTTGCGAAGTCTAAGAAGGTAACATACTGTTTCATGTTCCTAAGGCTGTTGTAACAAAGTACCACAAATTCACTGGCTTCAACAACACCTTTATTGTCTCACCGTTCTAGAGGCTGGATATCCAGGATCAAAGTGTTGGCAGGGCTGATTCCCTCTAAGAGCAGTGACAGAGAATCTGTCCCACGCTTCTCCCTAAGCTTCTGGTGATTTGCTGGTGATCCTTGGCATTCTTGGAGTGGAGAGATAATCATCCCAATCTCTGCTTTGATCGTCACATGTGCAATCCCTGTGTGCGTGTGCATCTGTGTCCAAACTCCCCCCCTTTTTTATAAGGATACCAGTCATATTGGATTAGCAGCCCACCCTACTCCCGTATAACCTCATCTGAGCTAACTACATCTGCAACGAACCTATCTCCAAATGAAGGGACACAATTCAAACCATAACGCATATGTAAAGATACCAAGCATGGAAAAAGTTCTCAAGAAATGCCAGACCCTTTTCCTTCCCCATTAAAGAGGAGCTAGCCTCAGGGGCTGAGAGAAGTTTCCAGCATTCTGGGGCTGCTCTGCCGAGGATGCAGGTTCTGCTCGGTGGGAAATGCTGTCAGGGGTCTGTCTTCACGCTCCGGCCTGACCTTCCCATTAGGGATGTCTTGCCCCAGAGAACACCTTCTTGTTCCACGCAGAGGCTGCTCTCTGCATGACGGCCTCATCCGCCTCAGACAGTGAAGGGACAGGGAGAGGCCAAGCCCACCTCGGGCATTCTGCCCACGCTTCCCTGCAGGGGCCCTGCGTGGGGAGGCCCAAAGAGCTCCCTCAGGCCCCTGGTTACTCCTCTGGGCTGCAGCTTGGTCTTTTCCTTCTATTTTCTGTCACGGAAGAGAATTCTTTTCTCTCCCGCTCAGTCCTGGGGAAGCTGAGCTCATCTCTCCAACCCTGGGGGTTAGCGTGCTTCCTGTTTGTCTAATATCATTTTGATCTTAACAGCAGCACCCGTGAAAACAATACTGACTAAACACTGATGCTGGGTGTTTACTGGCACGGAGTTCCTTCCAGATCCTCAGCTGACTCTGCACCAGCAGCCCGCCTCGGTGAGGCTGTCTCCTGGGAGGGCGAGTGACGGCCCAAGGGCACAGAGCTAATCAATAAGCAGAGAAGTCAGCACAAGGTTTTTCCCTGCGGCTGTCCCCGGTGGTACTAGCTTGAACTGGGACCCTGTTTTCTTCGGTTGTGTTGAGTGTGAATGGTTGGCCTCCTCCAGAAGGACTGGGCAGACCTTCCTGTGGGGAGAGGGAAGTGTCTAGGAGGGAGGCCTGGGGCAGAGGACGTGGAAGTGGGAGGGGGTGGGGCTTGGGCCATGTGGCTAAACTGGACGGTGGCACCTGTGTCCCCCACCTTAGGAGAGGTACTGGGCTCTGGTGGGAAAAAGGCCAGCTCTGGAGGCTGGAGGAGCCGAGGGCACATCCTACCCTTTTCTTTGCCTTCCCGAAGGGCACCTTGAGCAAGGTGCTATTGTCCCTGACCCTCAGCCTCCCCACCTGTAAGACGGAGAGGGCTAGGACACACCGCCCAGGGATGTGGCAAAATCCCTGGATCGGCAGCGTCACCCCCATTTCTCAGATGAGAAAATGGTGCATGGTCAGTGAGTTATATTAGGAGGTGTCAGGAGGTGGAGGTGAAGGGAAGCTTCCAGGAAAGGGGCAGGTGAGAGGGAATTCTTTCTACTTTCAAAATCTTGATTCTCCTCCAAAGGCTTTAGAAACATAATTTTATAGAGTCTTCTCAGAGCATTGCTCCTTTTTATAATGCCCCGCCCCAGAGCCCCCGGACCCCAACAGGCTAGCACCACGACTCGATCGTGTTATTGGATGAAATGGTTTATCACTGTTAACTCCTCCATCCCACCTGTCGGGCAAGGACTGGGTTCTATTCGGCTTGTAGCTCCGGTTCTTAGCTCAAGGTCTGGGACAAAGGGAATGCCTTGCTGATGTTTGTTGAATGAATAAATGAATGAACAAGTGAAAGAAGGAATGAATGTCTTCAAAAGGAAATGGCCCCCTTCTGTTATCACATTCCCTCCTGTTTATTAAAGTTGTGAGCAGACCTGAAGAACAGAGCGTGAAGACCAGGAGAGTGCACCTGCTCTCAGCCACAGGACACCGAGAGGCTGAGGCACGCAGCTAAGGGGCCATTGTTCACGTTATACTAGGACCGAACGATTGAACCATGGAGAGCTGGTCTTCTCCTTCTCCTTGGCTTCGGAGCACCTGATCCCTTGGCCACAGGAGCCTGCCTACTCAGACGTACAGGTACATTATGAGGTGTGGCCCCAGCAGGCTCTGGAGCCAGGCAGATGGGAGTTCTAATCCCGACTCTGCGTCTCACAAGCTGTGTGGTCTTGGGCGCCTGGGTGGCTCAGTTGGTTAAGCGACTGCCTTCAGCTCAGGTCATGATCCTGGACTCCCTGGATCGAGTCCGGCATCGGGCTCCCTGCTCGGCAGGGAGTCTGCTTTGCCCTCTGACTTTCCCCCCTCTCATGTGCTCTCTCTCTCTCACTCTCTCTCTCTCAAATAAATAAATAAAATCTTTAAACAACAACAAGCTGTGTGGTCTTGGCCAGTGATTCAGCCTCTCTGAGCCTCTTTCCCCACCTACAAAAGGGGCTATCAATAGCCAAGGGTGGTTGTAAAGACTGAATTTAAGAGAGGTAATTATTTAAAAGCTCCTAGCACGGTCCTGGAAACACTGCATGTAGCTAACACACGACAGCACCCTTTCTCCCCTGATCCTCACTGTAGGTCAAGAAAGCAAATTGCTTTGCCCAACCATGCCTCAGTTTCTCCCTCTGTGAAGTGGGGCCAATAATACCTGCCCAGCCTCCTCACAGGACTGCTGTAAAGAGGTGAAGAAAATGAAAGTGCTCTATGAACGTCAATGGACCAAGGGAAAAGGTGTTTATGTTGTAGTTAACTCCTACGGCCATTCCTTCCAACTCAGTTTCTACGGGCGTGAGAGCTTCCTGGGTTGGCTTCTCCCTGCTGAATATCCACAGGCCTCTCCCCCTGGTACCGCCATTTCTGATCCTGTCATCTAAGAAATCAGAGGCAGTCCAATGCCACCATTTGTGCCGATTCCCCCAGTCCAGATGGAATAATGTTCTTATCAAAGTGGACAAACCATGTCCTTACCAACCCACTGCATGGGCTATTTTTCCGGTCTCAGTGGTGACAGTCGGGCTGTCCCCCAGGATGGGGTTGTCACGATCCATCATGAGCCTCCGAGATCCTCCGTCTCAGGAGCCCTGACTGGCCGTGGGGACTGGGGATATGTGTGAGGCGAACGTGATAACCACTACACTACGGAAACTGGACTGGGGACATGTGTAAGTGCCACCCCACAGTCTCCACAAGCAGCCCTGCATGCAGGCGGTAAACCCTGGAAGGTGCAGGAGGGCTACGGAAAGCTGCCCCCTGCATGTTCTGCAACCTGGGGGTCACTCCCTGAAGCAGGTCAGGGCAGCCGGGAGCAAGACAGGCGTCTATGGACACAGACACCTATGAGTGGGTCTTACTTCTGCAATGGGCCAATTACTCCCTAGCTGTTGCATATAAATATAACTTTTGTCAAAATGTATCTTCCATGCCTCAGGGTACCTCCCTATGCAACGGAGCCCTGCAACACATTAAAAAAAATTTTTTAAGGGTTCAAAGCCATGGTTTATTGAACTGTTTCATTAATTAGGGACAATCAGGTGGTTTGCACTTGGAAACTATGACCCAAAAGGCCAACAACTGAAGTTCATGGCTATATGCACGTGCACGCGCACACACACACACACGCACACACAGCTTCTTTGAAGTCTAGATTATTCTGAGAATGGGTTCCGGGAATTCAAAGCACTGGATCAGGGTAAAAACCATATGGTTTTTGACCTGTACTGCCAAATTAGTTTCCTAAAGGTTGTGCCCCGAGTGATAGACAGTGGTGACAACTTCCCTGTACTTTTACTAGCACTCACTATTATTCGGGGACTGCCAGAATCTCAGGCCAAATACTATGCCGTGAATAGAAGTATTACAAAGAGGGCCTGAAATATCCTTGGAAATCACACCCATCTTTGATGCTTCTTTCTTTCTCAGACCCAAATTACAATCATTCACCAAATCATATGGTTTCTTCTGTGCTAAGTTCTCTTATTTATTTTTTCCATCCCTGTAAATTCATCTTCAGTCTGGGCCCTTAACATCCCCGCATGCACTGTTCCAACGACCTCTCCAGGGGCTTCCCATGACTGTCTCTCTCGTCTGGGTTGTCCCGCCCAATTCCTCTCTTAAAAACACAATTTTTTGGTGGTGATGGTTGCACAACACTGTGAATGTACTTAATGCCACAAATCTGTACACTTTAAAAACGGTTAGAAGGGTAAATCCTATGTTATGTTTATTTTACCGCAATTAAACAAAAAAACCTTCTGATTGCTCCCCTGCTCAGAGAGCTTTAGGGGCTCCCTGTGTCTACCAGACGCAAGTTCAAAGTGTTCAGCCTTCCTTTTAAAGTTCTCCACGATCATAACATAACGGTAATCCTGACGGACACGGAGCCAATACCGGGGTAAGTGGTTTATTGGCATTGTCCTGGTCGATCCTCACACTGCTCCTCAGAAAGGGATGATCAGATGAGGAAATCAGGGCACAAAGAGATTTTTTCCTTCTAAAACCAACTGTATTGTGGGATAATTGACCGACAATAAAACATCCATTTTAAGTGTACAGCGGGATGAGTGTCGACAAGGGTACAACTTGCGTAGCTAAGACCCCAACCAAGTCATAGCACGTCTCCACCGTCCCCCAAGCACAGAGATTTAGCCAGCCAAGGATGTACAGCCAACAAAAGAAGTGGCTGAGAATGAAGCCAGCTCTGATTCTGGAACCAAACTCTTGGCCCCTCGTCACCCTTGTATCTCCCAGTACCTTCCAGTTATGACTCCTCAGACGTGCCTCCCATACCCGAACCATACCTTCTACCTCCCACCTCTGCACTGGAATGCCGTCCCTCCTCCTCATGCTTGACTGAATCCCACCCTGTCCTAGGAGCTTGGCTCTAATCTTTTCTCCTCCAGGAAGTCTTTCTGCCTTGACCCAGCCAGCCCAAGGGCAGGGCCCCTCTCCCCTGAATGCCCATGTCCTTGTGATCCACATCACCCCTCGGACTCTGCTCAAATACTCAACTGATGGTGATCAAATACCATTTTTGTATTGGAGATTAAAAAAAATTGTCCTTTACCTCTTACGGACTAGATGATCCCTGAGTCTTTTTGGCAACGACTATGATTTCTGTGACTGCAAAAATGTAGCTGGGGTCTTTGTCAATCAGTGGGCTTCCTCAGAGATCAACCCCACGGGAATGAAAGGGGTAAAACTACATCTGCTGACATATTTCCTGGTGCCGGCAGAATTCATGGGGCCTTACTCCTTACGAGCAATCAGTGAGGCCTTTGAAAAGGCGAGCAAATTACATTGACCACCAGTGAACGTGGCAGGTAACATCCTTTCCTTCTCCTGGGAATGCCTCCCAGCCAAGTTAAACAGACTCTGGCACAGAGCTTTGGCCTTTGCCTAATGGTATTTGGAAATTTAGAGGCCTCGTGTCTCAGGCACTGACACCAGGCAGAAATAATGAGCCAAGAGGAATGAAGGAGAGAAAGAGCACTGCAGCCAGAAAAGGAAGGCTTCCTAGCCCCAGAAAAATTCTCTCCTTCCTCGCCCACTTGCTGAACCCACTTCTTTGAGGCAGGTGCCATGCCAGGCCCTGGAGCTCCAGTGATAAATGAGCTGACCTCTGTGGCCTCGAGAGGCTCACCATCCAGAAAGTGTCCCCACCTTAACCTTTAGCCCCAGAGCACCCACTATGTGCCAGGCACTAGGGTGTGGGGTAAGATGGTTTCTGCCCTCGAGGAAAAACTGGGAAGAGACAGACATAGATGCACTTTGTTATAACACAGTGGAATGTATGCTGTGTAAGTCTCTGTTTCCCCATCTGTAAAATGGGGATAGTAACTACCTGTGGCGAAGTGGTGAACATACTGACCTCTGATGACAGACCTCCTGGGTCCAAACTCCAGCTGGCCTTTTTAGCAGCTGTAGGACTATGGGAAAATCACTTAACCTCTCTGTGCCTTGGTTTTCCCATCTGTAAAATGGTGATAATAAAGGGGCCTACTGCTTAGAACTGTTACGAAGGCTAAATTAGTTCATCCACATGACATGCGTAGAACAATGTCTGGTACACAGTGTTTTATGAACAACAGTGGTTATTTGCTCTTCAGAGCCCCTTGGGGGGCCTGAGGAGATATGGTTAGCTTTGGCTAAAGAGGTTTCTCAACAGAGAGACTGCTCAAGCAGACCTTGCAGAATGCATAGGAGTTTGCTAGATAGAATGTGTATATGTATATGTGTGTGTGTGTGTGAGAGAGAGAGAGAGAGAGAGAGAGCGAGAGCAAGAGAGAGCGAGCTTGGCCAACCTTTCATATAAAGGGCCAGACAGTAAATATTTTTCAGCTTTGTGGGCCATATGATCTCTGTGGTAACTACTCAATTCTGCTGTTGAATGGGTATGGCTGTGTCCCAATAAAACTTTATTTACAAAAATAGGCCCTCAGGCCATAGTTTGCCAACCTCTGAGTTAGAGGATGAAGGGGACCCAAACCCTTACTTATGGCAGTAGTAGGCCCGGCCATGCTCCTTTAGATTAATGGCTTTTGTGTGTGTGTGTGTGTGTGTGTGTATATACAGAACTGATCCTCAGGCTCTTTTCCACAGCAGAGTTGTAAACATTCTTAACTACACTTCTTAAAACTAACGAGAGGGGAAATCAATGCACAGATAATCATCCCTTCTTGAAGTTTCAAGAAGAGGTGGCTCTGGGTGGCATGAAGCCTGCCTCTTCCAGAAGTCCTCAATGCACGTCACCTTGAGGAGGGAGGCTGGACAGACACAGATGCTCCCCCATCATGTCCCAGTCTGGTCATGCCCCCCCCCCCAGCACAGGTTCTATACAGAAAGGCCGGGCTGGTGGGTTATTGCCCATGTCTGCCAGCAGTGGGGCCCTCGCTGTGTCCCCCGACCCCACACCTGGGTAGAATTTTCAAACGTTGTCCGAGGGGCCAGGATGGGACTTACAAACGTGGTTACTGTAGAAAGAACATGGGCTTTGCAGCCAGGTTCAAATCCCAGCTCCGCCATTTACTAGCTGAGTGATCTGGGGCTCTCCTCCGAACCTCAGTTTCTCACCTGTGGAATGGGTTGCTGTGAGGATTTAATGAAGCAATGGATGCTAAGTAACCAGGTCAAGCACATCACTGAGAATCCAAGGATCTTGGTTTCCTTTATGTCATCCGTACAAACTCCTCATCAATTCGTTCTCCTGTCCCAGACTCAGACATCTCCTCCCTCCACAGCTCACGTGTCCTGCTATCAGGAACTTGAACCACGAATGCCCTGACACCTCAGCACACACCAGAGAAACATTTAAGAGGGTAAAATGGGTATATGAAGTCATTTCTTCAGATTAACCACAGAGACAGTATTTGGTTTCATGAAAATAATTTCAACCGTAGTTTTTGTACAGTCCTGGAAACACTGCTTTCCAGAGAAATTTATGTTGTATGTCAAGAGAATATGAAAAAAAAAAAAAAAAAGTAGAAAGAAAACAATGATCTCACTTATTGCCCTGCAGGTGTAATCCCCCTTGGGCTGGTTGAGCAGCTGATTTATTTGCAAGGTTGTTATTCATTTCACAAGTTCGAGCATTCTGCTCTTTTCATTGTTCTGGCCTACAATGTGTAAAAGCATGCAGAGACACACACACACACACAGACAGATACACCCGGAGTCTCCCTCTTAGGAAGCAAAGGGCAGAGAGCCAGCCGAGAGAGGCATTAGAGAAAAAGCAGGGGCATCTGGGTGGCTCAGTCAGTTGAACGTCTGACCCTTGGTTTTGGCTCAGGTCATGACCTCGAGGTTGTGAGATCGAGCCCCACCTTGGGCTCTTTGCTCAGCGCAGAGTCTGCTTGAGATTCTCTGCCTCTCCCTCTCCCTCTGCTCCTCCCCCCGCTCACGCACACATGCACGCTCTCTCTAAAATAAATAAATAAATAAATAAATCTTTAAAAAAAAAAAAAAGGCATCTGCACGAACCAAATGGCCCTCTTGCTCCGATTTTGAGAGTGGTAACTATGTCATCATCATTCACAACCCTCCTGCCTAGGATATGGCGGCGGAGGCAAGGGAAGGACTAAGGTCTAGGGCTGCGGATGGGGCATCTCCCCTGGTGGGGACGAGGAAGATAGCATTGCCTGGTTATCCGTTTCTCCACCATTTTTTTAATCTCTTGAAAGCCTGGGGGAGCAGCATGTGGAGAGGAAAGAGGAAATGGATTTGAAATCGGAGGGGCTGGGCCTGCGTTGCTATATGCTCATCCCTTGACTTTGGGCCAGTTACTTACTCACCCCTGTGACCCTCAGTCTCCTCATCTCTGAAATGGGCATAATCGGATCTACCAGCCTATGGTTCTCAGACCCATTAAAGGAGAGAATGTGTGTGAAGGTCTTTCTGTCACCCCCAGAGCACGCCTCCTTCATCTCGGTGTCAAAGGGCATCTCACACTGAACACTGAACACAAAGGCTTCTTCATCTTGGTGTCAAAGGGCATCTCACACTGAACACATCCCACACGGACCTGCAACCAATGGTTGTCCCCCAACCTGCTCCTCCAGTCCCTTCCCCATGCTTCTAGTGCTCCAGCCCAAACCCTGGATCCACCTTGACTCCTCGGTCCTCTTACATCCCCATCCAATCTGTCTGTTGCCTCTTTTTTGTTCAGAAGAAGCTCAGAATCCAATCACTTCTCAATAGCCCCACTGCTGCACCCCCATGCCACCATGTTGTCTCTGCCTGGGATTACGACTGTGGCCCCAGGAGTGGTCTCCCTGCTTCCATCCTGGCCTCCACCCACCCGGGTCTATTCTCAACACAGCAGCCAGGGGATTCTGTCTAAAAAAAAAAAAAAAAACCCGCTGGATCAGGTCCCTCCTCTGCTCAAAAGCCTCCAGCAGCCCCCACTCCACTGGGGTAAAGGCCAAAGTCCTACAGTGTATGAGCGTGTGTGTGTGGGCGGATCTACCACCCCTGGGGCTCATCTGCCATCTCCCTCCCAGCTGGATCAGTCCCACGACCAGGACCCGGCCACAGCCTCTAGCCCTGACATTCTCAATCCCCCACCCCATGCTGTTTCTCCCCACTGAGCTTTTCTGATCTGACATGTGATCTGCTTGACTTCTTGTGTATTCATGGTCAGCTCCACAAAGGCAGGGATGGTAGTCTCTTGTGTTTCCTTCTCTATCCCCAGGGCCCAGAATACCATACTGGTACAGAGTAAGTACTCAACAGACACTCGTGGAAAGACTTCCAGATGTTTCCTTACAAGAGGCACACTTGATATTCATAGTTTGTACTGGATTAGAAAGAAATAGCCTGGACCCATCTAACCAGTGCCATCTTGTCTATATCTGGAAAGAGCTTTGGGCAAGCAATTTGGAATCAGACCAACCAAGCTCATTCAGCTTCTAGCTGATGCCCGTAAAGGAGCTGCCAGGAAAGGGGTCTGCTGGGGAAGGGGAGGGGGCTGCAAGGAGAGAGAGGCTGGGGGTGCCCAGGATTGCATAGGGAATGTTTGCCATACCACGGGGTCTGACAACCCACTGGTCCCTGGCAAAAGCAGGGCCAAGGAACGCACATGGTGACAGCCATCCTCCCTCGTGTGCCCTACTGATGAAATGGGATTAGAGTAAGCATCAAAGGTTGCTGGGGGTGGGGGTGGGTGGGGGGTGGAGGAGATATCCTACATCCAACCCAGGGCTTGGAGTGGAAGATAACGAAGGCAGTGTGCACTTAATTCTTATTCACCGGAGGGAAGGTAGTAAGTGATGGTTAAGTCATTTCCCAAGTCCTGGATCCAGGGCCTTCTCATCCTCCATCTCCGAGTCCCTGCCCAGTCAAAGCCACCTGTCCCCCACTTCCTTACCCCGAGTCCCGGCCTTGAAGAGAGCAGGGCCGGATCTCCGATGCCACTGGGCTGAGCTCTCAGCCCTGGACCATCCTCCCTCAGCTCTCCCCTACCTCTGGTGGCCCTGGGCCAGGTGTCAAAACCAGGGTGGGACCTTGGGAGGCAGCAGCTCTGCTGTGAGGAGCTGTGGCAGAGCTGACAGGGCAGGACACTTACTGGCTGGGGATGGCGACCATGTGTCACCCTGGTCCACCCAGTGTCCACTCCCCCTGCTTCTCATAGCAGCATCTCCAAATTTCCAGTGGAGGACCTCTCCTCTGCCGCTCCCTGTGCGGGCAATGCGGACTCTCTGTCTGCTCCCAGTGTCCAGAGGGAACCAGGCCCAGTGGGTGCTGGGCAGGGCCTCCTGGGTCAGGCCCGGGTCCCGCATGGTCCCTTTTGTACTGAGGGCTAATGGATATCACAAAGCCTTCCAGGCACCTGCTCGCCATTCCCAATTCAGCCTCTCCCGGAAGCTGAGCGGTAGAAGGCATGAAGCCAGTGGTCCCGCTCAGCCTCTGTGTATTTGTAAGGCAAGACTTCCTTCTTCTCTAAAGCAGGGTTCTGCATCCTCAGATTGACGTTATAGGTCAGATAATTCTTTGCTGTTGGAGGGCTGTTCTGTGCATTTTAGGAGGTTGAGCAGCAGTCCTGGTCTCTAAGCGTGAGATGGCATCACCTCCCCGAGTTATGACAGCTCAGTATGTGTCCAGACATTGCCAGGTGTTCCCTGGGGGGCAAATTCACCCCTGGTTGAGAACCGTGGCTCTAAAGGAGGCTGATTAGCCGAGAGGACAACCCTTGGTTCCGAGACCTGAAGTATTCATTCTACCTCTATCCTTCCCTCTTCCCACCAAAATCAATCAGTCAGTGTTTCCCTGTGTTTCTCTTTATCCTTGCTTTTGGGTTCCAGGCATGGCGCCTGCAGAATTCTGGGCTTCACCTTTGGGTGTGACCCTTGGTGCATCACCACGGCTCATCGCTGTTTTGGCGGTCAGGGATTCATCTAAGAAGCTGATGTGTGGACTATCTCCTGAGTCAGATGCCGCCTGTGCATAAGCTCAAAGGACACACACGCATACCATTCTGCCTACGATGTCGGGAGCCCTCAGACCCCTTCTAGCTGGAGCCACAATCCCTCAGAGTTCACGGGGCTTCACCCTTTCGGACCTTCTAACAGGCTCAGTCATGTCTTTGCCTGATAGAGCAGAATGAACACAATTTGGAGTCAGAAGACCTTTGGAGTTTGGGCTGTATTACTTAATTAGCTGTGTGATTTTGGACAAGTCATCCGACCTCACCGAGCTGTGGTTCTGGAAAATTGGGAAGACCTCACTGGCTTAGGGCTGCAAGGAAAATAAGGCACCATCAAATCCAGTGATCTCCCAGTGTCCATTCTCTCCACTTTTCATTCCCCCTGACATTCCTCTGCCAGGTTAATTTTTCTAGAGCATAGGTATGGGCATGTTCTCCTCTGCTCACAAGTATTCCATGGCTCCCTATTTCCTAGAGGACCGCATCCCTTTTTGTCAGCCAGTGGGGTCCTGTTCTAACTTTCTCCCCTAGCTAACTACTTCTGTGCTTAAACATTTTCTGAGGTTTTCAACCTTTACATCTTTGTTCATGCTGTTCCGGTACCTGGAATGCCCTTCTCCATCCTCACTTCCATTTATCCGCTATAAGGCCTGGCTCAAAGGTCACCTCCTCTGGAGGGAGATGCACCCTATGCCCATCCTAAGTTCCTGTAGCCCCTTGGCATCAGGGGTTCTGCCTGTACACCCAGCAGCAGCTTTGGGCCCAAGGACATTCCTCTGGGTAGTGTAGAGAGCATGGGCACGGAGGCCGATTGTCCTGGATCAAGTCCTAGACACCACTTGCTTTCTCAGTTCCTCTCTGGGCCTTCTCTTCCTCAGCTGAAAAATGGAGCTAATAATAGTGCCTCCTTCCAAGAATTACTGTGTGCATTAAACACCGTGTCAGGCACTAAGCCAAGCTATAGGATCTCATACAGGCTATCTATGTCAAGTATATTTCAAATGCTTATATCACAGTGCCTGGCACAGAGGAAGTACTCAATAAATTTCAGTATGATTGCTATTATCATTAGCAGGCCCGGGGGAGAGATTAAGAAAAAAGACTTCCACAGGGCTAAGGTAAATTGATAACGACCAATTAAAGGACATGGACCAACTTCGAATTCCTTAGTAGCCTCCAAAGGAGGAGAGAATTAGAAATAATAACAGCAAGCATCTACTTTGTGCTGAGTATGCTCCAGGCACCGTCCCAAGCCTTTCACATGAATTTATCCTATAATTCCTACGGCAGCCTCAAAGGGGGAGACGATTAGCTCTCTTTTGGAGATGTGGACATTGAATACAGAGAGGGTAAGTAACTTGCCTGAGATCACACAGCTGAGCTGGGACTCAAGCCCAGGCCACCCGGCTCTCCAGCCCCTCTACACTCCTGCCCGAACAGGGTGTGTTTGTGATATCTCTCAGGACAGAGACCCTGGGTGGCTCTTCAAGGAACATCCCAGATCCGGAGAAGATAGTGGCAAAGCCCACACAGGAATCTAAAAGGTGCCTTTATGCGGAGCTCTCTGTTGTTTAGTCTGAGCTCTATGCACAACCACCTGGGATTGGCTACCAAAGAGCAGGCCCAGAAAACATCTGGAGCCCAGATGCGTCCGCCATTCCCTGGGCCAAGAAAACGTATGCACAATTTTCCAAACTTGTTGGTTCTCAAAATATTTTAAAGTGCTTTGTAGGAAGGAGGGAAGAAGTTGGGGGGCCCAGTTAGAAAGAACATGTCCTGGAAGAATCTCAAACAAATCCCATTTCCCCTAGTAGCTTCAAACTTCTGCTGGCTCAGGTAGTTCAAAGGCTTCTACTCCTGGTTCATCGCCCAGAAGCCGGCTGGGCCCGAGGCCATTCTGGGGGGTCAGAGGCTGAGAATCTGGGGAATCCGGGGCAGCCAAGGCAGGAACTACTCTTGGATTCTAGATGATGTGAAGACGAGAGTCCTCTCTCCAAACCTGAGATGGCCCCAGCACCCCAAACCCATTAGTTACATAATATATAAAGATGGAGGAATGAGGCTGGATTATTATCTGAGATCCCATCCTTCATGAATTTAAGTCATTGTCTCTTTATTTGGACTCTTCAAATGGTGGAAAAGGAAAAACGGTTCAGCAGTGTCCACTCTCACTGTCTTAATCCGAATCAATTAATTCTTTTCTTGACGCACTTATTCGCTTGCTTATTCAAGCCCCATCCCACCCCATTATTCCTCAAGCACCTGCCAGGAGCACCTACTGTGTGCCAGACACCTGACATAATAGTAATAAACCTGAGCCATGCGGCCCTCCCTTCTTGCCTGACCATGGGGCCTGGTCGACGGGCTCCCAGCCCTGTACCCCTGCCAGTTCCTCTCTAGCCAATGGTCACAGCTTTCAAAACTCCATCGAGATCCTGACTTCTTAAAAAAAAAAACATGTATGACCTATAACTAAATGCCAGTTTACAAATCATTGCATAGTTTCAGCTCTGGGACAAGAATCCCTGTGCTAAACCCACGCAAGGACTTGGCAGGAGCAGCAGAGTTGGATGTGCTTGGAGGGAGGCCTAGGCTGAGTTAGTACCACAGTGGACGAGCAATATATTTAACACAAGGCTAGGCTCTCTGGGAGGATTTTTCTAGGGAGGCTATTCTTCTCCATGAAGGGCTCAGAGGAAATCCCCTCAATATCAGCCACAGTTTGGCTTGTTCTGATCACCAGTCTTGTTCGATGGCCACTGGGACAGTGCAACCGACCAGGTTCTCCTTTTCCTAATGCCTTCCAGGAAGCTCAGAGCCCTGTTTCTAGCTCACCAGAGCAAGCATACAGAGAGGGTGGTAGAGCGTTCCTTCCTAAATTCGTCTAATTTCTAGCTCCGTTTTGCGTCTTCACCTCTCTTTTTCTTTTATTTCTATCACTGAGTTCACATTTCGCTTACCTTTATATAACCTTGAAAGCAAACTTTAATCCTTGCTGGAACATGTTGGTAGATAAAGTAGAATGAAATGAAATGGAATGGAATGAAATAAAGTAACAGTGTTGAGCTTGAATTTTTGAAAAATTTCAGGTCTACCCATATGCCAAGGTGACATATCTATAGCGTTCACACTAAAATACAAAGAGTATTAGGGTGCCTGGGTGGCTCAGGTGGTTAAGTGTCTGACACTTGGTTGCAGCTCAGGTCATGATCTCAGGGTTGGGAGATCCAGCCCCGCGTCAGGCTCTGCGCTCAGTGAGGAGACTGCTTGAGATTCTCTCTCTCCCTCTCCCTCTGCCTTTCCCCCCACTCACCTTGCATGCACATGCTCTCTCTCTCAAATAAATAAATCTTTAAAAAAATAAATAAAATACAGAGTACATTCTAGCATCTTCTTTCCAAAGGCCCATCAATATGGGATTAGATTGATATTCCCATCCCAATGGATGCATCAGGCAAAAGCAAGCTGAAGAGCTGGTGTGTCTGTTAATGACCTTCCCATCCCAAGAAAAAACAGCTTTCATTGCCATTTTCCCACTAACAAACATTAAGAGGTGGTCAGCTTTCCATTCTTCTGTTTTTCACAGTGATGTCTCTTGACCTACTCACTGAACTCTATCATGGACACGTGCAAAAGGCAACAGCAGGAGGCCCAGGCCCCCTTGACCTTACTTCGGTCAGAGGTGAGAGATGGAAGTGGCCTTGTGCCATCTTTCAAAGCATGAGCACCAGGGCCTCGATTTTTTTTTTTTTTTTTTAAGTAGGCTCCATGCCCAGAGTGGAGGCCAATTTGGGGCCTGGCGAAGGGCCCGAACTCATGACCCTGAGATCAAGACCTGAGCCGAGATCAAGAGTCGGATGCTCAACCAACTGAGCCACCCAGGTGCCCCACCAGGGCCTTGATTTTGAAGCATAAAGGACCAGCATGCTCAGATACAGAGCACAGATGGATTTAATTGCCCCTCACGAGCTAGCACAGAGCATGGGCAGGCCTGGGGACACAGCTGACGTGGATTTCTTCTGAAAGCTGGACTCCCCCCCCCCCCCCAACTGGAAAACAAAACTGCTTTCTCTTTAGTTCAATTCAACAAATATTTATTGAGCACCTGCTATGTGAACCTCATATTAGGCATGGGTATATGGACACAAAGTGAATAAGGAGTAGATACGTGTGTTTATATGTGCACAAATTAGCAAGTTAGCAAACAGGCAGATCCATGCACACTTACTCATGCACTCCCTCCTACGTGTATGTTCCTTGCCTTCAAGGAGCTCACAGTCCAGCTGGTGGAGGGGGGTAGAGAGACGCTGGCCTACAATCCTGGCTCTCTACATTCCACCAGTTTTTGTCGAGACTCCCCAGTGGAGCTTAAGCATCACCTCCTCTGAGAAGCCTGCCCTGACTTCTCTCCAGCCCGTCTGCCCCCCGGGCAGGTCAGGTGTCCCATGTGTCTAGTGACAGTACTAAATGCTCTGGGATACCCCCAATGCTCTCGTTGTGCTAGGGAAGAATCTACGGAATGGAAGAGTGAACGAGGGAGTGAGTATTCGAGTGAGTGAATGATGTTGCTGTTTTCCCCAGTGAACTGAAGCAGGGCTATGGTTCTTGAGCAGCTGCTGTGAGTCAGGCATGGTGCTGAATGCTTTTCATGTGTTATTTGCTTCTCACAGGAGCCTTACGAAGGAGGAGCCATAATTTCTCCATTTTGCAGATGGCAAAACTGAGACCCTAGGAGACTGTCTGATGTGTCTCAGTTTCCCCTCCAGGCGAAGAGCCAGGATGAATCCAGGCCTCTTGGCACCCAAAGGTAAAGATGAGGAATAGGTGATTAGGTGGTTTCCAAGATGCTAATTTTCCACTCTGGCAACTTCCGGTTCCTTGGTCTTTCAGGGAACTGAAGTTTCTGGACTACAGTTTAGAAAGAGGGCATAGGGTAGGGGAGAGCCGGCTTGGTGGCTCCCAGCTTGCACCTGGCTTTGCACCTGGCTCGCCAGGAAGCCTCAGCAGGGAGGGGCAGACAATGGGTTTTGCACGTTCTGCTCAGCCTGGACAGCCAGGGGTCCCGGCTGGCCCCTCTACCCTACCTCTCACCCAGCGGGGCCCCTTCCTTTGCTTGGCTCTCTCCCCACCCAGTCTCCTGAAGGAAGTGGTGGTTTGATATTGCAAAATAAGCAAATCAGGGCCCCAGCTGCTGGAGGAATGTTTGCATCTAGCCCCATCCTGCAGAAATGCAATTGCTTGAATCCCCAGCCACCAAGAACCAATATCTCAGATGCCAACACAGTGGCTCCAGGGGCCTGAGGAGCTGTAAAGATGCTCTCTGGCCAGGCCAGGTGGTCCTGTTCCCGAGGCATTTTGCAAGCGTCAGCTAGCACGGCGTGCTCTGCTATCAGACGGTTACCCATGGAGGCTGGGGGAAGGCCAGAGAACAAATCGGTACAAAGGAAAGTACACGGGTTTTGGTGTCAGAAGCCCTGAGTGCAAGGCCCAGCTTTATCCCTGACTTCTCTGTGCCCCGGTTTCCAACTTCTAAAAATGAAGACAACAATAGTGCCCAGGGATCAGATCTGATTTGCTAGGAGGGGGGAATACAACTGCTCATGTAAAGTCCTTCCATCCCAGGGTCTGGTACAGAGATGCTATAGGATTCACCCTCGTTCCCTTGAGGGGTTGCAGCGCAGGAGGGTCTGGGTCAGATCTGGGTTCTACTGGGATCCTTGGAGAAGGACCAGAGGTGACAAGGCTGGAGCAGGGCTCCCAGGCAGGAGGCCGGTGCAACAGGCCCTGGGCAACAAAAACGTTTGGCACTCACCCTTGGGTTCTGTGTGTTACGGGTGCCCTGAGCACCCAACTCGTCAGTTGAGTCATGCTTGGCATCTTACGTCCATCATATCCTTTGGGAATCACAACAAATGAGTCTAGGTCTTATTATTATTTGCAGGCTGCAGATAAGGAAAAATAGGCTGAGAAAGGTCAAGGTCAAGTCAGACTTCCATTGAACCAATTAGCACACAGAGACTGCTTTCTGATCTTGGGCCTGGGGTGAAACCATCCCCCAAAAGGTACCAGAGGGAGGTCCGTGTGAAGGGGTGTTACTTAAAAGCAGCCTGAGGAAGTCAAGCTGGGATGGATGTTCATTGTTGAGTGGAGTTAATGCTGCAGCCAGATAAGGTGCATGGGAAAAAAAATCATCTTGAGAAACCTGGCATGGGGAGAGCCGGGGAAGTCAGGGAGTGGGCTGAGGCTGTGAATTGTGAGTCAAGAAAGCCGAGTCCCTTTTTGATGGGGCCCAGCGGGTGCCAAAGAGACTGGTCTTTTAAAACAGTAGTTTCCAGACCTTGCTGGGCATCAGAATCCCTACTGGGGTTGGTACAAAAATATTGTTCCCGTGGCCCCAGCCTGGGAGAACGTGATTCAGTGGAAGGCAGTGGATCAGATCTCTATGTTAAACTCACCTCCAGGGGCACTTCTGCAGCCCTCCGGGGCTGGGAACCAAGCACTCTGCTCCAGGTTGGTAAAATGTGGTATCAAGTGCAGGTTCCTCATATTATCTGCCCTGATTCAATGTATGTTTGGCCGTCCCCTCCTTATCTGTCCTTCCAGCGCCAAGGGCATCCTAATCTCAAATCTAATTTCTCTCTAATGCCCTGCCTCCCCTGTGGGGCTGACCACCGCCTTCCCAACATCACTGGTCCAGCGACAGGTCCAAAGTCCCAGACCATCTGCCCCAGGGCTGAGCCATTTCAGAAAACAGGCTCTGATTTCCTAATCTTTGCTCAAGCCTCCCTGCTTCCCATGGCTTTTAATCACTCAGAAAGGGCCTGCTGTTCAGAGCAGTACTCCCTTAAATGTGTCGGTATCTTGTTATAAATCTTTTGTGCTGTTCCGTTCCTGGGGCCTGACTCAGGGTCACACCCGCATTAGAGAGACAGCTGAGATGGTGCTCAGCAGCCGTGGCTGGCTGGGCAGCCCTGCACAGGATTTAGCTCAGAATCCATGCTCAGTAAATGTGGGCTGAGGGGCTCCTGGCAAGCCTCATGCTAGAGGTCCAGGGCAGAGGAATCAGCCATCCCACTTGCAGGAATATACCCAACAGGACTGTGGGCAAACCGTCACCAAAAACAGGTTCTAGAATGTTCACAATGGTACCATACATGGTAGCCCCAACCTGGAAACAACCTAATGCCCACCAGTAGTCAAAGGGATAGATCAAAGTGGGATTTCCTCACCCAATGTAGTAAAATACAGCTACACACAACGACATGGATGCATCCAATGAAGATAATATTGAACCAAAGAAGCAAGGCACAAAAGAGTACATACTATATGATTCCATTTATGGGAAGTTCACCGAGAGGTGAACTGATCTATGCTGTAGGAGTCAGGATAGCATTGCCCTGGGGTGGGGGGGGCAGTGACTGGAGGAGGGGACAGGGAAGGGGTGGCCATGCTCCCAGTCTTGGTCTGGGGGCTGGTGACACAGGTATGCAACAGTGGTGAGAATTCATGGAGCTGTACACTTCTGAGGTATGCACTTTCTGTATGTAGGTGACACTTCAAGTTAAAAATAATCTCACCCCAGAGATGTCCACGAACGAAAAAAAAAAGGGTACCAGGGACCCAAAAAATTGCCACATGGGACTCTGTTCTCACTTAGCTACCAGTCCGCTGTGGCCTCACCTTGATCCCTGGGTCCCCAGGGGCCTCAGTGTCATCCTTCACCTTTACGGTAAAGGCATTGGAATGTGATGACCTCTGGCATCTAGTGGGGACTGTCTCTGATGATGGTGCTAAGTAGGACATCCAAAGGCAAATATCATATCCCAGATATCTCTGGCTTCCTCCGGTAACTCTGTGGAACATCCCTGGACTCAGCTAAACCTCTCTCAGGGCCCCATTTTGTCATTATGTCCTGTCTCACCAGCCTGTGAGTTCCTCCAAGTACCATTCATCTCTGCACCATGAGCGCCCAGCCCCAAGGAGAGGATCAGATCAACTTCTGTTGAACTGGGCAGCCAGTGTTCCCACCAGGGGCAATAACGACAACAGGAAGAACCAATGTTTGTACAACTTTACTACGTTTGTGCCAGGCACCGTTTAAAGCCCTTCCCAGGTAGTATCTTATTTAATCATCAGAGCAGCCCCGCGAGGCAGGTTCTACCTCCTAGCCCATTTTACAGTTGTAATCCGAAGAACAGAGGGGCCAAGGGAACTGCCTACGGTCACACAGCTAGTGAATGGCAGGGGAGGGTTTCCAATGGAGCAGTCTGGCTCCAGGTCCGTGTTTTTACCTTCTCCCTAAAGCTGCGCTTCGATTTGTCCTGGCTTCTGGCATTTACTGTCCTGTGTTTGTTCTACCCACCCCTTCCCTTCGACAGTTTATAGGCTGCCGTCCTAGCTCTCTTGGCCTTAATCTTCCTAGACTGGAGAGGCCTTTAAGGTTTATCTGTACACATCCACGGCAGCCACTCAGAGCCCTTCGTCAGTGTAGCTGCCTTGCTCTGGACTCTCCAATCTGGATGTCTCTTTGCCGTAGCAACAACAAGGATGGATGGAGGGGCTGTGTTCTGGGCTCTGTCACACCAGACATGTGCAAGAGCCCCTCGGTGTTTTCTCTTTGGTCCCCAGTATCCTTCCTGGTCATGACCAGCTACCCTATCTCTACGTGCAAGAGGTGTTGAGGAGCCCCAGAAACCCGGGAGCCCTGGGTTCTGTTCCAAAAAGCAGCTCTCTCTACTGCGGGGGGTGGGGTTATAACCAGGTTCAGGAGGAAGATCTAGGAGCCTCACTGACTGGAGCCCATCTGCAATTGTCCAGAAAGCTTTAAGGGAAGGGAACCAATACCCCAAAATTCCAGGCACTAGAGGGAAGTTGGCATCCACTATGCCGCCGAGCCTCACAGCTTTGTGAGGGAGGCGCTCTGAGTCCCATTTTGTGGGTGAGGATACTGAGGCACGGAGAGCTCACCCTGCCATGGGCTTCAGGATGCATGAGCCCAGGGAGCCCCAGTGGCCCATCTTAAAGCCTGACCTGCTGGATTACAGAGGGAGAAGCTGCTACTGTATCTCCCTCCCAGAGACTCCAGGGTCATCTGCAATGAGTCCCACCTGTAAAGGTTACAAACTGGGGACAAAACTCGAGCAAACCTCACAGTATTACTACTCTAAGGATTAAATAAGATGAAGCATCTCAGGGGCTGGGTACAGAACTTGGCACATGGTAAGGGCTCAATATCTACTAGTATTACTAGCAGTGGGAGCCCCTACTTCTGTTCCCGATCCTAAGATTCCAGGGAAATGATGAGCAGACCCTGGAAGATTAGATTCACCCATATAACTCCTCTAGGTCTCCCAAATCTAATGAACCTTCTCTTATTCCTAACACTCCTTAGTCATATGACTTCACACTTGTTACCTGAATTCTCTGTGCCTCGGCTTCCTCATCCATAAGACAAGGAGATAATATCTTCCATAGAGTTCTTATAAGAATCCATTGAGTAAATTAATATATGAATAAATGCTCAGAGTAATGCTTGACCCAATGCACCATGTAAGGATTTGTATTATAATCTATGTGAAAAAACTTTCTGAGCACCAACTGTATACATACAGTCCCATCCACCTATGCATCAAGCCATTCAACCATTTATTATTTATTGAATGCCTCCTTCGAGCCTGGCATGCTCGGTACCTCACATCTGTTCTCTGACAGCAACAATTCCCAACAACTGTTCTAAGGTGCTGGGATATCAAGGGGAATAAGACCTCCACAGCTCACCCTCCCTCCCCTGCCACTCCCCCATTAGACCAAGCTCTCATTTCACCCAGATGGCCAGTGAGGCGTCTGGCTAACTCCAGCTTTCCAGATGGCTCAGCGCCTTCTCCCCCGGGTCTCTATTCTGGGTGGGTTTCCTCCTCTCTGGCCACCATCCCAAGAAGCAGAGACAGCTCCTCCCAGCTGAGGTCCAGCCAGCCAGAGCCAGGCACTGGGAGAGGTGCCACCAGACCAGAGTCGGTTAATCTTGCCTTTAATTAGCATATGCACTAAGTGACGGGGCCCCGGGGGTGACCCCACAGATGGCAGCCTGCTTGGCTGCGAGTGATAAATTGGGTGCATCCAGTTCTGTGAAGGGCTGTGTCCATGCTGGTTTCTGTGACTGCCCTTCTCACACCTGCTGCTCGGGCACCACGGCACTGGGGGGTAGCGTGCCTGGCCCAGGTCCTCCTCAGTGCCCAGGGCCAAGGCTCCTGCCCAGCAGCCCAAGGGATGCGGGGCCTAATGGAGGTGGGGAGGGTGGGAAGCTCACCTTTCCCTGGGCTCCCAGGCTGGCTTAGTCCAACCAGATTCTTTGGGAGGAAGGAACCAAACATTTATTTAGCCCCTGCCACAAGAACCTTGCTAAGAAACAGTAATAACGGGGTGCCTGGGTGGCTCAGTTGGTTAAGCGACTGCCTTCGGCTCAGGTCATGATCCTGGAGTCCCGGGATCGAGTCCCACATCGGGCTCCCTGCTCAGCGGGGGGTCTGCTTCTCCCTCGGACCCTCTCCCCTCTCGTGCTCTCTGTCTCTCATTCTCTCTCTCAAATAAATAAATAAAATCTTAAAAAAAAAAAAAAAGAAAAAGAAACAGTAATAACTACTGGGTTAGACCATAGGAAGTTGCCATGTCTGTAGGTCAAAAAAGAATTGAATACAGACAATCTCATGTGGTTCAAACTGTTATTATCTAACAAGTGCTTTCTGTGTGTCAGGCATTGTTCTCATATTAACCAGCTGAATCTTCACAACCACACTCTGAGGTGGGGGCTCCTTGCTGGTGGGGGGACCCCCTCTCTCCGGCTTTGTGCTTCAGAGTAGAGGACTTCCGTCAGAAGACCAGCCTGTTCCCTCATTCTCTCCACCAAGGTATGTTCCAGGCCCTGTCCTAAGTGACTGACATGTGTCACCTCATTTATTCCTCACAGGAATCCTATGGGATGGGTACCAGTGTCGGTCCCATTTCAAGGGTGAGAACATCGAGTCCCAGGAATGTTGAGCACTTGTTCAAGGTCATGTGCCTAGTAAAGGGCAAAGCCAGCTCTGGAAGCCAGGCTATATTGTCTTGTTGGGGAAGAAGCTGAGCCCCTTCCTCTCTCCTTTCTTGTCTGTTTCTGGGAGCCAGCTGCCAATAGGAGACACACGTTCTGCTTGCGGGATCCCTTTATGCAGAACTTCACAGAGGCAGGCTCCAGCCTGTGGGGGAGGCCCGTGTCTGACCAGAGCTGCAGAGGGCTAGGGTCTGGTAATTCGGTCCAGGGCGCCTGGGTGGCTCAGTTGCGTGTGGCCCCGCAGGGAACCACCTCCTCCAACCCAGCCTTCCCCCATTAGAAGGGAGATATCATCATCATTGTCTGCCTGCCTAGTTGGGTCTCTGTCTCTCTGTCAATTCCAAATTTAGCGGGTATGGGAAGAGAGGTGTTATTTATCGAATCCCTAAAGTCCCTACACTAACCATCCCCATTTCACAGATGAGGAGGCTGAGGCATGGAAAGCTTGTGTGACCTGGATGAAGTTCTCTGAGGTCAGACGGCCCTGCTCACATCCGCTGGATCACGTTTCAGCGATGTCACCTGGGCCTAATGGTTCCAAGCCTTGACTGCCCGGATGGTGTCACAGGAACAACTCCATTCAGATCACAGAGTGGCCATGAGGGTTAACTGTTAGAAACCACAGGTTTAAGACTCCTAGAAACATGTATGGTGCAGAGTAAGCACTCAATGTTAACTATGAGATCAAGAGTAACAGGAAGATCACCCCATATCCTGCTCGTTTTTCCACTGCATTTATCTATATCAGAAGTTATAGGGGCGCCTGGGTGGCTCAGTCGTTAAGCGTCTGCTTTCGGCTCAGGTCATGATCCCAGGGTGCTGGGATTGAGCCCCGCATCAGGCTCCCTGCTCCGTGGGAAGCCTGCTTCTCCCTCTCCCACTCCCCCTGCTTGTGTTCCCTCTCTGGCTGGCTTTCTCTCTGTCAAATAAATAAAACCTTTAAAAAAATAAAAAAATAAAAAGAATAAAAAGAAGTTATAGTATTTATGTATTTATGTACTTAGTTATTATTCTCTGCCCCCATCAAAATGTAAGCTCCGGGGCGCCTGGGTGGCTCAGTTGGTTAAGCGACCGCCTTCGGCTGAGGTCATGATCCTGGAGTCCTGGGATCGAGTCCCGCATCAGGCTCCCTGCTCCGCGCGGAGTCTGCTTCTCCCTCTGACCCTCCCCGCTCTTGTGCTCTCTCTCTTTCATTCTCTCTCTCAAATAAATAAATAAAATCTTTAAAAAAAAAAATGTAAGCTCCGTGAAGCAGGGTCCTCATTATCTTTCTCATCTCTGCATCCCCCTTGCCTAAAACAGTGCCTAACACACAGGAGATGCCCAATAAACCCTTCTGAACAACCTTATATATTCACAAATGACGGCTTCTTTCCCTTCCCGGAGTATGAAGAACACTCAGCTTACAACCCACAGCCCAGGAGCTGCTCCTCGTTACATTTCATCCTTTCCCACCTAGCCTCGCCTGCAGGGCACTTTTGAAGAGGCACTGCGCCTTTTCAGGGTCATCCTCAAAGTCTCCTTCCTGCAGCCCCCAGCAGCGTGTTGCTCCCCGTCACATCCCTGGCTCTCTGCAACTTCCAGGGCCCTAGTGGCCCCGACAGAAGGCAGCAGCCCCTTCAACTCTCCCTGCTCACAAGACTCCTGTCTGGCCAGCTCCTCTCTCTCCCAGCGCAATGGGGGAAGAAGCCCCTTCTCCCGCCAGGCCCACCCAAGTGAGGAATGCACACCCCACGCTGCTGGCAGGCTCCAGCGCCCGCTTCGCTGCTGCCAGGGAGCCCTTGGTCTTTAGATTTTCCCCTTTTTGGCTTGATGAATACAGCTCCAGTTCCCTGCTGCCCAGCCTTCGGAGAGGCATGTTTCGCTTTTAACTCGGCGGACCTCAGCTCCTGCGGGAGGGGTTCGTATGGGAAAAGCCAGGGGCAAAGGATGGATTTGGCATGTCCTGGGTGGAAAAACCACGGACAAGGTTTAGCACAGCCCAAGAATCTTTCTTTCTTTCTTTTTTTTTTTTTAAAGATTTTACTTATTTATTTGAGACAGAGAGAATGAGAGAGACAGAGAGCACATGAGAGGGAGGAGGGTCAGAGGGAGAAGCAGGCTCCCTGCCGAGCAGGGAGCCCGATGCGGGACTCGATCCCGCAACTCCAGGATCATGACCTGAGCCGAAGGCAGTCGCTTAACCAACTGAGCCACCCAGGCGCCCAGCCCAAGAATCTTTCAAGTCAAGATGAAGACCGGGGGGTCTCTGAAGGCATCTCCTTTTGCTTCTCCCTGCATATGGCGGGGGTGGGGTGGGGAGGTGGGGGCACTTCCGGTCCCGGATCACATCTGGAGGGATCGGGTTGGCAGCCACATCTGGAGCGCGCTGAAGCCAGCCACGCCTCGCCTCTGCTCTTTGTTTACTAGTGGGCTGGGCAGCAGCCAAGCCTCTCCAGAAAGGGGGACAAAGGCCCGAGGAAACAGTTCTTCATAAACAAAAGGTGTGGGATGACCTTTGATGTAAAACAAAGCACTTTCTCTGGGGCCTTTCCCTGAGGTCTCTTTCTCTGATGGAGAAAAGCAGGAGAGAAATGAGTGTCACTTCAAGCAAACTGGTGTCTCCCCATCCCTGAGGTGGCCAAAATATAGACGGGGTCTTGGCAAGTGTCTGCGTGCACATGAGTGTGAGTGTGTGAGTGTGCGAGCGTGAGTCTCGGGGCTGCGCAGTTAATGCAGCATCTCAAGCAGTGCTAGAGCGAGCGTCTGCTCGGAGTCAATACATAGGATTCAACCCAGTGAACAATTATCGAGGGCCCCAGCTGGCGCTGAGGACAGGAGGGTGACAAGACAGCGCAGGCTGCCAGGAGCTCGCAGGCTGGTGTTGCTGCGGGCACGGGATGCCCACTGGGAGCACTGGCCGGCAGTGGCCATGACCGCTGGTCTCCACAACCGCGCCGCACAAAGACCTGCTTTGATGTGGTCCCTGCCAAGCCGAGGCCGGCCGTCATGCAGATGGCTTTCTTGCCCCACCTGGCTGCTCTGTTCACGGCACCCCGACTCTGCAGACAGGGCGCGCTGGCGAAGACTCTCGCTCACTACACTAACTGCCATCTACCGAATGTCCACCACGTGCTGTCTGGCACTGGTCTAAGTGCCCAGCTGGAATAAACTGGTTCTGATCCCCCTCAACAGCCCTATGAGATGAACGTTACGGATACACAAGCCCTTTTCCCAAGCCCATGGGGCCAGATGTGGTTCAGAATTAAGAAATTCTGGAATTTCGGAAAGAGGATATGGCAGGCAGATATGCTGTATATTACTAACGTGTGCAGAGGATCCAGGAAGATGCCCGTTAATCAATCACCTTAGCGCTTCTGCAGCAACTCGTAGGAATAGCCTCACTTGGAATGATAAGCTATAGAGAATCCTACGTTCTATGGGCCAGGTTGAGCTGTCAAATGAATTTCTGCCAGTGTATGGAAAAAAGCCCCTCTGGTTTCCAGAGCTTTCTGGGTTTTGGAGTTGCAGATAATGGAGTGTGAAGCCCCGCTCTGCAGAGAAGAGTGAAACGTGGAGAGGTAGACCTGGGGAGGAGAAGCAGGCTTCATTCCCAGGCCAATCGGCTCCCGAACTGAGCTCTTAGCCCCTGAACATGGCATAGCCTTGCTTATGTGTATGTGGGAACTTCTGAAGAGTTACCCCCCCAGATGCAAAGGCCTGTAGGTGCTGCTCCCAGCATAACCCCCCAGACCCAGCGGTGTTCACACACTCTTGTTCTGACCCTAGGAGCCAACCACACGGGTTTCCAAACACACCAGGAGCTTTTACTCCTGTGGCTTTTGCAAATACTGTTCCTACTGCCTTGAATGCCCCTACTCCCTCCCACTGTTTGGCCAACTCCTATTCATCCTACAGAAGCCGCTCAAATAGCCCTTCCTCGGTGAGCCACATACTGATCCCAATGGGCCCAGAATGACTTGTTGTGTCCTTCTTGGCCCTGCTCAGAGCTGCAAGTCTCCTTGTTAACTCTCCAGGGACACTTTCCACTGAACATTTAGCCAGATGCCAGGGGACCCTGCCTGCTCTTTGGGATTGGGACAAGCCAGGCACCAACCCCCAATTCCACACCCTTCTGAAGTCCAAAGGCTCCTTCAAGTTGTCTGCAGATCCCAGGGTCTGCAGCCCAAGGCAGCCCCCAGTCTTCTTCCTCTGGGCTGTCTCATTCACACAGAAGGCCAGAGCCTTCCCGATGCCCACCACCAATCCACTCCACAAAGCATCTGTGAGCAGAGCAGCCTTGCTAGCCATTTGCAGTGGGGGTGGGTGGAACAGAGGCCATGTTGCCGCTGTAGGAATACAACCCATCTCAAACTGAGTGTAGGGTCCTGTTCTTAAATGGCCCCCACAGGACAATGCCTTGCTCCTCCACCTTTGGGGTCCCAAGCCTCCCACCATCTCACTGGTGTCCCCCGCACCCCGTCCCCTCTACTCTGCTCTCTTCTCGCCTCTGCTCTACTTCTCAGAAGCAGATTTGACCCCAACTCCTGTTTCCTCCACTTTTCCCTCTTGCAGACCCTTCCCATCACCCTCCCACCCCATCCCCTGGGCCTTGGGCTCCCACCTTCTACCACAAGCTGCTCATCCAGACTTTTCCCCAAAGCAGGCAGCATCCTTCTGGGGGATTGGTTATTTAATAGCCTAGTATAAAAGGGCTCTGCTTATCACAGTTGTTTACTGTCTGTCTTCCTGGCACGGGTCTGCTTTGCTCAGCTCAGTGTCCTGGGTCTCTAGCACAATGCTGGGTACAGAGTAGGGCTCTGAGAAGTGATTCTGTGGAATAAATGAATGATAAGTGAATAGCCCTGAGATGCAGGACAAAATGCAGAGAAGAGTTATTTCCTACAAAAGCATGGAAGACATAAGCAGAGGAGAGTGTGTATGTGTGTGTTTGTGTGTGTACATGCGCACGTGCGTGTGTATTTTCTGGGAGTGGGGGTCATGGATGTCAGGCCTGGGACTATGTAAGTTAGGAAGAGACGAGACAAGACAAACCCAGGAGATCAGTAGAGACGCCCAGAGCCTGAGGCCTGAGCCACCAAGAGCAGCCTAGTGATCAAGAGACAGGGTGGTGAGTTTGCCCCCAGGGCAGAGATCCTGGAGGTGACCTTTCCTCCCTAGTATGTAAATGAGGACAGACCTTGCCCCGTCTGTCCTCCAGCACTCTCCTCCCCTAAGTCGATGCCTGTACTTTTAGAATGAAGGGACTGGATTTGTTTTTAAATCTAAGAGCTGCACGCCTACTTTCATATAATAAGCCATTACTGAGTCCCTACTCTGTGCCAACCCTTGTACCAGGTGTGGGGGGTACAAAGGTATGAAGGGGCTCACAGGTGTGGGGGAGGAACAGAGACACACACAGATGATCCAACACAGGGAGTGGAACCTAGTGGCCGTGAGCTCGTGCTCGGCAGCCAGATTGCCTAGTCAGAGCCTGGGCTCTGCCACCGAAACATGTGACCTTGTCACGGTCATTGCACCTCCTTGCCTTGGGTCCTTCATCCCTAACATGTGGAGAGTAATGGTGCCCACCTCACTGGACAGCTGTGAGTTTTAAATGAGTTAATATGTACCAAGTCTTCAGAACACTACAGGATTTGAGCATACTCTGCAGGAGTTTGATATAGTATTACCGGTGATGATGATTATTACATTGTGACAAACACTATTGCAATCCTTGTCATGGCCCTTGGGCCCCATCTAGCCCCTCCCTGACCTCAACTCTCAACAACCCCCTTGCCACCCCCCCCACCCCTGACCCATCACTCCAGACCAGGGTTTCTCAATCTGAGCATTACTGATACTTGGGATTAGAGATCATCTTTGGTGTGGTGGGGGAGGGGGCTGTCCTATGCACTGTAGGACATTTAGTAGCATCAACCCCCCCACCCAGTTGTCATCTAAAAATATTTCCAGATATTGCCACATGTCCCCTGGGCAGGTAAAATGGCCCTGGGTTGAAGATCACTACTCTAAATACACTGCTCTCTTTGCTGCTCCTCAAATAGATAAGCCTACTTAGACCCCAGGGTCTTAGCACCTGCTGTTCCCTCTACCTGGTGTGCTCTTCCCTCGGATAACCTGATGGCTGGGGTCTCTGCTCAGATGTCACCATCTCCTTCGAGAGGCCTTCTCTGGCCACTGCAACATGCAATGTGTGCACGCGTGAGCAAGCGAGCGAGTGCACATACACACACACACACACACACACATCATGGCTCTCAAACTCCTTTTAGCCTTCACCCTGTAGCTAACCTACATCTGGCCAGAGTTTGTGCTGGCCCGACTCAGAAGGCTGTGGGTCCGACGCAAAGCCAGGCTGCAGCTGCCCCCAAACATGGCTCCACCAGCCCCTTGAGCCTACGCTTCCCTCCCTGGGCTGACGCTGATGAGCTGAGGAGGTCATCTGGTCTCCCACTTATTTTTCAGCTGGAACGGCAGAGGCCCAGAGATGGGGGGAGATCCTCCTAAAGTGGCAATGTAGGGACCAGAACCCCCATCTCTTCTGATCCCGGGTAGGAATGGCATTCTCCTGAAGCCAAAACTGAAAGAGAGGCTGGTTGAGGCCCCTTAACACAGCATTAGGGCAAGCTCTTTATCCGCAAATGAGGGTAAGCCCCTTGTGGGGTTGTGGGGGAGATTAAATGGGAATGCTTATGAAGCACCCAGCACATGCCTGGTGCAAAGCATCAGCTTAACAGATCACATCTGTTATTGCTGTTCTTATCATTATTATTGCAAGGCCTTATCTCATGGAGTTTATGTGGCTTAGGTACAGGCTTTGGAGTCTGCCTATATTAGTGCAAATCCCATATTTGTTGCTTCCTGGCTGTGTGGTTCTGGGCAAGTTATTTAACCCTTCTGTGCGTCAGTCATCTTGTGCATAAAATGGGGGTAATCATAGAACCTACCTCATGGGAAGCTTACAAGTATGAAAGGAAATCACGTATGCAAAGTACTTAGCCCCATAGCCAGTGCCCACTAAAGATGACTATCGCCACCGTCATCAATGTCCATGACCATGACCATGACCACCATCATCATCACCACCACCACATCCTCCTTGTTCCGAAGTGCTCATGCAGTCTGGCACCATGCCAGGCCCACAGAAGCGCTCCACAAATCTCCATGTTGACTGACTTTCGAGTTCCCACCCCTTGGTTCCCAGGGAAGCTTTTGCTTCTCTCAAAACACTTGCTCAGAGGATTTCTCCATTCTCAAAAACAGTTCTAAGCATAAGAGAAATCACAGGAGGGCCCCAGGATGCATTCAAGATAGTTTTATTCATTGAATATTAAACTAATATTAAAATCTCACTTCTTTCAGAGGCAGTAATGAAAATAAGACTTCAATTTTTCTGCAAATAAAAAGTCTGTGTAAAATGTACAAAGATTCGCAGGATTTGCAAAGCCCCACCCCGTCCTCTACCGAAGGGATTTCTAAACGGAAGCTGATGGAAGGCCTACGGTTCTCCCAAGGGACCCCCGAAAGGGAAACGACCAACAGAAAAGGCAACTCTTCTCCCATTCAGACCATCTTCTCTTGGGACACGCTCTTCTTTGCCCCAACCCACAATGCCAAATCACGTGGAACTCTCCAGAGAAACCCTGGCTCTGGTTGGCTCTCATTATTTACTCATTAGCAACTTAAAGCCTAGCTGACTTTGGAATCATGCCAGGAGGGGAACACTTGATTGTGCTGAGAGCTACCTGCTCCAGATTCCCACCCAGGGCCTGGTTTATTTTCTTTCTCTGGAGGCTTCAGGGCTGCTGCGAATCTCTGAGGTTTGAGATTCGGTGTCCTTCACCTCCCCAGCTTCCCTACCCTCAAAGCTGTCTTTATTTTCCAAGGCAAATAGAAAGTAGAAAGTTGATTATTCAGAAGCTCTAGAGTCTGGGTTTGAAAACCAAGGGTAGGGGTGGGTATTCGTTTCCCAGAGCTGCTATAACGAACCCCCACAAATTTAGTGGCTTAGCATAATGGAATCTATTCTCTCCTAGCCTGGAGGCCAGAAGTCTGAAATCAAGGCATCCACTGGGTTGTTCTTTCTGGAGGCTCGGAGGAAGAATCCGTCCCAGGCCTCTCCCAGCTTCTGGTGGCTCTCAGCAGCCTTGCAGCTCCAGGGTTTATAGCTGTATCCCTCGTCTCTGCCTCTGTCTTCACATGGCCTCTTCCCCCTTTGTCTGTTCTCTGTGTGTCCTCTTTTCTTTTTATAAGGACACCGGGCATATTGGATTAGGCGCCCACCCTAGTCTAGTATGACCTCACCTTAACTAATTACATCTGCAAAGCCCTCTCAGGTCACTTTCTGAGGTTCCAGGTGGACATGGATTTTTAGGGGGGACAGTACTTAACCCAGTACAGGGGGCAAGGGCTTAAAGAAATTATTTAATACTTTCCCCACTGGGACCCTCTCTCAGGGCCTCACATAGCCTGCGGTCCCCCAGTGTAGCTTGGAAAAGGGAGCAACACTGTGGCCCCTCCATGGGAGAATGTGGAGTTTTCAAACCATTTTCCCAGCCAGTGTGTCAGTGTGATCTCATAATGACCATGGAGGGAGACTGGGCTTCCTCATCTTCCAACGAGGAAACGGCTCAGAGAGGTTAGGCCACTTGCCTAAGGTCACACAGCTGCTAAGTGGAGAGTGGGGCCTAGATCCCAGGCCTTCTCCCCTAAATCCAAGGCTCTTTCTGTCTCTCCATTTCCTTACCAGGGAAGACACAGGGCTGGTGAGTTTGCAAGAGGAAACAGGTGGCTTGAAATCCTGTTGGGGGTTTGGGAGAAACTGCTTCTGAACAAAGTAGGAGGGAGTAAGGAAGTGCCCCCAGAACACAGTAGCAGGGTCCTGGCCAGGGTGGAAGAAGCCAGCTTGTTTTCCCCCAACACGAAAAAAATCAAGAGAAGCCTGAGTCCAGTAGTCTCCCTTCCGGCAGGTTCCCCGCATAAACTCTCCTCCCCTGCTGCAGGCTCCTTGTGCTAATTCTGTCTTTACCTGCAGGGCAGCTTTGCCATCTGCCGGGAGATGAAAGCGAGCTGCGGACAGGTGTCTGGAGCGCGGGTGGGACGAGCTCAGCGCGCCTGCAGGGGGCGCTCGGAGGGCAGCCCTGTCGCCAGACACCCCAGCGCGCAGGGCTAGGCCCAAGGGCAGTGCAGACAGAGCCCAGTCTGTTTAATCAATGGCTGTATGCTAGAGTTTGAGAACTAGCCTCAGTGTGTTCACCCGCCTTGGGGCTGCCGCACCTGCTGTTTCCTCTGCCCGGAACATTCTTCCCCCAGACGGGCACATGGGCGCTTCCTCACTTGCTTCAAGGCTCTGCTCAAAATCACCCATCTTTGAGGTTGTCTATGACCAGCCTTCTTAAAATCCAACCTCCCCCCAGTACTCCCTAGCTCCCTCCCTGCATTCTTCTCCAACATCTTATGTATTTTAGTTTTTAGTTTTGTTTATAGCCTATCCCTCTATGTCCTAAGGTCCTAAGGTCCAGGAGAGCTGGGGTTTTCATCTGTTTTGTTCACTCTTGAATCCCTAGTGTCTGCCATGTTACCCAGACCCTCAATAAGTATTTGTTAAATAAGTAGATACGTGAATGAGTGAATTTACTACAAGATTCAGCACCGTAATGTGAGGCTCTGGATTCAGATTCTCTAGAATCAAATCTCACTCCTCACTGCCTGGCGTGGGACCTTGGGTATATTCCTTAAATGTCTCTGGGCTTCAATCTTCTCATCTGTCAAATGGGGATAGGAGGAGTGCCTATCCCACAGGGTTGTGAGGAGGTCAGAAGTGCCTGATACATACCAGCTATCATGATTATTGGATTTTTATTATTATTTCGGAAAGAACACTGCAGAGTTGTGCAGGAGAGAATGAGGCGAGGGAGACATGCCCCCCATCCTCAGGGGCCTTAAGAATTTCAAGCTACCAGCATCTATCCCAGTGCCTGGCACAGAGTGGGCCTGCAGGGGGCAGCAGATAAAGAGAATGTGTCTCATTCTCCAGGGCCCCTGACAAAGGATGGTTCCACGTTCCATGGCCCCGTGCATGGGAGGCAGCAGATAATGCAGTGGTGAGGGGAGTAGGGAGGGTAGAGCGTGTCCGTAAGAGGTGGGTTGTCTGTTGGCTATCCCTCACCTTTGCCTGGCCATGGAGGCTCCCTCAGACATCTGGGGTTCAAGTTCTGGCTCTGTCCCCAGCTGGCCTGACCATGCCAAGTTTCCACCGAGAGGACTTTCAGAAGGAGACGCATCCCGCCAGATTCCATCCTGACCCATTAGGTAAGTATCGATGGGGCTGCTATTCTGGGTCCAACCCTCCTGCCAACTGCCAGAAGGGTATGAGATCTTGGTCTCAGCACCGACTGGGCTCCAGTCCCAGTTCTGCCCCTGCTGGCTGAGAGTGACCTTATGCAAGTCACTCCATTTCTTTGACCCCATTCTCTTCATCTGCCAAATCACACACGCACACACAAAACCCCTTCACCGCACAGAGGAGTGTGACGACGGAGCAACAGGGCCCGCATAAAACACCCACAATGGTGCCTGGCACACAGCAGGGGCTCCAGACACAGTGCTTCCTTCTCTTCCAGCCTGGCAGGCAGGGGGAGACTGGGGAGAGAAAGAGAACAAAGACAGCAGGAGTGAACAGTCACCACATTCTCACACGCAACCTTGTGCAAAGTTAAATGCTTCGCCCATTTCAATCTCCTTATTATTCCCATTTTACGGGCGAAGAAACTGAGGCTTGGCAAGGTCAAGCAAGCTGCCCAAGGTCACACGGACCCTAACGGACAGAGCAGGAACTCAAACCCATTTCTTTCTGTTGCCAAAGCCTTGGTTGTTACCGCAACGCGCTGCCTGCCTCCCACGGAGTGAGCACTGAACCACTGGGCCAAGCAGGAAGGTACAGGCGGAGGAACAGGGCAGGAGGCCCCGCACAGCGGGTAGCTGAAGCCAAGCCTCCGGGGCTGTGGGTGACATTGCAGCTTTTTATCAAGCCCTTTGGGCCGTGTTCTCGCTGTCTGCCCAGAAAGACTCTGCTCCTGGGCAGGGAGCTGGGACAGCTCTGGGCTCACAGAACCCTTTCCGCTCTAACCAGACTGAACACTGTGAATCTCTACCCAGAGACCCCATCCATTAGTTGATTAAAAGCCATAGATCAGCCTGCCTGGGACCCACCAGCGCCATTATGAATAAGAAGTGTCAGGAAATCTTTCGGCATAACCAATGTCTCCGAATTTGCCACGGTGACAGTTAATAAAACTTCGGAGTCTCTCTTTCCAAAAGCTGGTTCTGCTGCTAGGCAGCAACATTTGGGACAGCCTTTGAAGCCATTTGTATTTAAATGAGCCGTGAGTGCCATATCTCAAAGTTCCACACCCTCAGATTTAAAACCACCGCGGCCATCAAAGATGAGCCGGTCAGACAATTATTCCCAGCCAACGGAAGCAGCTGTGAACAGCATTCAGGGTGCCCAGGATTAAGGAGAGGCAGTAAGACCACCTTAGTGGGCGTAGACATGGTTACTAGAGCCGAACTGCTCAAGTTCAAATCCAGGCTCTACCACCCCCCTACCTGGGTGAACTTGGCTAAGTTACATAACCTCTCTGTGCTTCAGTTCCTTCACGTATAAAATGGGGATAAAGCCTAGTAACTCTTTCAGGGGGCTGTGGTCAGGATTCAATGTGTTACTACTGATCTCTTGGTCAGTTTGGGCCGCTATAACAAAGTATTATATACTGGGTGGCTTATGAACAACAGAAATTTAAAATCTCACAGTTCTGGAGGCTGGGAGGTTCAAGATCAAGGCACTGACAGATTCACTGCCTGGTTCACATTATACTGGCTTTTTACTATAACTTCACATGGCAGAAGGAACAAGGGAACTCTCTGGGGTTTCTTATAAGGGCACGAATCCCATTCCTGAGGACTCCACCCTCATATGACATAATGACGTCCTAAAGGTCCTGCCTCCAAACACCACTGCATAAGGGGTGTGGCTAAATACATCTTGCAGGGGACACAAACATGCAGTCTAGAGCAATGGAAAAGGCTTAGAATGGTCCCCGGCACGTGCTTAGTGCATATTTACTTACTTACTAAACATTTATTGTGCACCGTGTCTCCAATTTTTCATGCCTCTCTGACCCTACCCTTCCACACCGACTCTGTGCTGAACGTGGGGACTTTATTTGGGCCACAAGAATGCAGTGGACGTGATGGTGCGCTGGTTCTGAGCCTAGACCTAAAGATCTCTGGTTAAATTCTCCTCCCTCTCTTGGGGCCCTAGCATGGCCATGGGAATGAACCTGACTAGCCTGCTTCAGGGTGACAGACTGTGGAGGAGGAGAGCCCAGCCCAGAAGACAGAACTGACACCCCCGACCTACAGCTGACTCAGAGGACACATGAGAAATCCTAGTGGACACTGGAAGAACATCCAGCTGTGCCCCCAAACGCATATTAATAAATGCTTAGTGTCTAAGTCATTTGAGTTTTGGGGTGGTTGTTACACAGCAATAACCTGATACAGGACTCACTACATACTGAGAACTGGGTGCGATACTGCGCACACCTCCAGGGGCTCACTGTCCGGCAGAAGAAACAACGCCAAAAAGTAATCCCATCACAACTGGGCCTTGTGGGATCGCCCACTGAGAGGGAGGATGGCACTCCAGGCAGCAAGACCCGCATGGGCAAAAGCCGGGAGGTGTAGAAGAACCCTGAATTTGAAGACAAACACAAATGTTAAAATATTTCTTTCCCTACTGCCATTCTCCATCGAGCAGGGGCTCTGAGCATCCCCTCCTTCTGCAAGGAGGGACACATACCACACAACCTTCTCCACGTCAGATGGAGGAGGTTGGCTTTAGATGGACTCATGTCATCAAATCCAGAGCCGGAAGGGGTTAAGAGTTTTTCAGAGGGGCGAGGAGGTGAGACTTGTCTGAGACCATTCAGTTAAGAAGTGGTACAGTTGCCTCTCCCAGCCATGCGGCACCACGACCCAGCTTTAGGAAAAGAAGGACAGCAGTTCAAACCACTCACTAGGTTTTGTGGGGGTTTTCTGCCCCTCACTAAATGTGTGACCTCAGGCTAAATACAACCCACCTGCGGATAAGGTGACACCTACCAAGAGCTGAAGAATCAGTAGCCATTTGTTATTATTACTTATTATAATTCAAAGTAACCTAATTTCACCAAGAAATAATATTAACAAATACTAGAGGAAAGGGAGGAGTAAAGGAAAGCAGTGAAAATGCATCCCCTCCCCCAGCATGGGGGCCTGGAGTTCAGAGGTCAAGGGCTGCTGCCTCCGCCTGCCCCAGGAAGGACACCAGCCACACCTCACCTTCCCACCTCCAATTTGGCTAGTGCCCACGGCACCAGGGCCTGCCCCAAGAGCTGGAAAGGACACATCCCCCAGGAAAGGTTCACAGCTGAATTGCTCCCCAAGACATGCAGGCTGCACATGGTCTATCCCCACTGGGCTCCTTGCACATCTGGGCTCCTGCTGCTTCTAAGGAAGGTTCTTCAGACTTTATCTCAGAAACCCGGGGTGGACCCACATTCGGCTTCAAGAGGTAGGCTTCCTACTTAGGAGCAGGGCCGGCTCCTGTCGCATAGCCTTTCATGCTTGGTTGATGCTCTGCTGCCACTGACTTGAATTTCTTAATACTTTTTAAGCAGGGGCCCTGCCTTTTCATTTTGCACCATGGCCATCACTTAGACTTTCCTGCTTGCGGCCTGTTCCAAGTGTGGATCCTTTGGGTAGCCCCAGTCAGGTCTGCAACAGCAGGGATCAAGGCTGCAGCCCCTTTGGTCAGGTAGACTTGAGTATGTATTCATTCAGCAAGCATTTAGGAGCACCTACTGTGTCCAGGCACAGGGCTATGTGCTGGGGGTACGTACAATGAATGAGACGAAGACGACCTTTAAGAACTCCGCGTATCCTGAATGCACTCTTGACTTCCCTTAGTCCTGCTCCCTTCCTCCTGCCCCTGCGCTTCTCCCACTCAGTAAACAGTGCCACCATCCTCTCAATCTCTCCAGCTGGAAACCCAGGAGTCATCGTGACTCCTCTAACCCCCTCACCCCTGCATGCAGAACAACAGCAAGTCCCATGGGTTTCACCCTCGAAACTTAGCTCCAATCTCTGCATGTCTCTTTATCCCCACAGGTATCCCTTCTCCAGGCCACCTTGTCCTCTCATCTGGGGGCTCCAACAGCTCTCAGCTGGTCTTCCCACCTCCATTCTTGCTCCATCCCATTCACTCTCTTCTTCCAGAAGAATTAACATGTAAAGAAATCATATCGCTCCCCATTTAAAGCCCTCCGATCACTTCCTATTGCTCTTAGTAGAACATCCCCATTCCTAACCTTGGCCTCAAGCCCCAGCGTCTCCCAATGTCACCTTCTGCTACTCCCCCCTGCTCATGATTATCTAGCCAACTGGGCCTCCTTTTAATTCCCTGAGTATAGCAAGCTCTTTCTGCCACAGGGCCTTTGCACATGCTAGTCCCTAGACCCAGACCACTTTGTGTGGTCCTGGACCCTGCTGTCCCTTTCTCTCCTTTTAGTTCTTAATAGAAATATCACAGCTTCCTTTTTTTTTTTAAATTTAATTTTATTTTATTTTTTTTATTTGCGAGAGAGAGAATGAGAGACAGAGAGCATGAGAGGGAGGAGGGTCAGAGGGAGAAGCAGACTCCCTGCTGAGCAGGGAGCCTGATGTGGGACTCGATCCCGGGACTCCAGGATCATGACCAGAGCCGAAGGCAGTCGCTTAACCAACTGAGCCACCCAGGCGCCCGAAATATCACAGCTTCCAAGAAGCCTTCCCTGCCACTCTGTCTGAAGGTGTTTCAGCCCTGCCCCATTACCCCGTATCCCATCTTGGTTTTTTTCAACCATCACTTATCACAATGGGTGAATATTTTGTTGATACATCTTTCTAAATTTTTAAGAATCTCCCTCCATGACCCACCCCTGGAGACTGTAAGCTCCATGAGGGCAGGGATCTTTTCATCTGTCTGAGTCATTATTAACCCTAGTACCAAACACCGTGCCTGGCACATAATCGGTGCTCGCGACTTGCTTGCCAAGCGAATGAATGAGTGAATGAATGAATGAGCTTGCAGCCCTGGGCAGGAGGCAGAGAAGTAAAGCAAAACAGTTACGATCCAGTCTATACCACGGATGCTGCAGGAGCACAAAAGAAGCACATCTTTATCAAAATGGGGGATCAAGGGTTAATAATGATTTGGCTATTCCAGTTTGGCTACAGGTGTAAGTGTATATAAAGTGTTTCGCTCTGTGCCTGGCATGCTGGTAAACACTCAATACCTGTTGGCTATTGTTATTGTATCATTACTATCAGCCAGTATGTTGAGAGTTGAGTTGAGTGGAGTCTCAAGGGACAAATGGGATTGAAACAGGGAGGGTGGACATTGCAGCAGACAGGCTGTGGAAAGCAGGGAGGCAGGACAGAGCACATGCATCGGGCTGCCTGGGAGGAGCACTGGGTGGGTAGAGAGCACCGAGGGGTGCAGCTAGGCGAGCAGCAGGGCTCAGATCCTGAAAGCCTTGTCAGCCATGCTAAGGGACTCAGGCTTTAGGGGCAGTGGGAAATCCCTGGAGAATTTGAAGCAAGACATGATCTGTTTTTGACAGAGCAGTGCAGTGGTTGTGCAGAGGATGAATTAGAAGGGGCCAGGCGAAGATAGTTATTTCTGAACTCCAGGGAGCTCATCCATCCATTTCATGCAGCCCTCAGAAGGACTCAGTATCACGTACAGCAGCGGGAGGGTGGCGAGGTGTCGCAGACAACCTTGCCTTCAATGTGCTGGAAACGGGCTCACCTTTGGAGTCTCGGCCTCCAGCTGAAATAGAAATGAGGTTTCCACCTCACATTTTGCAAGGAAGAGGGCGAAAAGAGGTATCAAAGCGCACCAACCTCATCCCAAATTAAGTTGTGAACAAGAGAAAGAAAATCCATCCTCTATGGTGCCATATTCTTCTCTCTTTAATGCCCCTTCTTTCCAACCTATCAAAGCAAAACGTGCTCTACACAGTGGTTGCATAATATCTTGGGGGCTGCTATATGGAGTCCATCCGCCTTGCAAAAGGGCACCATTTAGTTCTCATGTTGAATTCCTTGATCTGAGAAACTTCAGATCATTTTACATACTCTCTTTTTAAAAAGTTATATGCATCTTAACCCAGTGGGGGAATTCAAATTTTCTTCTGCTCTCTTATGGGGAGAGGAGAGGAGGGGAGGGGAGGGGAGGAAGGAAGGGAGGAAGAAAGAAAAAGAAAGAGAAGAAGGACAGAAGGACGGAAGGGAGGAAGGGGAGGGAGGGAGGGAGAGAGGGTGGGAAGAAGGGAAAAAGGGTGGGAAAGAAGCGGGGGAGAGAGAGAGGGAGAGAGAGAGAGAAATCTGTAAGAATAAGATAGACCAGGGAAAAGTGACCCCCAAGAAATGCTTCCAATCACTTCCAACCCATCCTCCTGGGCTGTTCATGACTTAGAATTCCAGCAACCATACATGAATCATTTGGACAGCAAAGATTCACTATTAAGGGAAGCAAAATGTTGACATTTATTGAGCACTTGCTGCATACCAGGCACAGCGCTAAACTCACCACCTCAATTAAACTTCCCGTCTTTCCTTCAGAAATGGCTATCTTATTGCCCTTATTTTCAGATGCACAAAGAACACACTGAAAGATTAAGTGATGTGGCTAAGATACGCAGATGGCATATGATGACTGTTGATGCTATTATGCTCCCTGGCCAACACCGTGTGGTGCTTGGAAGGATGCCAAAGAAGGGAAGGAGGGGCCCCGCCCTTGAGAAACTCAGTGCCCCCCTGGGCCAGGAAGGAAGATGCAGGCAGAGCCATGAGAAGCAGGGGAGAGGTTCCCTGCGGCCTCCGCTGTGGGACGTCCATTTGTTACTTGTCCCACATGCCCTCTGGACGTCGGATGCTGACGTGGGCAGCCTAGGTATCAAGAGAGCTGCCTCAGCGGAGCGCACCAGGCCTGTCGCAGCGCAGGAGGAGAGAAATCCAGCTGCAGAGCCTCTGCCCTACGGTGCGGGCCTCCTGGAGCCTGGCATGCTGGCTCGAAAAGCTTTGGCTCTTACAATGGTACAAGTGGGAAACCTAGAGGCCCAGACACATGAATGTCTCATCCAAGGTCACACGCCTGGCTCTGCCCCAGTTCATAGATGCAGCTGATGGGGGGTGCTTTGCAGACCTTGCCTAGGGCTCAGTTTGGAGTTCTCCTTTACATTTAAATTATCTCATTTCCGCCTCTTCTATTTTCTCTGGAAACCGCCCTCCTTTCCTTTGGGTGCCACCTACAGCGACCCCAGTGGGCACCAGAGCTCAGACTCTGAATGGCGCCCCCTGGGGGCAGAGCTTGGAACTAGTGGCCAAAGACACACGCAGGCTGAACCCTCAGGTGGGGTGTAGGCTAATCAACCAACCACACAGTGGTCGCTCAGCGGAATTCCCAGCACAGTTCGGGGCTTTCATTCATTTATCCTCACAGCAACCCCTGAAGCTGGTCGACGGTCAATGGTCCTCATTTTTGCCGGTGAATAAATGGAAGCTGAGAGGATCGGTATTCTGTGTAAGTCATGCAGCTCACCTTGAGGGGCAGAGCCTGGTTTGGGAGATGGTTCCCAACTCAGGTTAGTCTGACACTTGCTTCCATCTGGGCCTTGTCCTTCCAATCTCTAAAATGGGGGCTGCAGAACTTACTTTTACAGGGTTGCTCTGAAGTGCATTTAAGATAGTTAATGAAGGGGCACCTGGGTGGCTCAGTTGGTTAAGCGTCTGCCTTCGGCTCAGGTCATGATCTCAGCGTCCTGGGATCGAGCCCCGAGTTGGGATCCCTGCTCCCTGGGGAGTCTGCTTCCTCCTCTGCCCCATTCATGCTCTCTCTGTCTCAAGTAAATAAATAAAATCTTTAAAAAAAAAAAAGGCAGTAATGGAGAAGTCCTCCACCCATGCTTAGTAATCAGCTCTTTCATGACTATTTGGGAGATGACAACATCCCAAGTGTTGGCTGAGCATGGGGCCCCTGGGACGTGCCTTGGCCACCATCACTGGGCTCACGTGGATGTGGGGATGTGGGTCAGAGGTCAAGGCCCCAGTTCTCTCTTGGCCTTCATAAGCAAGTTCAAAGTCGCATTTTTAGCTTGCGGAAGGACTTAACAAAGAGGCTGTGCCTGGTGCCTCTGATCTCTCTCTCTCTCAGCAGAGGAGACCAGGGCGAGCACCATAATTCATGGAGACAGAACCAATTCGTGGGCTGACCTGCGAGTTCCATCGTGAGACTTTCTCGCTGTTAACTGTGAAAGTTAATACAGTCTGGGGAAGCGGTGCAGCTATTTAAATTTCAAACGTGGCCAGCTGCCAGAAACATCCTGGTGTGCAGGCCGGAGTCCATTTCATTCTCTCACTACCCCTACCCCCAACCACTGGCTTGGGGTGCAGGTTTGGGAGGACCTGGATTCTCAGGTAACCACCAGCATGAAGAACCAGGCAGGGCTTAGGGAGGCGGAGAGAAGATTTAAAAAGTCAACCTAAGGGCCTCCACCTCCTCTCAACCTGAGAGCAGAGGCCTGGGGCCATACATTCTGTTACCTCAAATGTTCTGGAACAGACCATTCCAGAAAACAAGAGCTAACTGAGAGGGGCTATGAGATCCTGAGTGGATGACCACCTTTCAAAGATTTAGAATATGTTTTTAAAAACCCTACTCTTTTAAAAATTATAAAGCTCTATGTGGGAGGCACTTTTCAAAGCATTACATCATCAAATCTTCTCACAGTTCCCCTGGAGTAGAAGTTATTATCCCCATTTTTTAGATGAGGAAATTGAGGCTCAGAGAGTTTAGGAAAACTTGCCCAGGGCCACACAGTATGGCAGCAAGACAGTTGGGATCTGGGCACAAATTTTCAGAATTTGAATCCAGCCCCTTCCTGCCACCCCATGCCTACTGGACACTGCGTTTGGAAGGCAATTCTTTTCTCTGGGATTAAGGACTTCACTGGCATCACTGGTCACTCTGGGGATAGACACAGAAGCTGGCGGAGCTGGGGCTGAAGCTCTTTCAACCCCAGGAAGGACTGAGGAGCTTCTCTGACCTTCATGTGGTCACCTGGGCCCAGATGGTGAGGGACACAGTGGAGGAAATGATCCCAGTCTTTTGAGGTGTCTCATTTAAAAAAAAAAAAAAAGATTTATTTATTTGAGAGAGCGAGAGAGAGTGTGCACATGAATGGGGGGGGAAGGGCAGAGGGAGAGAGAGAATCTCAAGCAGACTCACCACTGAGTGTGGAGCCTGATGTGGGGCTCCATCTCACGACCCATGAGATCATGACCTGAGCCGAAATCATGAATCCGATGCTCAACCGACTGAGCCGCCCAGGCGCCCCTTGAGGTGTCTCATGTATCGTGTTTGGTGTCCATGCTCTAGTGCACATTGGATTTCCAGTCTCTATAATTTATAAACCTGACCAAAAATGTGCCCATCCCCCCTTCCAGTCTACATGGTACAAGGCCTTCCCCTGTCTCCAAACTGTCCTCCCCTCCTAAGCCACCACAAATAAGCATACCATTCAAATCAAGACAGCAGACTGGATGGAATATGGTAGCTTTGGAACAAGCCCCCGGCCCACCTTTCTACCCAGACTAACCCCCAGGTCCTCCTTTCTAGGAAATTCCAGAGAGCCAAAAACCGCTTCTTACCTGGGAGGGGACCCAGAAAAATTTGAATTCATCTTCCTAAGGTTCACACGGCACTGACGCTATGTCCACTGTGCTTTTGTTAAAGCAGTTTCTCCAGCCTGGGATACCTTCCCATCTGCGGTGGGTGGAATAACGGCCCCCAAAGATGGGGCTGGAACCGATGAAAATGTTACCTAACAGGGCTTCAGGGACTCTGCAGATGCGATTAAATTAAGGACCTTAGGATGGAACTGTTACCCTGGATTACCTGGGTGGCTAAACATAATCACATGGGTCCTTATAAGAGGGAGGTAGGAGGGCCAGACACAGAGAAGGAGATGGGGTGACCGAAGCAGAGTCTCAGAGAGATCTGAAGACGCTATGCTATCGGTCTTAAAGATGGAGGAAGGGGCCGTGAGCCAAGGAACACAGGTGGTCTCCAGAAACTGGAAAAGGCAAAGTAGCTTCCCCCCTAAAGCCTCCAGAAGTCACACAGCTCCACCTTGATTTTAGGTCTTCTGACCTCCAGGACTGTAAAATCCTATGTTAGTGTTATTTTGAGCCACTAAATTTGTGATAATTCTTCATGAGAATCTCTGTCTCAGATTAGCTTCTCCAGAACCCAATCTCCACCAAGGAGTTTGCTCAAATGTGACCTTCTCAAGGAGACCTTCCTCGGCAGTGCTTTCCCTATCCCAGCAACTCTCTGCCTTACTCATTCTGGCTCTTTATCCATAAAACTTATCACCATCCAACATGTTCTGCATTTTACTTATTTACTTATTTATGCAATTACCCATTTATTTATGTATTTACATATACATTTATTTTCTGTCTCCTCCCCTAGAATATAAGCTCCAAGAGTGCAGGGGCTCTATGGTGTTCATGGCTGTACCCTTTTGTAGGTGCTAAGGCTGGGTCAATCAACAAAACGACGTGGGCGTTGATCAACAGCTATTGAATTAGTGAATGAATAAATGAGTGAATGAGTGAGTGGCTTGTCCTTCCAGTCACATGCTTCCTTGGCTGACTCCTCCAGTTTCTGTCTTCCCCCCCTTGCCTGTTTCTCCCTGATGGGCAGTGTGGGGCACCCCAGTTCCTCCGCCCAGCCTGCTGCTCATTCTTCCCACGTTTCTCCCTTGCTCTTGAGAAACCCAAGAGAACAAGTCATGCCATTTCATTTTTCCAACTCCTGCTGACCAAATGCATCCCACGCCTTTGTGGATTTGTCACAGAAGCGTGGCTGCACGGGGAACGGCGTCTACCAAGTGAAGGAGAGAAGACTCGAGGGCGGCCAAGCAGGCCAGGCGCCCCCACCTCTTCCACGCTCTTTCCTTAAGAGTCCTCCTGGGCCTCCAGGAAGCACAATTATCTCACAGGATTTACAAGCTTTATGCTTTTCATGAGTCCTTTACCACTTGTCCTGGAACCATTAGCAGCTGGGAGCAAAAGACAGGGAGGAAAAATGGGAGAAAGAACAAAAAACCTCACAGACCTCTTTACTGGCTACTCCACTTCCTAAAACTTTGGAGCCTGGTGATGAAAAGCAAGCAGATGTTAGGGTATTTGGCAAAATAAATACCAAATAAGCCTTCAAAATCAATCTTTCCCAGTTTGCAGTATGCATTTCAACGACAACCAAAAAAACAAAACAAAAAAACTTTGACTTTCAAAGGGCAAAAATGAAGTGAAATCTATAGTCTTCTCGACTTTTCAAACACAAATTAGGCTACAGCCCAGAAAGGAGGAAAGTGACTAGAGCGAACATTCTATTAAATTCTAACAGGCCCTGAATTACTTTAGAAATTTCTGGCTTAATTGGAAAACAAGGATCCAAATTGAAAACCTTCACTCATTCACTCATCTATACATTTAGCTGATGTTTACTGAACACCGGCTATGTAATCCATGCCAGACCATGGGAATGCAATGATAGGATGACCCCCTCGCTGTCCTCAAGAATAAGAAAAGAGTATAGATGAAGGATGTTTAAAAAAAAAAATAATTCCAGGGCTCCCATTCCAGAGCTACTGAAATCAGAACTTCTGGGGTGACATCAGAACTCTGCATTTTAAGTAAACGCCACAGGTGATTCTTGAGCACTTAGAAATCTTAACTTGGAAGTTTGAGAACCACTGGCTCATCATCCCCACAGGATCAGAGGCTGTTTCTGTCTCTTCCTCCAGCGCCCAGCTTCCAATTCAGAGCCTCATTCTCCTCATCCATAAACGGGGAGAAATACTAAAAACTTGGACAGGTCATTGTGAGAATTTAAAGGAGGCTATGTATGTCATGCCCTTGGTTCAGGGTCCAACACGGCGTAAGCATTCACTCAACGTAGCTGTCATCTTTATTGGTTTCGTACTGGTGGGGGCCACCCCTCCCACTCACTTATGCTGTCTCTTTTCCCCTTCTTCCTTTCTCTGACCCCCTTCCATCTGAGAAATAATTATCATGTGACTCGGAGGTTCCCAGCGCTGTGTGAGGCAGTTGGGAAGTTCGAGTGTGCTCATTACAACATGGATCCAGGCCTGGAGGAGCAGACATTCTCATGGGGAAGTTGATAATAACATGTGAACGAACAGACGAAGTAATCAAGACTGCACTAATCTGTACGAATGAAACACAGTAGGCACAGAGATGGGGGTAAGGGAGGGAGCCTCACTAGGAAGCACGGTGGAAGGAAGGCCTCTCTGAAGAGCCAACAGCCACAGGCAGCCTGCAAGGATGAGAAGAGGTTGGAGATGGGAGCCTCCCTCCCAGGCAGGGGGAACGACATGGGGAGTGCTCTGGAAAGCAGGAGTGAGCTTGAGGTGTCTGGGAACCGAAAGAGGTCAGTGTGGCCGAATGGAGGAGGCCAAGGGGTGAACCTGGAGGGGGAAGCTGAGGCCAGACGCTGTAGAGCCTTATAAACTGGGCAGTGGGCAGAATAGTTAACAGGCCTCCAAGGCATCCGAATGGATGCTGACTGTGGTGCTGAGGCAGGGGCCTCAAGGCCCCAAATGGGCCAGCTGTTAACCCTTCCCTGATGGATTATGAGTCACTGTGGGGGTGGAGGGATTCCCAGGTCATGACCCAGACAAGACTTCTAATAGACGGTACGCACCCCCCAGTGAATATCAGCTAAATATCATGCCAACGAATAAGTCATAGGAAGGCATTTAGATTTTATTCTGGGCACAACGGGAAGCCACTGATGGGTAAAGCAACAGGGAAATAACACCAGCAGGATGACATTTTAAAAACCCATTCTGTTTGCTGTGCGCGGATGAATGGCAGGGGCCAGAGTATGAGGAGAAGCAGGGAGAAGGCCGCTGTGCTGGTCCAGGAGAGATTGGGGGTGGGGTGCTGCGGATGAGGAGAGGCCCCGTCTGTATTGTCCCCAAGGCGCACTGGAGCCCAGCCCACCCACGGGCGCCCGGGCATCCCCAAGGGCTCATCAGAGGGGAATGTGTAAGCTGAGCATCTCGGCAGGCAACGGGACAGACAGGTAGAGGTGAGATTTCTGACCTGCAGATGCTTCTCTGGAAGTATGAGGCCCAAGTGGAGAAATGAGAGGCTAATTGGTCTAAATGCTTCCTTACACATTCCAAACATTCCCAGAGCTAAAGTTCAAACCCAGCTCATGTCAGAAGGAGACAGCCAACCTTATTATTAAGCCAGGCATGCCTGGCTAAGGTTAAATCCTGGAAGAAGAAAAAATACAGACATCTGAAGTGCTATTATCTACGAGTTATAGCACCATGAAAGACGTGCAATTATTAGCACTTCATGTGTGTGGGTGACTGTCTTTATGTTCAAGCAACAAACAGTTTGTTCTTCAAGAGACCAACATGAGCCACACTTCTATGGCTATTAACAACCACAAGAATAAAATAAAACGGGTGATGCCTTATGTTTGCAAAACACATTACCATTGCTAATTGCCTTAATATTGGCACAAGCAGGAATGCTTTCTTCAGCTAAACAGATATTAAATAAGAATTTTTTGAAAGGCGGTGTGATTGCTTGGCATTCAAAGTTATTTCACCTAGGGCAAGTACCCTCTGAGGGCAAGCAGCTGGAGCCTCCTGATGCCGGAATTTATTTTTTCCATCAAGATCATCACTATAAAGGACCTGGTGCTAATGTGTCGTTTTGTCTCATCTTCAATGAGAACTTTGGGGTCGCTCAATGAAATGGTTCCAAGAGCTCAAGAGGGAGTGGGGGTAATGATAGTGGTTTATTGGTAAAAAAGGAGAAAAACAGAGGCATTCTCAGAGGGCTAATGCCTTTTATCTGTTGGAAGATATGTTTCCAGAAAGCGCAGATATTTTGCATTTCCTGAGGACAAAGCATTGAGCATGTCAAGAATATCCCAGTGTCTGTCAAGGCTGCAGCATGCAAGTTTCTGACAGGCTAAGACAGAAGCAAAGCAGGAAAAGGGCAGGTTCCATGCGAGTGTTCAAACAGAGCTCCATCTGAGTTCTACACCACACTCCCACCTGAAAGAATCCATCATGAGACGCTGAGTTGGAATAAGACACTTTTTAAAAAAGGCAAACCCGTTCCTGTGGCCTGGAAAGGCATGATTTGCGGGCTCTCCACCCTCAGGAGAATGGCTTTCAGACAGCCCCCTCCACACCTGCCAATGCATGAAAAGGGGGAGCCGTGTGAAACACCTACCCTCCAGTCCCTCTTCACATTTCCAGAAAATAACATTCCACAGTGTTCCTGGTGACTGTAACCCAGAGAGAATCGGCGCCTCAGAGCCGAGCTCAGAGCAACTCAGGGTTTCTGGGTCACCTTTCCATGGCCTTCCCGTTAAAGAATATCCTTGGGAGAGACGAGCTGCAGTTCCGACTGAGCGGCTTCCAACCAAGGTCAAGGCTGACTGGAGGTAGTATAGGGACCATGGTAAGAGAAGGCAAATAAGCCCCCATTCCCACGGTAGTATGCTGAATGGTGTCTCCCCCCACCCCCCCACCCCCAAAAAGATATGTCCACATCCTAATTCCTGGAACCTGTGAATGTGACCTTATTTGGGATGTGATTAAATTGAGGATCTTGAGATGGGGAATCATCCTGGATTTTCCGGGTGGGCCTGAAATGCAATGATAAGTGTCCCGATAAGAGAAAAGCAGGGGGGAGACTGGAGACAGACAGAAGAGGAGGAGGTACTGGGACCACGGCAAACTGGACCATGGTGGCCACAAGGGAAAAAATGCCTCAGCTGCCAGAAGCCAGATGAGGCAAAGACCTGATTTTCCCCTAGAACGTCCAGAATGAGTGCTGCCCTGCCCACACCTTGACTTTGAACTCCTGGCCTCCAGAAGTGTCAGGGAACAAATTTCTGTTGTTTTAAGCCACCCAGTTTGTGGTAATATGTTACAGCCGCCACAGGAAACTAATACACGTCATCAGAGGACATTACCCAAGGGAGCTGGGCACTGCCTGGAGCCCAAGCTTTCTCAAGAAGGATCCATGGACCCCTAGGTGCTCAAGGATGGCTTTCTATCCCTGAAATCATACACAAAATTCTATGTGACAGGGCACTCAGGCATGTTGGGGCGGGGGGAACGTATGCTTCCACCAGCCTCTCAAAAGGGACCAGGATCCCCAAAAGTATGAAACCTCACAGATCGCCATGAAGGCCCAGAGCTGTCCACGGTCACACAGCTTATTCTTGCAATCATTCTGCAAAGATTTATAAAGCAACTACTATGCGCCAGGAGCCCAGCTGTGTGCTAAACAAGCAGGGCCAGTAGATTTCCCACTGCATGCTGGGAAAAAAGTAGAGACACAAGCTCAAGGCCTGGTGTCTCCGCCCATGAGGTCCAAATTCCCTTAAGCCTTGACTGCCTGTTGCATCTGGAAGACTGTGGCAGGCAGGATAAGTCTCCAGCATGCTCTGAGTCAGTCACAGACTTGAGTATGTGGCCATGGAAAGCCCTCACACCTTTACAAGTTCCAGAAATTCCAATATGGCAACCATACTTCTGATCGCCTCTCTCAGCCAGAAGTAGCCCCAGATCCTAGGTCAGACCATGTGATCACATGAGTGGTGTAGAAAAGACAGCCCCAGGGCTGACTGCAGGCCACACTTGGAGCCCCAAGCCCAGGCCGTCCCTCCCTCCTCAGTACTCCCATTGGCCTTTAATTAGGCCTCTTAGCATCTGTTGCATCATTCTCTCATTCTCGGAAGGAATATGGCTACCCTTCGCGAAGCTGCTCGAGGGCTCTTCTCTCAGTACCACATCTGACACCTTGGGGAGCATCCACTACGCATTTCCTGAATGAAGAAACGAGTCCGTGAACTGTCCCCCTGTTCCCATTCCTTCCACCGCGGCTGAGGGAAAATCACGAGAACTCCATGTGGGCAGATGTGGGGACCTGGGTGCCCAGGCAAGTGAATGAGCTGCATTTTGAGGAGGATGCCCTGGAAATACAGAGAAAGAATTTAAAACAGTCTGCACCTACACAGTCCAATGTGGCTACTTAAATTTAAATTAATAACTCAGTCACACTAGCCACATTTTAAGTACTTAATAGCCACACGTGACTAACGGCTGGACAGCGCAGACACGGAAACTTTCTGTCAGGGCAGAAGTTCTCTTGGGCAGTGCGGGGCTCTCTCCACTTCAGGAATTATATCCTGAAGAAATAACAAAGGGAGAACAAAGTATCTTGTACAGAAGGCACCATTTAAAACAAGGGAAGGCTGGAAACATCCCAGATGCTTCCACCCAGGAGACTGGCTGAGCAAGCTCTACGAACTGGCAGGAAAAAGTAACGAACCCTCACATGTGTTAGGTGCTCACTCACTCAACAAATATTTATTGAGCACCTACTGTGCACCAGGCCCTGTGCCGAGGGCACGGATGCCAAACGAGGCAGAGAGGTTGGATCTCTGTCCTTGTGGTTCTTCCATTCCGGAGTGTGGGAGGCAGATTGATAAAAGTCCATGAATGAATAAAGAAGAGTATTTCGAAATGGATTAAGTATCATCAAAGATATAAAAGTCCTGAAGCCACGGACGGTGATGGTGGGGGGCAGGGTGCTACTTAACAGAGGGTTCTCGTGTGTTATGGTGTCCCTAACCCTGTGAAGACACACTGGCTTCTCTCAGAGCGCGTGGATTAAAGTCAGGGCCTCGGAATACGCGTGCGCAAGTGTCGAGTGGAAGCAGCCGGAGAGATGGCCAGGGCACCCCAATTACTTTCCCGTAAGAACATGTGTACCTCAAACAACGACAACTGGGAGAGAGCTCAGAGGCCTTAGGTTTAATCAACAGTCAGCAAGTATGGTTTTAGTTTGTTCGTATTTGTAATGCTGTTGAAGTTCACAGTTTCAAAAAAGAAACTTCAGCTAAATAGAACATGCTCCAAAATAAGGGCCACACTGACGTGTTCATGGTGGACAAGGTGACCATTTAGGGATGGTGCTCATCACACTCAAGAGCCACCTTGCCTCTCCTAGGCTACCTGTCCTGAAGCAGAATTAATTGCTTTCTCTTCCACATTTCTATTCGCCTTTACTCCTTATGCAGAACTGGATCTTGGACATGGAATGATAGCTAGCATCTGAATCCTGGGTCTGCTTTAAGTATCTTTGGATGGAGCCTCTGAGGCTGATGGAAGCTGGGGTCTGAATGCCCCAGCTGCCTTGCCCCACAGGGAGGCTAATTCTGAGATATGTGTTCTACGCTGGCTGGGAATAAGCTGCAGTCACCCACGGGTAGCTGGCTTGCTAACACACCCCTCATTTGGTTCTCTTCCCTTCCATGACTCACATCTCCACTCCTCTAGCTTCACCTCCCATGTAAATTTCTAGCACTCAAACTCTTGCTCAGAGTCGGCTCCTGGGGGACTCAACCGAAGACAAGGTTAGGTTAGCAACCTGCTCTATGTGAGGCTATAGGAGGATTTCCAGGTGAGAACAGACATCACATACCCAGAGCGGCACCCAGGAGGCCCTGAGCAAACTGGACGTCCTTCCATGGGGGCTGCTTCCTTCTCAGTTCTTCTCTATTTCCAGCACTGCCTTGCCCAGCAAGCCCTGCGGAGCCTTCCCGGGGCTGCCTATGTCTTGCTCTACTATGTCCCCAGCAGCTGTTTGGGTAATTACAGATTCTAATTATAACTCGTCTTTGTGATTTGGATAAATCCATTAGAGCCACCTTCAACAAACCTCCGTTGCTCTTCTTGTCTTGCATGTGCTAACCCTGCTCTGCCATGAAGAAGAGGCAGGCAAAGAGGTGTGCCTGTTAATGAGTGGGCTGTGAACAGGAAGCTTTTCATAACATAATCTCATTAAGCATCATCACCTAGAGCATGGGTCTCAAATCAAAGAGCTTATCAGAACCTCTGGGGAGGGGTGGGGGGAGTTTGTTATCCATGCACATTCCCAGGCCCCTCCTGCAGAGATTCTGATTCAGAAATCTGGACAGAGCTCAGGAATATGCATTTCAACAACTGCCCCACCTCAAGGGATTCTGACACAAGAGGACGCCCCCACCAGCACATATTCGGGAAAACACAGTCCTCTCGTTCCTTACTTGCACCGGTGTCCGCTGGCCCAGTGCCTGGATAGAGTAACATCCCATCCAGGCACCCATTCAGCATCTCTCACTGCACACCTCTGTCCTGGCCACAAAGTTGGGCACTGGGACCACCATAAAGATTTGCCAAACGATGGGGCACCTGGGTGGCTCACTCGGTGAAGCGTCTGCCTTTGGCTCAGGTCATGATCCCAGAGTCCTGGGATCGAGCCCCACATCGGGCTCCCTGCTCAGCGGGAAGCCTGCTTCTCCCTCTCCCACTCCCCCTGCTTGTGTTCCCTCTCTCACTGTGTGTCTCTCTGTCAAATAAATAAATAAAATCTTAAAAAAAAAAAAAAAAAGACGTGCCAAATGAGAACAGGGCCCTACCTGCTCCTTTTAGCACCCTGGAAACCTGCTTTGAACAGACAGAAGGTTCTTTGTGAAGACTTACAGAAAGCCGGGGCCTTCCTACCGTAAGGGAGGCCCACCTCGCTGAGGGCTCTATAGTTTTATGGTGAATCCAAGAGGTTAAAATGTACCCAAGGGTCTTACACACGAAATTAGCATGCCGCCCACTTCCCTCATACACTTCACCCTTTTCTCACAAGCATAAAAGGCTCTTTCCCTCTCTCCCAATCGCCATCATCCTCCTCGGCCTCAGAGTGACCTTTGAGCTCTAGTGCTTCCCCCCCCAGCTCCTCAGTACCACCCAGCCACACAAGGGAGGAAGGAAGAAGTGGGTGGAGGGACAGAATACCGTCTCAGTTGTGTCTGGCTACATGGACCTGACTTACATACTTGTAAGTCAGGGGCACCTGGGTGGCTCTGTCAGTTAAGCATCTGACTCTTGGTTTTGGTTCAGGTCATGATCTCAGGGTCTCCATGAGATTCAGCCCCAAATTGGGCTCTGTGCTCAGTGGAGGGTCTGCTTGAGATTCTCTCTCTTGTTCTACCTCTGCCCCTCCCCCGCTTGCACACACCCTCTCGCTAATAAATAAATAAATTAAAAAAAAAAAAAGGTGTCACAATGTGTAGTTCTTTGGGTTGACTTTTTAAAGTGCCTACGGTGTGCCAGAAATCTCAGAAGTGCAGAAGTGACTAACCCAAGCCTGCTTATGGGTCGGAATGAGTGTTTTCCTCCCGCTGGTCAGTCTTTAACAGAAACAGAAATCAAACCCAGTGAGTCATTTTTTCAGCACATGAACCAAAGCCCCCACCTTCCACTCACCCAGGTCATATAGCCCCTGACTCATTTACTAGAAATATCCAGCAGGAGCACAAGCAGGTACGTGTTCACTGGTTTGTGGTGAGCGTTTCCGAGAATGGAGTGCCAAGAAGCTTCTCCATTTATTTTATAAAGTTAACATAAACTTAAAACCATATGCAGTGGTATGTCATAAAACTTATAATAGTAAGTCTTGACTAAGAAGAGTTTAGTCTAGTAATAAAATATGGCCCAATATTAGGAAAAGCATACAGTCCAATCACAGTGATTGATCCTAGGAGATAAACAAACGATTTTCTCTATAGATGACAAAAAATAGTTCATAATTTGCTCTTAAGATTTGAAAAACCAAGAGCACAGGACATTTTCTTACTCTTGTGGGCAATGTGTCTCTAACTAATTATCAACATCATACTTAATGTTATAACAGTTGAGATGTTCCCGCTAAATTCTGGCACAAGAAAATGCGACCTACCACCATTACTTGTTAACATTATTCTGGAAGTTGTCGCCAATGCCCTGAAGAAAGGAAGGATGGATGGATTGATAGATGGAAGGAAAACAAATATGGGAGAGAAGGGACCCAAGTCATGAACATATGCAGGTGGGGACTGTCAATCTAGAAAACCAAAAGTCTGAGGAAATGGGTGCTCTTGAATGCTGATTAGTAGAGTATAAATCATACAGCATTTTCAAGTGTAGAATTTAAGCAACAAACATCAAAAGCAAAAGCCTTTATAGACCTTTTAATCCAGTAACTGCCCATCTAGAAATGTGTCTCCAGGAAATAATCTGAGATGCATGGGCGAATGTCATGTTCGAGCATGTTCACCATTATGTTAGTTATAAAAGTACAAAAGAAGAAACAACGTCAATGCCCAGCGAAAGGAGACTGGGTAAATAAATAATGATTTCCCTAAAAGATGGAGAGAATATAAAACAGTACTTTAAAATTATATTTTCGATGAGCAAGGCTTACTGCAAGAAAGAAGGCATGATGGTGTGCTCCATGTGACCGTATTTTCTAAGTTGTAGCTATAAGCAAAACAGACTAGAAAGATTCCCACAGATGTGGAAACTTATTATCTTAGTGTTTTTTTTTTACCTTTTCTTTGTGCTTATTAATAAGTAGTTAGAGGGGTGCCTGGCTGGCTCAGTCGGAAGAGCATGTGACTCTTGATCTCAGGATTGTGGGTTCGAGGCCCATCTTGGGTGTTGAGATTATTTAAAAAATAAAATCTTTAAAAAAATTAGTCGTTAGGGGCGCCTGGGTAGCTCAGTCGGTTAAGCGTCTGACTCTTGGTTTCAGCTGAGGTCATGATCTCGGGGTCCTGGGATCAAGCCCTGCATGGGGCTCTGCACTCAGTGTGGAGTCTGCTTGTCCCTCTCCCTCTGCCCCTCCCCTGGCTTGTGCACATACACCCATGCTCTCTCTCTTTCTCTCTCAAATAAATGAATAAATAAAATCTTTTAAAAAAATAAGTAGTTAGAAAACAATGTGCTATTTAAAAATGATTTTGACACAACATTAATGAGCAATAAGGATGATGCTTGTATCTCAGAAGGCCATACTTGCCACGGGTACCCAACGCCAGAAAGGACAAAGCCTGTCCACGGACCAGTGACCGGCTAACAGCTTTTTATAGTATTATGGCTGATTTGGACCGTGTGTATCTGTGAAGGAAAACCAGATCTACACAATCATGAAACAGATTGTTTTGCGCACTAAGCCCTAGACAAAATCTACACCAATGGCCAAATCTCTCATAAACCCCCATCCACTCAGTAGCAGCTTGAGGAGTTCTGAGAAATTAGCAGTCCCTGTGCTGACCGTGCAATTCAAACCTGATGAGCGAGGACAGATGCCAGAGCTTCAGAGAGCCCAGCCCACGGGGTAAGGAACCTTCTGGCCCAGGTGAGCGGATGAGACAGCTGTGATTCACCGCCCACTCCACGTCCCTACCTCCCAGGGAAGAGGGCAGACCAAGCATGAGAATGAAAACTTCACAATTGGCGGGGGCTGACAAGTGCAGTGGACCCATTGTCAAGGTTGATGGCAGAGCCGTTCTTGTCTCAAGCAGAGGGAGGAGGAGACGGAGGGCTACCGACCCGGGCCTCTGGGTGGAGAGGAGAGGAGGGGAGGGGCCGGCAGGGGAGTGTGAGCCCTGGCGTGGGTGGGAGGAGGTGGTGTGCAGCCCAGGGTCAGCTCAGCAGCTGGTCCCGCTCCTGCCACAGGCACGGCCCAGGCTGGGGCCGCTGACTCATGTCTGGTGCAGAGAAGAGAAGGGAGTGGAGCCTGCCGGCTGGTGCTGAGAAAACACCAGCACTTTTTTCTGTGCTTTAAACCTGAGAAACAACCCCACACCGCCTTCCACCCTCACCTCTGGCAACAAATCTTCCCTCATGGACGGGCTTCCCCTCCTTCTCTTTCCCCTGGACCTCCCTTCCCTCTGCCCGAGGTGCTTGAATTAGTGAATGGGGTAGCAGTTACGTGACTGGGAACACATCTTGTCCCCTCTTGGTCCTCCCATCTCTAAAAGAGGCCTGACAGCAACACCCGCCCCCCAGGGCTGCTGGGAGGACCGATCATAGGATGGTGGCTGATCACAGTGCCTGGCACCTAGCAGCTGCTCAGTAAGTTAGGCTTTATTATTTTAACCTGCGGCTGCCTCTTCACGGTGTGAACTGTTTGAGTTTGGACTCTCCACAAGCAGATCCTCAGGCAGGGACTTAGGTGTGAGTTGTTGATTTGGGAGGTGATCCTGGGAGGCACCGTGAGGAAGCAGGGAGGAAAACCCAAGGAAGCCTGAATGAGAGGGTTACACTACAGGTGACTGGGGAACCCTCTCAGAGGCTGTGAACACACCCAGAGCTGTCCCACCAAGGACGCAAGGACACCGGGGTATTTATCCAGCAATTCCCATCCTTCATGGGTGGAGGGTCGCTCCTGGGGTGTTAGCTCCCAACACTTCCCAGCCTGCCTGGATGTAAGCTGAAATGCCCCCGTGGCCAGAGGACGTGCAAGGCGGACACGCAGGAGTACATCGTGGGAGGGGGCTGAGGACACGGGTGGGTCACTGACTGCACCTGTTACGGGGGGGGGGGGCGGTGAGGGATGTGGGACAGTGTGATCCCTGGCTGTTGATTATGCTAAAATCTGCCAGGCATTTCAGGGCTTCTTAGGTAAGCTGGTCCTCCCTATTGTACACATTAATTGTTCACTTCTTACATTCTTTATTCAGCCATTTGCAAAACATCTACCGAGCCCTTCCTGCTGGCTGTGTGCCAGACGCTGCAAGAATCAGAGGAAGGAGTTGGGTTTGAAAGGCAGAGAAGAGCGGGGGAGGGGTGGGTGGGGAGCATTCCTGACAGAGGGATGAGCACAAGCTAAGACCGGGAGAGAGGAAACCTTCATGGTGCCAGGGAGGTAGCAGGTGATGTAGTCTCTCTAGACCTGGCACTCGTGAGAAAATGAGGGGGAGACAAGGAAGGCCGAGTGGGTTAAGGGTGTCCTGGGGCATCCTACTCTCACGGGAAGGTGCTAATGTGCTGGGGACATGCAGGCACAAGGTCAACACTCAGTCCATTGTGACTGTCAGAATTCGACTTTGATCTGTAAGCAACTGGGCGCCATCTTTAATTTCTACAGAGAGACATGGTGAGCATTCAGGAGGTTGGCTGTGGTGGGCTGAATAAGGGTGCCCCATCAAGGATGCCTACACCCTCATCTCTGGAACATGTAACCTTGCAGGGCAAAAGGGACTTTGTAGAGGTGATTAAATTCAGGATCTTGGGATGGGGAGATTATCCTGGATTATCCAGGTGGGCCCAATGTAATCTTGAAGGTCCTTCTAGGAGGGACGCAGGAGGGTCAGAGGTCAGAGAGGAGAAGGCAATGTGATGATGGAGGCAGAGCCTAGAGGGGTACGGCCACAAGCCAAGGAAGGCCGCAGCCTCTAGAAGCCAGAAGAGGCAAGGAACAGCTTCTCCCATGGAACCTCCAGAAGGAACCAGCCCTGTTCACACCTGGTCTTCAGCTCTGTAAATCTCATCTTGGACTTGTGCCCTCTGTACCTGTAAAAGAACGCACGTGTGTGGCTTTGAGCCACAAACTCACAAAAGCAACAAGGCTCTGGGGACTACTGCAGTGGATCTGGAGACGGCAGGGAAGATGGATGACACTGAGGTAAGAGCAGGAGCATAAGGGGCCACTGCCAGGTCCCAGGGGATGGAGATCGAAGGGTGGGGACGGCAGCGGCAGGCATGAGGGCGTGGATGGATTCGAGAGGAATTACATGGTTGGCATCCCCAGAACTTGGCTGAGGTGGGACAGGAGGGAGGAGGGGGCAAAGCCAGGCCCAGGCTTCTGGTTTGGGTGATGGAACAAAATGTGGTAGAGGGGGAGAAGGCAAGCCCGGTTTCCAGGCCCTCTTGCCCCCCAGGGTCGAGGGAGTGCTGACCCTGCTTCTCCATATCGGCTGCCTTTCTTTGCCATCTGACTCTCTGTGAGGCTAGCATGTACCAGTGAGCTGATCCAGAAAACCAACCTCATCAAGAGATGCAGGGGAGCCATGGGGGTGGAGGGCGGTGGAGGGGAGGGACATCGGGGTGTTGCCCAGGTGACCAGGGAAGGAAGGCAGGGAAGCCAGGTTAGGTGGGCAGGAAGAGAGGCCAGCAGAGCCCCTGTCTCCTGGCTCTGGAGTTGATGTTGCCACAACGAGCTGGGAGACCACTCCGGGGCTCTGGCTGGAGCCGGCCCACGTGTGGATTCGAGGACCCTGTCCTGCCAGGGATGGGGAAGGCAGCCCGACAGGACGCACACTGACTCACAGCAGGCTGGCAGCCACCCCTGCAGGTCTGGAGTCATCCCCTCCCCTGCCCTTGTCCCCATCCCTCCACCTGCAGGCTGCCCAAACACAATGGGGCCAGCAGGCCACTCCTCGGCCCCAGTTCTGTCCTTAATCGGTCGAAACTGCTCCCCGAAAAGAGGGACACAGCACCACTGTGAAGTGCTGATGGCACAAATCTGGAGAGGACAGTAAATAAAAAGGAAGCACCCAGGAGAGGAGGGGAAAAGGGGACGCCAGCATTTCTGCAACTATGCCCAGGGCTGGGAATCCCCGTCGCTGGGGGTGGCAGGGAGGCGGGCCGGGAAGCCATGGCGGGCATGCAAATGCCTTCTGCAGCCCAGAACAGACCCTGGGAAGTCTGAACTGTGGGAGTCTCGGAAGACCAGGACGGGTGGGGTCAAACCCAAGTGGGCACAGGCCTCCTCCCTTCCCCAGAACACGGGGACTTGAAAGGTTACAACCTCCCAGGAAGACACCCAGGTGGGGTGAAAGAGTTAGCACCCTCTGAGGCGCCCCTGCATGCCCGGCCCAGCATGAGCTGCAGAGGGGGCAGGCTGCATGGAGCCGGATGAATGCTCTCGAGGCGCTCACAGGCCACTGGGGGCACAGATGTGGGGACAAATGAGTGCCGGGAAGTCCCAGGAGACGTCTGATCAAAATCTAGACAGCATATGACGGGCATGGGAGCCACGATGGGAGGCAGGTCTGTTCCACCTGGGCAATTCAGAAAATCTTGAACAGGCAGTTCTTTTTGTTTAATTGAGGTGAAATTCACATAACATAAAATGAACCATCTTAAAGTGAACGATTCAATGGCATTTAGTATATTCCTAATGCTGGGCAACCACTACCTCTATGTAGTTCCCAAACATTTCATCACCGCAAAAGGAAGTTTTAGCCCCACCGGGCAGCCCCCATTGCCCCCTCCCTGAGCCCCTGGCAGCTGCCAATGTGCTTTTTGTCTCTTTGGATTTACCTTTTCTGGATATCCCATATAAATGCAATCCATACAATATGTAGCCTTTTGTGTCTGCTTTTATTCACTTAGTGTAATGTTTTTGAGGTTCACCTGTCTTGTAGCATGTATCAGTACTTCATTCCTTTTTATGGCTGAGTCATACGGCAGGTGATTCTTTTGCTGATCTTGAAAAATGAGTAGATGTGTGCAAGCCAGGAACCAAAGGGGGTAAGAGGGGATCCTGGCAAAGACATGGAAGCATGAAACAGCAGGGTCTCCTCTGGGGACCTCATGGAGGTCAGGATGGCCAGAGGGCTGCAGGGCAGCAAAAGATGAGACCTGGAAGGTAGAAGGGGCCTAGCAGGTTAAGGGGGCTCTGTGCTTGGGTAACAGGAGCCATGGAAGGCGAACCAGGGTACCATAGGACTAGATCTGCATTTCAGGAAAGATGTTCTGGCTACAGTGTAGACCAGCAGGGAGACCAGCTGGATGTGACTGGGAGGTGATGGGGCCAGGACTAAGGCAGGAGCCATAGGGACACACACAGAGGAGGGACCAGTCGAAACCCAACAGCCTTGGCCCACCCACCTTGGATGTGAGGGTAACAGACATACAGGAGTCCCAGATGAGTTCAGGGAAGAGATGCCTTGAGGGTGGAAATGAGGGAGATGTGGTGATTGGCTGTGGGTTCTGTGGGTCATTCAGGTGGACCCTCCAGCAGCAGCTGGGTGGTACCCTGGACTAGGTCAGGAGAGGTGTCTGGGCTAAAGGAGGTTTATGAACCTTGTTTTGTGTATTCCTTACAGCAGTCTGCATTAGAGAATGGGTGTGCTCCCATTTGAAAGACAGGAAAATGGAGACTCACAGAGATGAAGCCATACACCCACGGCCACCTAGCTCATTCAGCGCCAGAGCCAGGGTTCGACCCCGTGTTTGTCTGGTTCCAAAGCCTCCGAGCTTTCCATGAAGCCAAACGCCTTTTTAATTCTTTCACTGCAACTCCCATCCCTCTCCCCAAATTCTAAATTCACCCAGTGCTTCCACGGGAGAAGGAATATGGGCCTGAACGGGCCACAGAGCAGCAATTCTGCCATCTTGATGTTCCACTGCAGGGGGCAGAGAGGGGAGAGGGAGGGAGGAGGGCACTGTTTTCCAAGTAAACACTTAAAATTCCCCAGGATGCACTGAAGATGCTGCTGAACCTGAATTAGACCCCAGCATGGAGAACACGCAGTGGCCTCAGATAATGTAGCCAGTGAGATGTCCCTGGGGTGAAGAGCTGGAACCGTGTGTGTTTTTTACAACACTTAAGTGCCCACTCCAGCCTCTCAAGGTAATGGCATTAGCTGCTCCCTCCCACGTCACGTGGCCCGGCTTATGGTGCCATGGTGGGGAGCAAGATGCAAGTGAACAATTTCACGGGCAAATATTGGGCTTCGGGAAGTTTCTTAACTGGTGAGAATAAACCAGCCCCGGAAGCAAACAAAATCAGGCAAGAGCAAAAGGACCCAAAGCAAATAACTGGGGGATGTGATTAGGTGTCATTCGAAGGAAGACAGGCGATGGAGGAACCGTTATTTTAATGAAACAGAAACAGTGTCTTCTCAGAATGTTTCTTCCAGTGAGTCCGGTTTGCATTCTCAAGGCCAGACAGCCCGGGCTGCTGAGGACCAGGCTTGCCGCCATACTACATCGTCAACGCACTTGTGTCTGAATCATTCAAGGTGATTCAGCCACTCTTTTTAACAGAAAAACCTGATGTCGGGAGGGGGGGGCGGGCATTAGGCATCACTGGCTCAAATTAGGGAGCTCTGTGCGGACGGTCCCCGACTGTTCTCTGAGCCAGCCCCCCTCTCGCCCTGCCCCTAGCCCACACCACTATTATGATCCTCCCTTCTCCCTATACAATAGCTCAGGGACAGTGTTCGGTCCCTTCCAAATACAGGGAATACTGTGTGGCTTTCTGCTTTCACTGGGCTCATCAGGTGGCTAGAGAACATGTGACTGTCAGCTTTTCAGGTTCAAGTTCCTTTTCTTGGCATGGAGATAATCATGTTCTGCAGCTGGGTAATGGATAGGGAAGTACTCTGAGAACTGGTATCCAGAACATTGAAGTTTTCATCGCTACAATTACTTTTTGTGTTTCTCGGAAAGCACAGTGTGTGACATAAGAAAAACAAGAAGGAAAAAATTCTCATTTATTAAAAAAGAAATTCGGGGCGCCTGGGTGGCTCAGTTGGTTAAGCGACTGCCTTCGGCTCGGGTCATGATCCTGGAGTCCCGGGATCGAGTCCCGCATCGGGCTCCCTGCTCAGCAGGGGGTCTGCTTCTCCCTCTGCCCTCTTCCCTCTCGTGCTCTCTGTCTCTCATTCTCTCTCTCTCAAATAAAGAAATAAAATCTTAAAAAAAAAAAAAAAGAAATTCGGATTATTTTTGGTTATTTTTCCCTCCTTCTAGCAATGCACAGTTATTTGTGTTTCTCCCCTGCCACCACCCCTGACTCCAGGTTGGTTACATGGCAGGGGATGCCAATCAATGTATCCTATTTCCTTGGACAGAGTGATTGGGTTAGGCATACACAGATGACTTAAGGTTGGTGAACTCTCAGTCTTACTGAATCCATTAAGGAAGAAATACCCTTTTCCTCATCTTGCTATCTGTACGGTTTGTGTAAGCCTGGAGCTGCTGGGGGCCACCATGTGGGAAATGAAGCCAAACTAAGATATGAAAAGAGAAAGCAACTAACTATACCCTGAAGACAGGATTTGTGCTCCTGGAACCAGCCATTCCTAAAACCCATGTATGGCTATACTGTTCTACTGTTATGCTGAGTTGGGTTTTTGTACTTACAAGCAAAAGGGTCCTGATTCCTATAACCTACCACCGTACTTGGTACAGAAGAGGTGTAAGAAGTTCTCTTTTCATTTAATCTACTAGCAAATCTTGCTGGATCTGTCTTCAGAATATATCCCAAATCATACCACTCCTCATCACCTACAAGGTCCAAGCCAACAATATCTCTCACTACTGGTTTCATTGTTTCCCTTCCTGTCCCTCTACAGCCAAATCATCACTTAGGCAAGCAGGCAGAAAGATCTTTTTGCAATCTCACTCAAACTACATCATTCTTCTGCTCAGAACTAGTCAATGGCTCCCATCCCACTGTGGATAAAACCCACAGGCCTTCCATCAGACCAGCTCCCTCTCTCATCCCTCTCCCATGACCCCCTCCTCGCTCTCTGAGCTCTGGCCAGGCTGGCCTCCTGGCTGGTCCTTGCTTATGTCAGATACCTTCTCACCTTAGGCCCTTTGCACCTGCTGCTCCCTCTGTCTGCAATCCTCTCCTCCCAGTATTTTCCTGCCTCTCTCTTTGCTCAAATGTCACCTCTTCGAGGTCTTCCTTGATCATCCCATCAAGCCCCCTCACTCTTACCCCCTGGCTTTACTTTACTGTATTCTGTCGCACTTTCTACTACCTGACATCACATGTATTTCCATTCGTACACTGCCTGTCTTCCCCACTGGACTGTAAGTTCCATGAGGACAGGGCCCAGCACGGTGCCTGGAACATTGTAGACACCTGATAAATATTTACTGAGAGTCCGAGTGAGTGAACTTGCAACGAATGACCTTGGACGATGAGCAGCCTCTTTGGCTCATCCACTTTCCCACGTGTGAAGGAAGTGATGGGTCGAGATTTATGGTTTTCAAAGTACATTCTGTCTTTAGGCTGAATGGAGGCAGGGGGCACTTTGGAGTTGCCTCCCTACTTCAGTGGACTTTTATTTTTATATACCCGAGTTCCACAGACGAAGCACTCATGTATTGCTATTAAGAGGTGGCTCCGATGGTCTCCTGGGTGACTTCAAGGCTAGTCTGGCAAGTTTCTTCTCCCTCACATCATTCCAGAACTTGTCACATCTACTCTTAGCAGAAGTGCTTTGTGGGCTCTCTCTCTTTGCCTTAAATTCTGAAAAGTCTAAGCGGATTCTCTTTCTCTTCATTAAAGAGGCACAAAGGCTTACTGTCTTCTAGCACCAATTACGTGGTCGGTACAGCCGTGGAAGGTCCCAGCAGAGAGGCCCCCATGCTTTGGATGTTTAAAGGAAATTCCCTCCCTCCCCCTCACTTGGCAACAAATCTCTCCTTTTTCTTTTACCGCATGCAATTTAGAGAAATTGGCAAATTTCTCTAAAACCACAGAGATGTTAAGTTTAAACAGGAAGGGAAAATCGATCTGGGTATGAGACTAATTAAAAAAGCTCTCAGTAGGACTATGATTTCGCCTATTCTTGCACCTTCTCTTGGAGGCAGAATTTTCCTCCATAGACTCAGCATAATGAGAGAGGTACCTGGGGGGAGAAAAAGGCTCAGAGTAAACCTCAGACAGTAACCTTCCGGTGGATTTCCCCCAGGAAAGGGGCTCTGAGACCTCTCTTCTCTTTGACAACAGCTTAGAAAGTTGGTGGAAGAGACAAGAAAAATTGGGAGCCGAGACTTATGTAATCTGAGCACAAGTGATTCAGGCAGCTCTGCTGGAGAATTCATTCCTACATGTAGGGGCAGGAGGAGAGATGGAAGGTAGGAGAGAGAAGAAAGGGGAAGGGGAGGGGAGTGGTGGTCATGCCCTTCACCTCAGTTCCCAGCCAGGTCTTTTTTTTTTTTTTTTTTTTAGATTTTATTTATTTATTTGAGACAGAGAGAATGAGATAGAGAGAGCATGAGAGGGAGGAGGGTCAGAGGGAGAAGCAGACTCCCTGCCGAGCAGGGAGCCCGATGCGGGACTCGATCCGGGGACTCCAGGATCATGACCTGAGCCGAAGGCAGTCGCTTAACCAACTGAGCCACCCAGGCGCCCCCCAGCAGGTCTTTTAATATCCAGAGTATGAAGGAGCTTCTGAAGGAGAGAAGTAGGGGGCCTTGCCTGAGCCCCACAACAGAGACCCCAATGGAGCTGTGGTTCCAACTCGAGACCAAGGTCAGGGTTCTCTCCAGCACACCGTGCTGTCTCCCAGGACCACTAGTAACGTGTCAGGGAAGCTGAGGACACAGAGGCTCAGGAGGGATAGTGCGGGCAACCATCAGGTGCAGCAGAAAGATCAGGAAGGACATCACCTTAAAATTCACCACTGGGTTGGCACACCGGGACCCCTGCAAGAGCAGTTTCAGTGAAGTAACAGGGACCCTTGCCTTGGGTTTGATCCTCACATGGGGAATATGATGCAGGGCGGTCTCTCTAACATGCAAATCTGACCACAAGTTCTCTGCCAAAAACCCTTCACGGGTCTCCCTCGGCCAGCCTCCCAACCTGGCGCACAAGCCCACCCTCAGCTCCCTCCTCCCTCCTCCAACATTAGGCTTTATTGCTGCCTCTCTGCCTGGCTCTCTCCGCTCACCATGCTGCATCTTGCCTTTCTTCTTGCTGCTCCCTAAGCCGCAAACATCCTTCCCCCAGGTCCTCCCCTCACTCGGCTCCTTCATCGAGGGTGACAGGATAGAGAGTGGTTGGGGAGCAACGCGGAGGGTTAGAGACTAAATGTTCAAAAGTCATATGCTGAAGCCCTAACCCCAATGTATTTGGAGACAGGGCATTTAGAGAGGTAATTAAGGCTGAGTGAGATCACAAAGATGGAGCCCCGATTTGACAGGATTAGTGTCCCAGAGAGCTCTCTCCTCTGTCCTCTGCCACACCCATCTGCTGACCAGGAAGAGAGCTCTCACCAAACACCAAACTGCCTGGAGCCTTGATCTTGGACTTCTATTCTCCAGAGCTGTGAGAAAATTAATTTCTCTTGTTTAAACCACCCAGTCTATGGTTTTTTGTTATGGTGGCGCAAGCTAATTTGGGGAGTAGCAAAAATAGTGTTCCAGGCAGTTCTTTCCAAGGAGGTAGGTGATCTTTCAGCTGAGCTCGGCGGGGAGATGGTCACGGGAGCAGCTGGGGGAAGAACAATCCAGCCAGAGGAACTAGCAAGTGCAAAGATCCTGTGACAGGAACCATCCCCAAATACTGGAGAAATAGAAATGCGGTGAGCAAAGGGCAGCTGGTACTGGGAGGGTCTGGAGAGGTGGGCAGGGGCCGGAGCATGGAGGGCTTCTGAGGCCACAAAAAAGAATCTGGATTTTATTCTAAGCGTCCCGCCCCTGGCCTGCACCAGTCGTCCAAGCAGACCAAGCAGCTCAGCGCCTACAGGAGTGGAGTGAGAGTTCCCAGAACAGACATCTCTGCCTCCTGAAGAGGCCACGGAACGCCACCAGAGGGGCCATGCCCCACACAACTCCATGGGGGCTGTTCACCTGGGCTCTGCTCTAAATGCAGCCCCTCAGGCTGGGCAGCCCAGTGACCCTGCTCACCCAGCCCTCAGATTTGTCTCCGAACATAAGCGTTCTCAAAGTGGTTCTATTTTATAATTAAATCCCAGTGACCTGCTCCCCTTCACTGCACTGAATTACCTGGGAGCAGAGGGGCTAGGAAGCAGCCCGAGTTGCGGGGAGCGGAGTACCCAGGAGAGGTCCTAGCGCTTCCTCCTGAAGGCATTCTCCTTATGCACATCCGACCACTCCTGCCAGACCACTTGGACGGAGAGAGAAGAGCAATCTGGAGAGTGTGGGCAGATTTATCTGCAGTTCTCGTTGATGTGCAGACACCTGGGAACGAGTAAGAGACGGGAAACAGGAGCCTGTGGTTCCCGGGGGCTCAGCTGTCTCGTAGAGGTGAGCTAACTCAAGCCCCGGGTGTGATTCTGCTCTGTCAGGGCAATTCTGACGATGAAACCACTTTCCAACCCAACAGCTGGGTGAGGTGTGGCTTCACCACATAGACTGGAGGCTAGAAGGTGCTGTCAGCTCCTTGCTAACCCCTGAGCTCCCGCACTGCACCAGGATGCGGTCAGTGCTGGAGTTCATTACAGAGCAAAATGTTATTTCAGGGGGAACAGAAGAGCATAGCTAGGGGTGGCTCTTGAAGGAAATACAAATGCAACAAAGTCCTCAAATATTTGACTATGGAAGACACTGCGTCCCAAAGATGAATAAAGTCTCAGCGTTTTGCTTCTAAGGGGCCTCACATTCTGCTATGGGAACAAGACCATATTCAAAGAACCAGAACAGCAGGAAGCACATACTGTTGACAGAATGATGTCCAAGTGCCATGGATTTTAAGAATATGAAAGAGCAATTCTGTCTGAGGAACACAAAGGACGCTACGGACAGGAGGGAATGTCGGAAATGCCCCCGAAGGACAAATTCAGTATCTATCACAAGGCATAGGTGGGATAATGGCCCTCTACAGATATCCTTACCCAAAGCCTGGACCCTGAGGATACGCTACCTTACAGGGCAAGAGGGACTTTGCAGATGTGATTAAATGAAGGATCTTGAGATGGGGAGATGATCCAGGTGAGCTCAATGTAATTGTAAGGGTCCTTGTAAGAGGAGGTCAGGAGGGTACGAGTCACAGAAAGAAATACGATGTTGGAAGTAGTAGTTGGAGCGACGCCACATGAGGAAGGCAGGTGGGTCATTGTCGGCTTTGAAGATGGACGAAGGCGCCACCAGCCAAGGAATGTCGGAGCCTCTCAAAGCTAGACGAGGCAAGAAACAGATTCTCCCCTGGAGTCTGCAGGAGGAACACAGCCCTTGCTGACATCTCGAGCTTAGCCCAGTAAGACCCACCTCAGACTTCTGGCCTCCAGAATTGTTAAGATAATAGACTCGTGTTATTTTAAGCCATGGGGCTTATAGCCAGCCGCCATAAGAAAGGAATACAGTGGGAAAGGGCATTCCAGGCAGGAGGAAGAGCACACACGGAAGCACGGAAGCCTAACAAGCACAGCTGGATTTAGAAAACCAAGTGGGGGACTTGGCCACAGGGCACATGCAGGGTACATGTTGGAGGGGACACTGATGAGTAGCTGGGGTTAGGGCTAGGGGTTCCAGGCCTTTAAAGCCATGCCTGAAATGTGGGCATGTGCTCTGGAGGCACTAGGAAGAGCACCAGGGATTTTTAAGCCTGGTGAGACAGGGGAGCAGGATGACCAGATCTGTATTTGAAAAAGATCACTCTAGTGGTGGCAGGAAAACAGTCTGAAGGAAAAACGAGACGGAAGGCACTAAATGAGCCCCAGTAACCCCAACACCCATCACTTGTGGGTCACGGCCCATGACCAGCAGGGACTCCTGCTCCTGACAGGCTGTGGAGGCCAGGTCACAGCCCTGCAGGGGCGTCCACTGGCCCAGTCCCCGTCCTCCCAGTCGTGAATGGGAAGGGCCAGCTCCAGAGCCACCGGGACCGTGGTAGTGCCGGTGGGGGCTGAGAGTGGGCATGGGGGCGCTGTCGGGACAGGGCTCTGTTGAGAGAGGGTATAGAGAGAAGGAAAAGGCGGGGCTGAGGCAACTGGAGGGTGTCAGTCCAGCTTGGACCAGGATGGGACCCCTTCTCGTGGCTCCCTCCCATCTTCCATGAAGTCCATAGAAATTCTTGGAGTGAGGGGGTGTTCTTGGGAGAGAGAAAAGGGGGTGAGTTCTGCATCCTGATACTGAGGAGGTACTTGCCAATGAGGATGCAAGCATGGACACGTGGAGAAAATCACGGGGATGCCACTGGCCCCGAACAGGGGTAGGACTGGGGACAGGAGCCTTCCATGGACATTGGGCTGCACAAAATGGGATTCTGAGAAAGGTTTTAAGACACGTGTACTGACTTTTTTTTTTTAAGTTACAGAATCACTGCTCAAAATCAACCCCACAGATCTCTAGCTGAATATCTGGGCCTTACGGGAGCTCAGAGTCTTGTCCAAGGTTATACGAGGGAAATGAAGGGCAGGGATGAACACTCCTGCCAGCTCTCCATCATGCCATCTCCCTTCCTGGCTGCCCAATTTCTAGGCCATAACGTGCCTTCACTGCCCGCACAATGTCCACACCCCTGTCGTCTGTGGAATGCCTACTGTGTGGGGGATAAGACATGTGCTCATCAATTCCAAACCTTGAGAAAAAGCCATGGTGGCTAGGGTTGGTGGGCTGGGTGGGGGGTAGGATGCGTGCCAGAATGCCTTCCAACAGCCAGGTATTGATTTCCTCTATCCCCCAAAAGGTGTTCCAGGATGAGCTGAGGAACTTTCTAGAAGTGTCTTTACAGCTTTTCCCTACTGGTGGGTCATCCCACACATATACAAGAGAACTGGGTTTTGCAGAGCTGCTGGGCACTCACAGGCCTCAGGTGTGTATAGGAACTAACAGAGGTTCTGCAGGATATATGAGGGGTGTGGTCTCACTTCTCAGGGGACATGGTGTGAGCTCAGCACAATGTCTCAGCACATGATGGACACTCAGGGAGTTAGAGGAACTGCCACTGATGGAGAATGAGCTCCGTATGGGCACTGAAAAGGTTTTCCACATCTCATCCCTGTGAGGTACAGACTAGAGGCATCTCCATTTCATGGCCAAAGACGCACAGAGATTTAATAACATGTCTAAGGTCATACAGTGGATTGAGTGGTGGGCTCTATAAATGTGGAAAGAGTCTTTGCAGAGCTACTCAGGTGAAGGATCTTAAGAGGAGGTCATTCTGGATGATCTGGGTGGGTCCCACATCCCATGACAAGTGTCCTTAGAAGGGACGGAAGAGGAGGTGGCCACGCGAAGACAGAGGTAGGGACTGGAGGTCTGCTGTCAGGAGCCTGGAGCCGCCAGAAGCTGGGAGAGGTGAGGAAGGATTACTCCCTCAGAGTGCTGTCCGGCTGACGCCGCTCCGATTTGGGCTATGTAGCTTCCAGAACTATGAGACACTGCATCTCTGTGGTCTCAAGGCACCGAGTTTGTAGTGATTTATTCCAGTGGCCCAAGGACACTAACACAGGTCACCAGGCCAGGGCGAGGGCCGAGGTGGGTCTGTGTGACCCCAAAGGCAGTTCTTTTAACCATGAATGAGTGGGTCCACAGCTGGAGGGCTGAATGAGAGAAATCGCCTTGCAGCTGACTATCAAAACTGTTTCTGTGACGGGAAGGGAAGAGGGAGATCCAGCGTTTAACACCCTTAATTCTGCCTGTTCATTCATCATTAGGGTTCCTGTGCTCAACACGAAGGGAAGAAGGGGCCGCAGGCCTCATGTGAAGAGGCCATTGGGTGAAATTAAGATGGAAAGACCTGCCTGAGCCAGGAAACCACATGCTGTTCCAACGTGAGGGGGTCACTCCTGGAAAGAGACAAAGAGGTAACACGGGGAGGTGACAGGCGTCTTAAGGAACATACCTAACTCGGCATCACAATGAACGGACTTATTCTTCAGAAGGCCACAAGGTCCCAGTTCCTCCTTTTTTCCGCTGACTCCCAGCTCTCCTACCTCCTTCCCCAGGCCTAAGGCATGCGTGTGGTGCCTTCAGCGTAGAGGAAGGGCCAGCTAGTGGGATTTCCTGAATTTGCGAAGAGGTTCTCACTGGCAGGTGCTCAGAGGAAGGAAAAAAGTCAGACATTCTCGATCTCTTGCTCTAGGTGTCAGCCTGACAGCCTGCCTCGAAACCACACAAGTGATGGAAGGGAAGATGAAGGGCCTTTCTGCCCATGACAATAAACACGTCTGCCCTGGCGCCTTTCCTTGGATTCTGGGCTTCGTGATGACATGTGGGCCAAGCATTTCTCCGGGCTGCGTTCACCTACTGCCACTCCTGACCACAGACTTTTCCAATTTGCAGCTGGGCCTGCCTGAATTATTTCAGACTCCGGAATTTTTCCAAACTCCCATTACTAGCTGGCTGTGAAACAGAGCGTAAAATGCCATTTTTTTTCTTTCAAATTCCATAGTCATCTGACATCCTAACAGATTTCAAACTCAAACCGTCAGTCTGGACTCAAACACCTCCTGGCCAGCCTCTGAAGGGTAAGAGGCTGCGAGACCTGACGCAAAGACCTTGAACTTGGGGTCACAGGGTTAAAGAGTAAATCCTCACTGCACCATGTACAGGCAGCAAGGCCCAGACAAATGCCCTAATCTCTGACTCTCAGGGTGCATGTTCACCCCGTAACTTGTTCCTGACTCTCCCAATGTGCAGCACCGCATCTCTGCCAGAGGAAGCAGGTGGCAAACAAGAAAAATATCTGATGGTGATAAGCGGTACTCACACAATGAAAGTGGTCGGTGTCAGAAGAGAGTGGCCAGTTGCAGCTTTAGATGCAGTAGCCATGGAGGGCCCCTCGGAGGAGGTGACGTTGAAAATATGACCCGAGTGTCAGGAAGCCAGCCACGCAAAAGCAAGAGGAAAAGCATTCCAAGAAGAGGGATCAGCTGGTGCAAAGGCCCAGAGGCCAAGCCACGCCTGGAGATCCAGATGGACGGCGTGTGGCTGGAGTAGTGTGCGGCTTAAGATGGTGGCAGACATGATCCCAGGGTCCTGGGATCGAGCCCCACATCGGGCTCCCTGCTCTGCAGGAAGCCTGCTTCTCCCTCTCCCACTCCCCCTGCTTGTGTTCCCTCTCTCGCTGTGTCTCTCTCTGTCAAATAAATAAATAAAACCTTTAAAAAAAAAAAAAAAAAAGATGGTGGCAGACAATGCTGAAAGAAAGGCAGGGACCAGGTCCCGGAGGCGCTTGAAACAGGGCCGCACGGGATGATGGGCCGAGGTGCAGGGAAAAAATGTGACAACTTGGAGCTACGTCAAATAGATGAATCTGAAAATAGACCCTAAAATTTAACTAAAATTTGAATCTAAAAATAGAAGAAGGAAGATCAAGCCCTGCATCGGGCTCCTGGCTCAGCGGGGAGCCTGCTTCTCCCTCTCCCTCTGCCTCTCTCCCTGCTCATGCTCTCTATCTCTGTGTCTCAAACGAATAAATAAAATCTTTAAAAAATAAAAATAAATAAATAGAAGAAGGAACTTAAACTCAATCTCCGAGTATTATTGCCTGTAGCACAGAGACTTAGTTTCCAAATGAACAGGCACAGAATGAGGGGACACACTCAGATTTTTTTGGTGGGGGAACACAATAAAAAAGTTCAGACATCGATAACGCAGGGCTTTGTAAAGAGTGAGCAGTGGGACGGTGAGCCTTCAAAGAGCTTTAACTGAGAGGAGGACAGGAGCTGGCTGATATTTTGGAAGCATCACTCCCTGCAGAATGGAGATGCTCATTTGAGTTAAAAAATTCTACTGGCCTCTGAATTTCACATCACCCACCACTGTCTCCTCTTCCCAGTACACGCCCTCTCCATGTTTACCATGCCCTTCCTTTGCTAGCCACACCTTCTTTCCTCGTACACCCCTGATCACCAAGCTAAGAAAACAATCTATGTATTTCTCTTCTTGGAGATTCATAATGTACATTGTGTTTTAAAGGGCCTGAGAAGTTCTGCAGTTGGGAAAAAAAAAAAAAAGTCTGTTTAACTCTAGCCTGATGGCTTTCAACTTGGCCATAAGTCAGAATCACCTGAAGAGCTTCTCAAAATTCTTATGCCTACATCCTGTCCCTAAAGAGGGACTCAGGTGTGCAGCCTGCATATTGGGAGCTGTCAAAACTCCCCAGGTGACTCTAGTGGGGAGCCACAATGGGAATCACTCCTCTAACGCAATAGTTTCCAAACTTACTGGCCTGGAGGATTTTTTTATATATATATATAATACCTATTAATGTCTCCATGAAACTCAGGTGGTGTTCTATGGAACATGCGGGAATGCTGAACTAAGGCAGCAGTTTCCAAATTTTACTGCACACTAGAATCAGTGGGGACCTTAAAGAAGTCTCACTTCCCAGTTGCAACCCCAAACATACCACATCTGGAGCTCTAGGGTCGTGACCTGGAATCTGCAGTTCTAACAGGTCCCCAGAGGACTCGTGATCTTATGAGTTTGGGGACCATCAGGCCCTAGACAGTTGGGGTAGAGGATGGGGGCACCAACTGAGGGTGAGGTCCCTCCATTCAGAGTTTCTCTAATGGGGGGTTTCTGACCCTCTGACCTCCTCGATCCCTTGCCGCTGGCCCCAGCAAGAGCACCCTAATGGAGCTGGGGGACCAGGTCAGCACAAGGCAGTTTGATGGGGGGGGGAGGGGGTCAGGGAAGGGTGTGTCCATTAATCTGTGTGTCATCTGGCACACCTTCCATCTCGCCGGGCCTTGGTTTTCTCCTTCCCAAAATGACAAGGGGATCTCTGAGGCCCTGCTCAAACCTTCCACATCTCCATATTCCTCTGCTAATGGAGTTTCATGAATGGCATCGTCCCTGGAAGACCTTAAGCACACATGGCTCCCCTTCACGGCCTCCTTCAACCTTGCAAGACCACTGTGTCCTGCTTGGATACGTCACATCCAACAGACAGTGTGTGGACTCAGGCATCGGAGCCAAGCTCAGACCATGAGCCATGGGTTCTGGAGCACATTACTTGAACTTGCCAAACCTCAGCTTCCTCATCTGCAAAATAGGGAGAAATGTTCCTGTGCACACCATGTGGGCTGTTGCAGAAAGAAAATGAGGCACTGTATGCAGAGTGTTAGCCAAGAGGTTCAATAAATATCTGTTGTTGATGGTAGCAGTAAAGGCGAGTAATAGAGGGCCACCCTATAAACATTGTCAATTGCTGTCATAAGGCCAACAGGTCCCAAATGACACTAGAGTCGCTCGTCTCGCTCAAGGAGTAAGGGTTTGCATCCTCGAGGTGAGCACAAGGTGGGTCACTGCTTCTACAGCTCCCAGGGTGACAGGCCACAAGGGGACTTGCTTTCGGCCCCCAGAACAATTGGGCGAGCATGACTAGACACTGCTCCGAAGTGCATAAAGCATGCATCCGCACATTGAGTTAAATCTCGCCCCACAACGCGCAGCAGATCCGTCCTGCAGGGCAGAGAGACACAGTGAGGGGATGCTTGAGTCTGCACAGCTCCTTAGGGCCCCCGGGGCTGGTGGGCTCCCCAACTCAGATGATGGTTCCAAGGCTCATAGTCCTACCGCTGAGGAAACCCGAGGGGTAACGAGACTCCCCAAGGCATCCTAGCATTTAGTCCAAGTAATCCACCCACGAGGTAGGCATGAAATCTACACAAAACCAAACAACCAAAGGTCAGGCAGGAGAAACGACTAGAATGCGGTACCAAGGCCAGCTTTGCCACTCAGGGGCTGCGTGACCCTGGGCAAGTTGCTGAACCTCCTCACTGTCCTCATCTGCAAAATGGAAATCACAGGTTTACAGAAGACAGAATATACGTGTAAAACACTTAGAACCATGTCCGACGCTCAGTGCTCAGGAAATGCTAGCTCTCCCCATGTCTCCCTAAATCCAGTCCAGCTCTCCTCCCCTGTCCCCTGCCGTCTTCCCCGAGATGAGCCCTTGTCACTAACAGTCAAAGAGCTCCCCGACCGTGCCAGTTTTTAAACCATTTCCTGACAATCTTTAAATTTGCAAATTAGAAATGTCAACACACACCTTGAATGAGCTAGATAAGGATGAGACAGCAGTCCGCTGGACTCTGGATTTTAATAAAAGAAAAATAAGCAACAATATCCATTTAAAAAAAAACACCTGATGTACAATTTCCAAATTACTGCTCTTTGCATTTCTCTCCTTTATGTGCGTTGCAGTGAAATTACCTTTCTCAGAAAATCTCGGCCACACAGAGCATGCTTGTCTCCTGACAAAGCTGCATACATTTTTAGCATCCACTTGGGGTTTTATTGTGGAGAGTACAATACCCAGCAAGAGACAGTTTATCATATTTGGTCGGCTTGCCCCTCATTTTTCCAGCTGACAGTTTTATTTATTTCATTGCAAGGACAGGTTTCATGGAGGGGTGGGGATCAGGGAGGCATTCCTGGGCTTTGCAGTCCAGCCTTCCTGCACCCATCCTCCATCTTCCCACAACATTTCTGGGAAGAAAACCCATACTACATCCCGGGGGCAATGTGGGTGCAAAAAGGAAGTCATCTTCAGGAGCAGCGATCCAATGAGTGTTTCAGGCTACTGTCTTCATGGGATACAGTTGAAAATGCCCCACCCAGACCACTGGCCCTCTCCTGGGGAGTTCTTGGGAGGCCCTGTAGATCCCATTAACGTCCTTGAGTTTTCATGCCTGCCTTTATGCACACCCCCTTTCATGTGACTTGGCAGTTCCCTCCACTAAAGGACCAGAGTCTAGTTCTCTACCTCTTGACTTTGGGTTTGACCATGTGATTGCTTTGGTAACAGAATGAGGTGGAAGGGACGGTCCTGTCCCACCCTAAGCCTTAAGAGGCCTTGTATGTTTGCCCTCCTGCACCTCTGCATCACAGTGAAAAATGTGTCCCTTGGGGCACCTGTCTGGGTGGCTCAGTCCATTGAGTGTCTGACTCTTGGTTTCGGCTCAGGTCGTGATCTCAGGGTCATGAGATCTAGCCCCACACTGGGCTCTATGCTCAGCGGGGAGTCTGCTTGGGATTCTCTCCCTCCCTCTGCCCCTCCTTCCACTTTCTCTCTCTCAAATAAATAAATCGAGGTAGGAAGGAAGGAAGGGAGGGAGGGAGGGAGGGAGGGAGGGAGGGAGGAAGTAAGGAAGGAAGGAAGGAAGGAAGGGTGGGTCACTGGTGTGGTTACTGCTCTCTCAGACAGGCCCCAAGAGGATGACATATGGAACAGATCTGAGCCTGAGCCTCAGCAAGGAGCCCCATCCTGCTGGACCTCCAGCTTAAAGCACAGGGGCCCAGGAAAGCCTAGAATATTTCCACTGTCTCACCTGACCACAGACATGGAAGCAACTGTAAACTGTTGTTTTAAGCCACTGAGTTTAGGTTAAGTTGTTACACAGCAATAATTAATCAATCCAGGAGAGGAGAAAGAGCACCTACTCTGTGCTAAGCCAAGAGCTTTATGTGCATTATCACATTTTGGCTTTCCATGCACCCCCTGTGAATTAGGTACGATTTTCTGTCCATTTTACAGATGAGCAAACTGAGGCTCAAAGTCTCTCAGTCTTGCCCAGTGTCATACGGGGGCAAGCACTGTTCTAAAGGCTTTACGTACATTAACTCCTTTAATCCTCATGACAGTTCTAGGATGAGGGCAATGTTATCTTAAAGATGAGGAAACAGGAATGGAAAGGTTAAGTGACTTACCCAAGGTCAAGCAGCCAGAGAGTGGCAGAATTAGGATTCAAAGCCCACGCCCGACTGATTCCAGAACCCAAGTTCAGAGGGGAATAATGGAGTGAGGGCCTCGTTTGGAGCATGACTCAGAACTCCTATAGGAATGCAGTAGGACTTTATAGACCCATGAGTCTCAACCAGAAACGGGGGTGGTGGGAATCGGAAAGTTGCCTATGGTTGTTCCAAAGCAATACACAGAGATTCATGCTGAGGCTCCACTTGTTCACTGGGTTAGTGTCTGTCTTCCCCCGCTAGGCTGTATGCTCCCCGAGGACAGGGATTTCCACCTGCTTTGGTCACTACCTATGTCCAGTGCCTAGCACAGCGCCTGGCTCATCACAGGTGCTCTCGTGGCTGTGCATTGGCTGAGACAGCCCCAGCACTCTGAGCTCACTTAAGGCTGGTGAGCCTCCTGGGCTGAACATCAACTAGCCCCTGAGTCCTGGGATGATGGGCAACTTTAGGGAGCAGACGGGGAAGTAACCAGCTCCCCTGGTGGAGCCCTGCTGGTGCCAGGCACCATTCTAAGCACCCTGCACACAGGAACTCATGATCCTTGAGACAACACTCGGGGACAGGTGTGATCATAACCCTACGGCCAACCCATTTCACAGACGAGGAGACTGATACCCAGAGAAGTTAAGTGACCTGTTCTCCAGCTAAGAAGTGGCCAAAGTCAGAATCAGAACCACCTCACTTAACCACTACCTTATGCTGACCCCCGCACCCCCAACAAACCAGAGTGGGGAAAGAAGAGAATTTCCAAGGTCATCTAGAACACGCCCTCGTTTACAGATGGGGAAACTGAGGTCATGGAGCAGAAGCATCATGCCCAAGGCAGGGAGCTGGACCCGCACCTGGACCTCTCAGCACCCAGTTCAATCCATGCTTCACAGGACATGCCGACCATGAGCCCGGTCGGGCCAGGCAGGGCGACAGAGGAAGCCGACTCCACCAACTGCAGGCGGGGAGGTCTTCCTTGGCTGGGATCCATGCCAGCACGTGTGTCTGTTTACAGCACAGCCCCCCAGGGACTGGCTTCCCTTCCCAGTGTGCACTGGTGGGTCAGACGCCCGCCTTGGCTCTGGCCCAGACTGGCGGATTTCCTGTGTCGGCCGCTAACTCTGCTCTCCTGCAGCCAGGCGGCAGACCCCTGGCCTGCCCCTGCTCGGACGGTGGCTGTCTTCAAGAAGGGATGAGGCTCTAGAAAGGAGATGTGCAGAGATGTAAAGAAAAAGACGAGTAAATGCAATAGCGACCACTGTGACCAATTAATGACCGCTTACTATCTAATCCCTACGATGACCTTGATAAGCTGCTGTTGCCATTACCCCCATCAAACAGATGTGGAAACAGAAGTGAAGAGCCCAAGTCACACGGCTGAAGTGAGAGTCCGCACTTACGGCGGGCCAGGGACTGAGCCAAACGCTCATGGCTGGCCTTTTTGGGGACCCTGCACCTCAACACTAATACAACCCCTCAGAATAGGACATCCCAGGATCCAGGCCCAGACTCTCCTGGGGCTTGCTGGTGGGGAGTTCAGGGCTGCTTCTCCAAATCTTCGGTACCCAAAGCTGGAAGTTTCCTTAGTATTTAGTTTGAATGATTTTTCATGACTACTTGTTTATTTATCACCACCAGAAGCCTTTAATCAAAGTCTCCCACAGATATCTGACAAACATGGGCACTTGGGTGGCTCAGTCGTTGGGCATCTGCCTTCAGCTCAAGTCAGGATCCCAGGGTCCTGGGATCGAGCCCCACGTTGGGCTCCCAGCTCCTCAGGAAGCCTGCTTCTCCCTCTCCCTCTCCCTCTCCCCCTGCTTGTGTTCCCTCTCTCGCTGTGTCTCTCTCTGTCAAATAAATAAAAATAAAAAATCTTAAAAATAAAAAAAAAAAGAAATCTGACAAACAGAACAAGTAACAAAGGGCACCGTTCCAGCATCAGTGCCTCTGAGCCCCCGCCCCCCTAGAGCCCCAGGAGTCTATGGAACCCACTTTGAAAACCACTGCTCTGTGCCAAGCCCTCACTTTATGGATGAGAAAACCAAGGTTCAGAGAGGGAAAGTCATTTGTCCAAGGTCACACAGCAATTAGGAACCCAGCTAGGACCAGATCAGGGCAGCCTCCTGGGCAGGTGGGCCAAGAGTAGGCTGGCAATACCCTGGCTATAGCCGGGGGGGTGGGGGGGATCAGCACGAGGGGCTAATGACCAAGGAGCTGGGATCTGGCACTAAGCCTGGGTCCAGATCACAACACCATGAATTCTGGTGTGGGGGGCCTTAGAAGAGTTATGCACAGGGCTTCATTTTTCTCAGTTGTAAAATAAAATTAACACCACAGAAGGTTCTTTGCAGGGAATGAGTGAGATGGAGCAGTTCCCAAGACACTGTCACATAGTAGGTGTTCAACAAACATCAGCCCTTAGGATGGCCTCTGAGCCACAGCCTGAGACCTCTCGAGAGAGAGCCCATGCACAGTCATCAGTTAGTTTAGGGTCAGCCCGTTTGTCTCTGTCTGTCTGTCTGTCTGTGTCTCCCTCTCTCTCACACACACACACCTCTGTGGGCCAGTTCACCTACCCTCCGGGGAAGAGAGTGCCTTCCCGTCACAACTTCAAATGGATCCTTTGGAAGCTGTGATCCTAAGCTTTTTCTGGGCCAAGAATCTTAGCTCTGTCTGGAGGAATCATCAGTATTCTGGAAGGGGCCTGCTGCCCTGCCCATCCGCAGAAAGATCTGGCTGCAGTGTGGCCCTCTGTTTCTGTCTTTTGCATGGGTTGCTGATGTCCCCGATACAGGCAGTTGTCCATTCTGCCAGGCCCCACCTCCCCCTCCTAGTCTAGACCCTGACGGCCCTTGGTGCAGTGTGCTACCATCTCAGCCTCTGGCCCTATTCTCTCCCTTAAAAAGAAAAGTGAGCCCCCTTCAGGTGCTCAACTATTGTCACCCCTTGCCTATACAGAGAACAACTCTGGCAAGGCCCCACACCCAGCACACGTGTCTTCAGCAGCTGTGCATCTTCCAAAGGGCAGGCCATATAAACCTGTCATGGTGTATGCTGAGCGCAATGGGCCCTCCCGTCCTGCCCGCAGCTCCTGGACAGCAGAGCCTGGCATCCTCACTGCTTGCCTGGCCTCAGCTGGCCCTCCTGGTGGGCCTGCCCAGCCCCACCCTGGGATAGACCCTTGGTTTCTTCCACCCCATGCAGATCCTCATAGACACTAGCAGGTAGCCGCCTCCCTGAGTTAGGTGGCCCAGGTCTGAGAGGCCCATGATGCTGGCTGGGGTGGCCCAGAGACAAAGAGGGTAGGGGAGCACCCCCATTCCATGACTGTCTGGGGCCAGGCTGGTAAGGCACGAGGTCCTTGGGAAGAAGAAAGGGATGTCTTTGATTAAGTGGAATGACTCCCTTCCTGGAGGCAGCCACTTACTGAACAGGGGTATGAACACAGGCTCTGAAGTCATAGAAATGGGGGTGCAAATGCTACCCACCAGTCTCATGTCCTTAAGCGTGGCCCTTGCTCTGAGAATCTCATGGAGCTCTGTGAAGATGAACAGAGATTGCTGGTAGTGGATACCTAGCCCCTAGGTCAGAGCCTGGCACCTGGCGGCCTCTCTCAATTCATAAACCCTATTCTCATCACCCTCGGCAACTGTCCCTTTCATGCTCTTTGCCTGAATGCACAGAGATATCAGGGGAAGCATGAAAAAGAGAAGACACACAGGAACTCACACATGGTCATACACACAGCATTATTCACAGTAGCCAGAAAGCGGGGACAACCCAAACGTCCATCAGCTAGTGAATGGGAAGTGAAACTGTGGTCCAGCCACGCAACGGAATATTATTCGGCCATAAAAAGGGATGAAGTTCTCATACATGCTACAACCTGGATAAGCCTCAGAAACGGACTGCCAGGTAAAAGAAGCCAGACACCAGGGATGATATACTCTGATTCCACCTCCATAAAATGTCCAGAATAGGAAAATCTATAGAGACAGAAAGTAGACTAGTGGTTGTCAGGGGCTGGGGGAAAGTTGAGGTGAAGACTGCTCATGAGTACGGGGTTTCCTTCTGAGGTTTTGGAAATGTTCTAGAATGAGACAGTGCTGGCTGGGCAACTCTGTGCATATGCTCAAAACAACTGAATCATACATTTAAGCAATTAAAAAGAAACTAAAAGAAAAAGAAAATGAGGTCAAATACATAAATGATGACTATTTATATTTTAAAACAACAAAAAAAGAAAAAGACACATGGCGGTGTGTGTCCTATGCAAGTTTCCTGTGTTGGGTGACCATTGGGAAGACATTAACTTATCCATTTAACTAAAACCACAAACTATTTATTAAAGATCTACCATGTGCCAAGCCTCGGGCAAAGCGGACGAAGAGGCATGGCGAGGTGAGCTGGTGGCGCTCGGGGTCTAGGCGCAGAGACACCGTCTCACAGGGGCCCCGCTGTGTGAATGCGGTCAGCAAGACGCTGGCGATGTGCTCTGAGAGATCAGAGCAGGACAGGGGGAACCCCCTCCCGGGAAATCAGGGAAGACTCCATGGAAGAGGCTGCACCCGAGCTACACCTTGTAAGTAGCATGTGGACATAGTAAAAATGTGGGATGGCATTCCAGGTGTGGCATAACACGAGAAGGGCCCCAAGGTGGGAAAGTGGGAGGAATGTGTGGAGAAAGATAAGCCATTTGACTGGGCGAGGGGTTGTTTGGTGGTGAAAGAGACAGTGGGAAGTGAGGTTGGGCGGGTCATAAAAACAACAGTAAATGTGAGCGGCCACCATTCGTGGGGTCCTGACTATGGGCCAGGATTGTCCCAATCACTGTGTACGGATGAACTGCAATCACTGCACCGACCCTCAGAGAAAGACAATGCTCTTAGTCCCTGCTTTATAGATGAGAAAACTGAGGCACAGAAGGGTTAAGGAATTTGCCCTAGGTCACACGAATAAAAAGTGGCAGAGCCAGCTGTCCAACCCAGAGCTGATGAAGCAATGCACACTCTCCTGAGCCCTCCCACTGATTAAACAGCTGAAAACAGCTAGAATCCCAGGGATGACATTCTGGTTGTGCAGCTTGTGCACTGCACAATTCTAGAGGGCACCAGCCACATAGACTACACTGTGACTGGTACCTTCTGGAGTCGTGCAGTGCACAACCTGGCCAACTGTATGCCATGGTCCAGACAGAGGTGCCTCCTAAGGCTGATGAATCAAATCAACATGTCATCTCCTCCCATCACTAACCCCCACTACAAACATCACCCTCAAGATCTGCTCCCCAAAGCACAGTGTCACGCCAAAACAACAGGGCCGCAGTTTCACACCAACCTGGGTTTGCTCCCTGGATCCGCCATCTCATGCTGATGTAAGGCCTGGGCAAGTTCCTGATCCTCACCAGACCTTACTATCCTTAACTACAAAATAGACAATAATTAACAGCACCTTCGCTGTGGGACTCGTGAACAGTGCCTAAAATACAGCAGGCGCTTGGAACATTGTAGCCACTGTGATGAATAGGGCTTGCAGCGGGGAGAGGGAGCCCTGATTTAGGCTGGCCCGGCCAGGGAAGAGGCTGTGCCATCCATCAGGGCCGGCAGTGGCAGTGAGAAAGCACCTACCTCGAATAAGCGTTCCAGCACCATTAATCAGTGCTCCCCAAACCGGTAGAAAAACTGGGTATGCATTATTCCTAGAAGCCAGAGGAAGTCCCAGGAGAACCAAATCCAGCAAGTTATTCACAGAATACTCCATCTTTCCTGATACTATGTAAGACGCTAGAGTTGCTTTCAAAGGCAATCTTGAGCAGATCTGTCTCTATTATGCATTTTAAAGAGATGGGTGCAGTGACAAGGAGGAGCTTGTGAGAGGCAGTGGGGAGCCCGGCACAGCTGCTAGGCTGTGCGTCTAGAGCAGAAACTGTGTCTTCACGGGGCCAATACCCCAGACTGCAATATCACTGGTTGCTCTCCCTCTGCTCAAGAGGAGATGGAAAGATTTCACTGTAGAAACAAGTTCTTTCCAGCAGATGGGACATGGATCATTACAATAAAATCTGGTTGCCACTGACTTTGCTTTCTACATGAATTCCAAAGATTCCGGGCATTTTGTTGGGCCCCCTCTGATCTGGGGAGGGGGCCGGGAAAGGGTGGTCTCTCACTGACATCCTTAGGGTTCCTACGAAACACACAGCCCTTTGGAGACGTGAGCTCCTTGCCAGGCATTTCCTCCGTACTCTGGGATCTGTGATCACAAAGGACTCTCTGACCATCCAGTCTGTGCCCCTGGGAGCTGTATTTTTTTTTTTTTTTCTCAAAACAAGAATGTAGCTATATTGATGGAGGGTTTTGTCAACGGGAAAGGGAATAACATTTATTAAGTGTTGACTGTGGTGAGCCTTTTGCAGACATGACCTCATTTTATTCTCCCTACAGCTCTGGGAGGTATTATTAGGTACCTGCAGGCCCACTTGAAGAAGGAGAAAACCAAGGCCCTGTGTAGAGGTGAAGGCACACCTGGGCAGATGTAGTTGGTAGCGAGGTGGTGCCCATGCCCCAAACTTTCCTTATGGATTCCGGAAGCAGGGTCTGCTTGAGCAACCCACTGCATTTCTGGCCTGCAGCATGCCAGGCACAGAAATATTTAGAATCGGGAAGGCTTTGGCAAGTCCTGATCTGTCAGTAACAGACTATGGGCGATATGCACCAGGCCTTGCTTTGCTCATCCACCAAATGGAAGTTAACGGGACCCACCTCACAAGCACTTAGGAGGATGTGCTTACATGTGTGATCTATAGACCATGCCTGGGGCATGCCTGGGACATTACAGATGCCACGGTAAAGGGCATCCATGTAAGCAGAACACGTGACTTGCATCCAAGGCAGGTGGGAGCCCTCTCGGCAATCTGGAACAAACTGGGGAGAAGAAGGAGCAAGGATCTGTGCCTAAGGTATGTTGTGGCTGGGGTCCACGCCCCTTCCCACCTCCCAACAGCACAACTTGGGAAGGGGGCAAACACGGCATAGGAGAGACTCAAGAGACACAGCTACTCCCCTAGAAACTGTGGGCTCCACGTTTCCAATCCATGGGGCCAGCCTTAGAGATGCAAATCCAGGAAGAGGAGGTATTTAGGGGTTAGCAGAGGGAGCATGATGTCATTAGCTAGGAATTCTGTCCACAAGGCCTTGGGGTAAGGTAAAGCAGGGTTGGGGGGGTGGCACTGGGCACCCCCACCTCCCACCAGTCGGAACCCCGGGGGCGAAGGTAGCAGCTTGGGGTGCTGGTCAGGACTTGAGAGAGGTAATAAAGCAATGCGTGGGGAGGCAGGGAAGCTGTAGCTCCGTTTAATCACCGTGGGAAGCCAGTTGCAGGACTGAGCGGCACGAAGAAGTCCCAGGGAGCCATTCGGAGCCCAGCGGGTGTGGCTGGGTGAGGAGAAGGAAAAGGAGATACCCCTCCCGAGGGCCTTCCATTACCTCACTTTATCCTCAGCACATCCGTGGGAGGCAGCTGTTATGAGGACCACTTTACAGATGAGAAAGTAGAGGCTCAGAGAGGTCAAGAGCCAGCCCTAAAGTAGAAAGCTGGGGTCTTGGCTCCAGGTCTACCCTTCCCCCCTGCCATGCTTTATCACGAAGCGGTGTTGTTAGTAGCTAAGAGCCTGGGCTGGGTGTCTGGCTGCCTGGGTTCACATCCTAGCCGTGCTCTTCAGAGCTGTGTGGCTTCGGGGGAATGCTTTAACCTCTCTGAGCCTCGGTTTTCCCACCTCTAAGACAGGGATGGCACTACTGTTCATAGCATCCGTCTCCCAGGAGGGTTGCGGAGACTCAGTAGAGTATGTCAAGTGGTTAGCTCACAGTAAGGATGTCGCCCGTGAGTGCTGGCTGTGTTATAGTGACTTTTTTACTCCCATCTCCACTGAGACTGGCTTCAGACTCAAGACAGGGCTGGGCCAACAGGGAGGGAGGTTTCCCAGGACCTGCTCTGGAAGCGCAGAAGATGGGGAAGTAAGGCAGGAGGAGTCAGCAAGGAATCCCCGAGTGCCTATTACCTATTGTGTGAAGAGCAGAGGCTGAGGCTAAAAAGGCACTGCACATGGGATTAAAAAAGGAAAGAGAGTCCTTTTATACCATATTATTTTGTTTATCATGTTATTCCCTTATATATAAAGCAGTGGTTCTCAGACTCTAGGATTTCAGAGATCAGGAATTTCTCCCCAAAGGAGGGAGCGAAATTAGAGGCCAATTTTGCAGTATAGCAAAATGACAGAAGCAACCATTAACCGTTAATTATTATCACTTTGGATTTTTAAAAGGACGTTGTTATCATCAGCTCAAGATCAAGAACTAGCCTTTAAACTGTAGATTTTGCAGGGTTTTTTTTTGGGGGGGGTGGGCCCTTACTTCTGTCTCATTTTGCCACAGACTGTGGAGACCTGGGGGGGGACCAGTGTGCAGGCCAGTGATGGGGCGTTCCTGGTATTGAATATCCCCCGTCCTGCCACTGGGAATGCTGGTGACTCGAGAGGTGTCTATTTCCTATAATTACTGAGCGTTAATGTAATCACCGAAGCGGAGAGCCAGCTGGAAAGGATGGAGTCCGACATCCCGCAAAGACAGACAGCTAAATAAGTCATAGGGCCTGCAGACAGCCTGGCTGCCGGGGTTATGTAATCACCTCCCCTTGGCTCCCTTTCCGTTGGTCTCTTTCTCCGTTTGGTCTTTTTTGTGCTTTTGCTTTTGCCTTCTGAGGCTGAGCCTCTACAATAGGCTGAGAAAATATTGGACATGAAAGAGAACCCATTTGGGAACATGGTACAGACAGCCACCTCATTTGTCTCCAGGCTCAGAACCAAACCCCAGGTTTCCATGGGAGCCGGGATGCGGCTACAAGAGCAGGCCTGGCGCTGCGTGGTCCAGCATGTGAATGTGTCATGGGCGGTGGCCCGGTGCACGCGGGCGGGAGGCAGGGGCCAGGCCTTCCCAGATGGCTGGTGGCTCCTTGACAAACTCAGTTAATGCATTTTAATTTGACCGGGGCCTTTTGAAACCGGGCTGCTGAGGGAGGCAGGAAGTAATCAATTTCTCTGCCAATCCATTTTCCTCTGGGCACTGGATCTACATGTAAGAACCGACGAAAGGAGATTAGCTTGCATATATTCCCAGCAGTCAACTGCGTAAAGGCTACTCCATTGGGGAACACAAATGCAGGGGTGTGAGTCTCTCTGTGTGCTCTACACACCTCCAAGTAACAGTAATAACAGTAATAATGGAACACTGGCCACTTACCGGGTACCAGACATCCCGCTTTGGATGCTCCATCCTGGGAAGGAGATCCCATGACCATTCCCCTTTCACAGAAGAAGAGACTCAGGCTCAGGAAGGTTTGCTTCAGGGGAGTGCATGCAAACTGATACAAATTTCACCATACCAGCTCAGCAAAGAAACAAGGACAGAGAGATAACGATTTTGCATTTCCAAAAACCCATCTGTATATAAGGGTTCCTTGGAGTGCTTGTTAAAAACACAGATTCCTGGGCCCTGCCCCAGATCTACTCAATCAGAAACTCTGGTGGAGAGGCCTGGCAACCTGTCTGGTTAGTGAGTGTCCCGGGCGATCTTACCAGGGGCACACTGGAGTGTTTATTACACATACGTTGTCAACTAAGTCAATATATATAAAGCACTTAGAATGGTACTGGATACATAGTGTTAGCTGCTATGATACTCGTGGTAGGATGATGGTTATGATTTTGGGGGCAGGTGATGCCACCCACCCTTCAATCAATGAGTTCATCCAGAGTACAGGGGAGATGGGCATCTTGAGTCCCCTGCTTCCCCCGGGGCCCCCAGCAACCCAAACGGTCTCCCCTCCCGGCCCCGAGTATGAGTCCACTGTTCAAAGACAGAGGCAGAGCCAGGTTCTAACACAGGAGAACCCATCCTGGGAATTTACCTCCAGCCTCCTCTTCCCATTGGAAAATGCTAATCTGTCCTGCCAATGGGCTCGGAGACTCTAAATTTTTTTTTCTGGGAGCCAACTTGTGCTACTGTGCACATGCATGACCTAATCTCTGTGTGGACAGGCCTGCGGCCCTAGTCGGGTTGCTCTGAAGAATGGCTCAACCCCGGGGAAGGCAGGCGTGCATAAACACCAGCTTCTGCAAGCAAACTTGGACTTGCCTGCATGCAGCCACCCGGGGGGGGGCGTGGCACCTGTCACTGCTCGAGGAGTCCGGCTTTCTTCTCCCAAGTGGGTGCCCACCCCAGCCCCAACCCAATGCAAGGGCAGACAGTTCACACAAGGTGGCTAGGCTCTGTAATAAAAAGTCTATAATTCACATAAAAGCTAAGAAAGCGGCAGAAGAGAGAGAGCAAAGAAATGAAAGGCCTGGCCAGTGCCCCTTCTTGGGGCCACCAGTATCCTGGGCTACCCTAGCGAGAGTCAACTTTACCCTGCGAAATCCCTTGCATTGTCTATAAAGCATTGGCCACAATTCTGATTAAGTAATAATTTATATCCATAGACAGAACAAAACAATGAACCTAGAGAAAGACCCACATATACATTCAACTCAGTACAGAACAGAAATGGCATTACAAAACAGTGTGGGAGGGACACCTGGGTGGCTCAGTAGGTTAGGCGTCTGCCTTCCGCTCAGGTCATGATCCCAGGGTCCTGGGATCAAGCCCCACATATGGCTCCCTGCTCAGCAGGGAGCCTGCTTCTCCCTCTCCCTCTGCCTCTCCCTCTGCTTGTGCTTTCTTTCTCTCTCTCTCAAATAAATGAATAAAATCTTAAAAAAAAGAAATTACACACACACACACACACAGATAATAAAAGGCAAGCATCCCAGTAGGAAAAAAAAATGGGTAAGGAATTTGAACAGGTATTTTACTGAACAGGGGACCTCAATATTCCAAAAACTTGGAATAATGTTCAACTCACTAGTGATCAGAGATACACAGATGAAGCCAAATATGAGATGCCATTCCATACCCAATCAGATTGGCAAAAATTAAAAAGTCTAATAATACCAAGCATTGGTTGAGAATGTGGAGAAGCAAGAACTCTCATATGTTGCTAGAGTAAATCAGAATAAACATTTTGGAAAACAAGTCGGCACCAGCTGGCCAAGCGGCAAACACGCACACCCTATGATTCAGCAACTCTACTTCTAGGAATACCTCCCACAGGAGCTCAAGGAGAGGTATACCAGCTAGATCCCGGCAGCCCTGGGGGGACAGCAAAGGTTGAGAATTTCCATAATAGCATGTGGTGATCAAAATCAATGAGCAAACTCAATGTTTCAACTTGGATAAATCTGAAAAACAATACCAGGTAAAAAAAAAAAAAAAATTGAGCTGCAGACTATCACCCACAGTTTGATGCTACGTATATAAATGTCACACAAAAAAAGACCATTTGTGATTTATGAACACACCGAGAAAGCAAAATATAAAGACAGACTGTAAGACTTGCCGCACATTCAAGCCTCTAGGGAAGGAGGAAGGACCAAGGGTGGCTAATGAGAGAATTTCAGCTTTAACTAAAATGTTTGCCTTCTTTCATTTGAGAAAATCATGCAAATATGTGAAATTCTTAACCACTGTTAATTCTAGTGGGGGGTTTTATATTCTCTGCATTTTTAATTACTGAGAAGAGCATTAATCCCCAAACAAAATGAAAATTCATCTCGTGAGAAAAATCATCCACGTCACTACTGACTTTGGGTCCACCTCCCCCAAGGGCAGAGCTTGGGACCTTGTCTTTTTCTTCAAAGCCAGTGCTCAGAGTTCTGGCCACAGTCTATCCGTGCTGAATGAATGAACCTTTCCAATGCATTACACCTCATTCGGTCCTCACATTTTTAGAAGTTCCCCATTGTACAGATGAGAAAATTGTGGTCTGGAAAGGTTAAACGACTTGCCCAAGCTCATAAGGCTAGCAGATTTTGAACTTGGGTCTATGGACATGGGTGGGGCAAGTTCAGAGCATACAAGAGAAGCAGGAATTTGGGGAGAAGGTGGGGCAGAGTGCATGAGTTGCAAGCATTGCTCTAAATTCTCCATATGGATTAGCTCATTAAAACAGCACGGTGACCCTATGAGGAAAATATTATTATTAATACGCAGAAGACAGTGAGGAGAGGCAGAGGGAGACTAGGTTGGGTTGTATAGGGTCTGAAATGCAAGGGCTGGGCACACTTGGCCCTGGACCCCCCAGGTTTAGGCAGGGTGGTGCCAGGAGGAGCTGCTGGGGTCAGGAGCTACCAGCAAGCACATACTTGCCCTCGCCAGGTCTGTGCCTCCCCTGCTTACTTTCCACTATGGGACAGTGCCCAGGCCCTGGTCCTATCACCCTGGGTATCCTTCCAGGCCTGGCCTCCTGGCACACATCACAACATGCTCTGAGTGTCTCTGGTCACTATCCTTCTGTGAATTACTTACCCTGTGCAGAAATGGGGACTTAGGAGACGGTGGGTAGGAGATGGGAAGCAGCTGGAGTGAGGGATATGACCAGGGCTGGCCCCTGCTGGGAGTGGGTGGCACTTCCACAGCACCTGGGGAGTGTGGCCAACTTGGGAGGCCTTGGACATAACACAGAAAGACCCTCTGATGGGGTGGGTGGCAGCACCCACCTGACCAGTGTTGAGTGGGGGGGTGCTTTCGATTGAGAAGAGGCTTGGACACACGTGGCAGTTGGTCTGGGACATGCCCAGAGCAGGTGCCCAATAAACATGTTTCACAAAATGGCTAGAGGCACAAGCAGCAGAGGTGTGTGTATTGGAGGGTGGGGGTGTCAAGGTCAGAGGCGAATAGCCTAGACCTCCAGACAGCATTTGCAGGGGACCTAAATGCCAAATCAGGAAAAGAAGGCAGAAGCCCCAGCCTAGGAAAGAGGTAGACTTAGTGGCAGGGAGCAGAGAAAGAAGCTCTGTGCATGTGCAGCTGGGGGGCTGGGTCTGACGGGCGAGGACAGCAAGAGCACTGCCCGATGCCACCTGCTGAGGAGGGTGGCAGTGAGCTGCAAATAGGCCGGCTACCTTGGCCAGACAGCAGGGGAGGACAGGTGTGCTGGTGGGAGTGCTCAGAGCTCCACGGAGAGGCCAGAGAAGAGAGAGTAAAATGTGAAAATGAGAATGAAGACCCTGCTAAAAACCCCAGGACCTCGGCACAGAGCGGCCCTCCAGGGCTGACCGCAGGGCTGCGCTCGTTCTGCTGGGAGCCACCAGACCACCCTAAGGGAAGCCCCTGGCCTGCCTCTATTTGGGGGAATAATAACGTTGATGATCCGCATCCTAATGATGGTGACAATGACCAGAGCTACGATGTATTGAGAACTTGCCCTGTGCCAGACATTTGTCTAAGCGCTTCACGTACATGGACTTCCTTCGACAGTACAGCCACCCCATGAGGGAGGTACCATCTTGCAGGGGAGGAAACTGAGGCATCAAGAGGTGAAGTAACACTGCTGGCCTCAGAGCTGGGAAGCAAACCCAGCATTTGGCTCTGAAGCCCATCCCCCAACAGGCCATGCAAACCAGCTCACACGTGCACAGTGCTGCAATGTTTACAGAAGCACGTGTGCATGCATTTCCTCACTTGAGCCTAACGTGGTCTTCACGCAGGGATGCGGCACCCCTCGCTGCCGGGGGCGCTGAGGCTGGAACGGACAGAGCTGTCGGTCCCAGAGCAAGTACTAAGCTAACAGGATGCAAAACTTCCCAGCGAAATGTCTTTATGATTCTTAGTTTGACTCCAGAACTCTGTCATCTATCACTCTGTGACTCCGGGAAAGTTGATTATTCTCCCTGAGCCTTAGTTTCCCCCTCTGAAAAAAGGGGTCAACACAGGACGTATTCAACATCCACTGGAAGAATTATGTGAAATGACAGGTACAAACTGCCTGCAGAAATCCCAGTTTGGGGGGTTGTTTGTGGGCCTTGAAGAAGCATCACTGTGTAAGTTCTGTGCAAAAGGGCTCTCGATGGAGCAATGGTTAAGAATCCTGGCTCTGGAGTCAGGGAACCCTGGGTGGGAATCTGGTCCCTGCTAACTGTGCAGCTTTGGAGAAGTGAATTCACCTCCCTGTGCTTTGGTTTTATCATTCATTCAACAAACACTTCCTGAGTGCCTACTAGGAGTCAGGTACCACGACAGGCATGACTCTGTAAAGTGGGGGTGGGGGTGGGGGACCATGGTGAAGATGACATGACCTCACCTCTGAGGAGGGCATCACATGGTGCTTGGCCATAGTCACTGCCTTTGGGTAGTTACTGTAAACGCTAGAGCTCAGGGTCGTGTTGTCATTTTTTGTCTCCTGTCCACGGTGCTACGAAGTTTGAGAACTGCGGAAGGGGAGCTCTGGATGCTTAAGGCTCTCCATTTCCTGGCTCTCCTGGCAGCCCTGCACCCAGTGCATCTCTGCTGAGGTGTGAAATGAGACCCAGAGATCCCCTCCTCTGCCCTGCGCACCCTGCTTACTAGAAAGCACAGTGTTCTTCCTGTGACCTCATTCGAAAACCACAAAAGATTTATTTTGAAGACGAGAGGTGATGATAGCATTTTGCAGAGCAGGAGCTCCTGTGGCTGCCTGATCATCCCCAGGGCCCCTCAGGGTGGCATTTCCTGAGCCCCCAGCATTCCAATCACCAGCTCCCCCAACAAGTGCCGGAGAGGCACCGCTGGGCAGGTCCTGCACACCTGCTTCTCCCCTTCACCTCCTCAGCAGTGCTTGCTCTCAACACCGTACCCTGAAGCAGCCAAAACACCTCATGGGTCCCCATCCGCCTTCTTCCTCTGGCCCTTTTAGTGATCTGTCCACCATGAGTCTGTAAGGGTAGAACTTCCCCGAGTCCGAGAAAGTCTTTCTGATTTGCCTCTCTCTCTGATTAGCATGACCTACACTTTTCACTTCGGTGCCTCCTGTGGACCTGATGCTGAGCCTGGTTCATCAAAGGACAGGATTCCTGCCCTCATGGGGCACAGTCTTGGAGAGGGGACAGGCACTAAGTGGGGACTAATCTGGCACAACTTAGTGCTGGTTACTGTCAGGCTCATTCCTCCCCTACAAGCACTCAAGGTTTTGGCCAAACTGCTTTACCTGCTATGTCCCCGAAGAGCACCGCCCCCCCCCCCCCCAAAATCAGCCTCCCTCAGGCAGGGCAGTGAAGCCTGATGATCAGGATTCTTATTTGGATTCGAATCCAGCTCCATGACTTCAGGAGCCATGTAAACTTGGCCAAGTTACTTCCCTTCTCGGGGCCCCAGTCTCCTCATCTGTAAAGTGGCAATAATGATGGCAATAATGACCTCCATAGAAGAAGGCCAGCTATCATGCTGGAAAGGCCATATGGGGAGACCACACGGAGCGACATATGGGAAAGGCCACGTGTAGAGGAGGAGGACAGACACATGCTCCCAGGCGTCCCACTGTCCCACCTGACCTCAGACGTGTAACCAGCTCCCACGATGACATCAGACATGGTAGTGGGCCATCCTCCGTGTGCCAGTCCAGCAGAGCCCGAGCTGTGTGAAGTCCCAGCTGACAGCACTGGAGAGAAGAACCACTCACCGAGCTCAGTCAACACCCAGAATTCCAGGAGATAAGACGGTTGTTTCAAACCCCTATGCTTGGTTACACGGCAATCAATACCCAGAATGTTCACTCGGCGCGGGAGTATGGAGGAGACCCACCCCAGGAGTTAGAGTTGCCATGCCAATTTCAAGAATCTGCCATGTAAACAAGTTCTTGTTGGGGGCGGGATGTCACTGTGGGAAGTGTGGGTCTCAGGTGACGCTGGGGTCTGTCAATTATCAGCTGTGTGAGCCTTGCGTATTCCTGCTCATACCTGTTTTCTTATCTGTAAAATGGGATTATAGGAGTTGCTGTGAACTTAAATGAGATGAAAGATACAAAATGCCAAACACATAAGAAGGAAACATTTTGAGCTATTATGGGGAAGAGACAGGCAGTTACAGTCTGAGTGACAGCAGCTTCTTTACAGAGTCTTGTTTAATTAAAAAATTTGCCCCAAATATTGTTGCAAATGTGTCGAGGTGAATCCCATTAGCCTCCAGCTCCATTTCTAACCCCAAGCGTTCATACAAAGCTGGCTTGGGGTCCCCCAGGTGCAGAGGGGCAGTCCCAATTACCATAGGTTAATTCACCTGCTGCTCGCACGATTTCTTTGAAAAAAGAAATTAAAAAAAAACCCCACAAAACTGAACTCTGCTGTTCCACGTTGATTCACTCCAATATGGGAAAACATAAACTCTCAATGCTTTTCCTCCAAGGAACACAAAATCTGAGCAAACCCATCTGATCCTTGTTAAGTTAATGTATCCACAGAAGAACTGAAGAAGAAAGCTTGCTAATAAACCTGCACCACGGTCACCAACATGGTTGTGACTATTATCTGTTTTTCAGCACTGACTATGTGTGAGGCTCTGTGCCAAGCACTTTACTCCGATCCAGAGCCTGGGGTGGGCCCAGCTGGGGAGGCTGGGAGATAAGCTACACAGATGTCATTTGCACAGTCCCCAGCATAGGTCTCTAAGGGCTCAGGGACAGCTTGATATATGGAACGTTCTTAATATGTGTTTATATGGGTGCTAAACTAAACTAATTGGAATACATCAAAAGCCCCCCAAGTCCCAGACAGGAGGGGCAGGTGTTGTGGGCTGCTCAGAGGAAAGTCACTACACTCTAGCCTGACGGTCTAGGAAGGTTCCAGCGAGGAAATGTGTGCATCAGCCTAGCACCCTGCCTCGCACAGAGCAGGTGCCTTAAGATATTGTTGAACAAATAAGTAAATGGACTTAGAAGTGCGACATCTTTCCTGTTCCCCTTCTTTGCATCACCTGGGACCCTTGTTGCCCTATCATTACTACGCCTGCTGATTCATTTTAACATGTTTCCCCAGTGAACAGTCACCTGCAAGCTGGCAAGGACCCTGCCTCTACTGTCACCACTGAGTCCTCGGCACCCAGCCCGACACTTGGCACACAGCGGTTGTTCAACAAATAATCACTGACTTAGGGACAGACTGACCAAGGGACAGAGCCTGCCTATTGTCAAGAGGGGCAGGAAGGACCCGCCTGCAGGAGCAGGCTCGTGAATGTTTAAAGTGGGTTTGGAATACAGCTGCCTGTCTTATCGACACCATCCCCTTGTGCATTCACACACACACACACACACACACACAGACTTACCACTTCTCAGCGTCGCACCTGGGGAGGCCCAGGCCACGGTGACAGGCCAAGGATATTGCCGTGACATGACACAATTAGAAAGCTGTGTGTGGTCGCTGCAGGGAGAGGCTGAGTAAGCCAATCGGCCACAGGCTCAGAACACCTACCCTCGCTGTTCTACAACAAAGGCCAAATCATGATCAGTCAGGATCGTTGGCTCCCTGGGCACAGGCTGACTCAAGACGGAGCTGGCAAGTGCGCTTTCAGATTCTAGAAAAGTTAACCCCAAATCTCTGAAGAAACTGAGATGCTTCCCCCAGGTCAGTGCTATCGTCCCCCTGATAATAAAACACCTCCGTTTTGTTTAATGCTTTACATTTAGAAAGGTCTTTACTTGTTTAACCTCATCGGGATAGTCATTCAGCAACAAAAATTTACCGAACATCTACTATATGCCGAGTACTGTGCCGCATGTTGGGGATACAGCCACAGACAAGATGGCAAGCTGCCTGCCCTCTTCAGGGCAAATAAAGATGTCACTGGTCTGAGAATCCCACAAATGTCAACCGACAACTGACTGGTGACAAACGGAGGGAAGGGAGCTCTAAGTAGGCCTAGGAGAGTGGAAAATGGGGAGCTCACCTGGTTCGGCAGGTGTGATGACTGACTAAGACCTGAAAGAAAAGTGGAGTCTGTTAAGTAAAAGGGAAAGGGGTGAAGAACATTCTAGCAGAGGGAAGAGCCCATGCAAAGGCCCTAAGGCAGAAGAGAACCACCCAGAGAGGAAAACAAGAATATATTCACCTCATCCCCACCTGATAGAAAAAGGACTAAGACCCAGAGAGCCACACAGCAGACCCAGGAAGGACCAGAACTCAGACTTCTGACTCAAACCCTGGCTTTGTGAAACTCCATGCCCTCTTCAAAGTCCCCAGGGTCCCTTTCCCGGGCTCTGCCATGCTCCTGGTTGAGGCCAGGCTGGGCAGGTTGGTGGAGATGGCAGGAGGGTGGGGGCAGGGGTGTTCCCACAAGGCCTTGCAGGCCAGCAAGGCACAGGAAATGGCATCAAGTGATTGCCCAACCGAACTTGGGGCAGGCAGTTAGCCATTGGGCCCCAGGAGCTGTCATCACACCAGAGCTGCTGTGATCTTCACCTCAAGGGTCCTGGGGTGAGCACCAAGGGAGAGGTTTTCCAAGGAACACGTCAGCCTTGCCAGGCAGAGGACACCACACCTCTGGAGAAGCCGTGCAGAGCCCTGCCCTAGCCAGCAGGAAGGAGAGACAGGCTCCTCAGCCCTGACAATGACATTTAAGCCAGATTGTCAGTCAGTTATGTTCAAATAGCTAGTACTCATCATGCTCTAAGTAGGGATGCAAGGATGCAGAAGTCACCAGCTCGTTTTTTTGTCACTGGGAAGCCCCCCAGTTGCTCTCTCAATCCCTTGCTGTGTCTTTATCCCAGCACTCATCACTACTGGAAGTTATCCCATGAGGTAACTTGTCCATTGTCTGCCCAGGAGAAGGCACACTCCGTGAGGATGGAGCCCATCCTTGCCCACCTTCTCCCTGCTGTATCTCAGAACCTGGCACTTACTCAGTACACAGCGGGGGAGTGAGTAACAAGGAGAAGAATGGGGGCACCTGAGTGGCTCCGTCGGTTGAGAAGACTCTTGTCTTTGGTTCATGTAATGGTCTCAAGGTCGTGAGATGGAGCCCTGCATCAGGCTCTGCGCTCAGCAGGCAGTCTGCTTGTCCCTCTCCCTCCCCTTGCTTGCACACTCTTTCTCTCTCTCAAATAAATACATAAATAAAATCTTTAAAAAAGAAGAATGAAGACCTCCTTCAAGGAGGGGAAGAAGAACTAGTGTGGGGTTCCTAAATGTGCAAGAGCCTGGGCCCAGAGCTTTATACCTCATCCCACTAACTCCAGAACCTCCCTGAAAGGCTGGGCTCATTCCCACCACCCAGTGAGTGAGCTTCGGAGCCCAAATGCAGTCTAGGGAGAAGTGCTGAACCCAGGAGGGCAACCGAGAGAAATGGGGACGATCACAGATATGCAGAAGGAAAAACAGCAGGACAGGTGACGCCACGTGGAGGCTGAGAAAGCAAGGAGGTGCTGGCTATCTATCACCAGGTTCCTGGTTATGACTCCTGATCACACAGTGATTCCATCATGACTTCACAGTGATTAAAAAAACATAAAATCGGGGTGCCTGGGTGGCTCAGTTGGTTAAGCGACTGCCTTCGGCTCAGGTCATGATCCTGGAGTCCCTGGATCGAGTCCCGCATCGGGCTCCCTGCTCGGCAGGGAGTCTGCTTCTCCCTCTGACCCTCCCCCCTCTCATGTGCTCTCTCTCATTCTGTCTCAAATAAATAAATAAAATCTTTAAAACAAACAAACAAACAAACAAAAAAACATAAAATCGGTCATGTCAGCAATGCCTGATGTAGTGGACATTGTGGGGCTTCCTCCCATGGCCCCCTGATTCAAGGCACTCTGCCCCCAGCTGCCGAGTCCCTTCTCAGGAACCTGACCGGGTCACACACCCCACAGGGACAGCTGTATCTAGTGGCTAGTCCATATGGAGGTACAAAGGTCCGGCCCCCTCGCCTGAATTAAAGACAAGACAGTCTTGTCTTCAGAGTTCCAGCCTCAGAGTTCCTCTGTCTACTTCTTCATCTCAGAGTTGATCCCAGGAGCTCCCTCCAATAATCTTCCAGCAGGCAAATCTTAGAGTTGCTTTTCCAGGAAACCCAACCCAAGACACCTCCCAAGATGCACTTTGGAAACCAAGGAAACCCAACCAGGATCTCAATTTTCGGTCAGTGCCATTGGCTCCCAATCATCCTGTTTCTCTACCCATTGAGACTTGGAGAGCTTCTCGTTCCTGGCTAGAAATGGTCACGTGCTGGTTAAGGACGTTGTTGGCTCTGGAGGCGGGCTGCCTGAGTTCGAATCCCAGCTCCACCCTCCCTAGCTACATGACCCTAAGCAAGTCCTCTTTTCTGTTCCCTGCTTGGCAAAAGGGAATTCTGTCGCCAGAATGCGGAGAGTCACAGAGGTCAACACATAGAGGCCTCCAGAACATGACCCTGCACACCGTAAGAGCCCCAGACACATTAGCTCTCGGCCACTGCTGGTTTTTCAAGGTGCACACTCGTCCTCTCTCTGTAGGGACCACACTTCAGCCCAGCAAGCCCAGCACAGCCCAGGCCTGATGCTCATCACTGGGTGGAGGGGCCTATGGGCGCATGCCTGCCTGCACTTGGAGGGGTGCCCCCTTGCTTGCATCTTACCTAGCCCTCTAGAAGCTTTCAGAATGAAAGACCCGGAGCAGATGGAAGATACTGTTATTATCTACACTGTCTGAAACTTGCTTATCACTGATTCAGATCAACTAGGGACACGCCATTTCCATAAATCAACCGACCACACAATAGGCCCACCCGGCAAAGCATAAGATGACAATAATAATCATGTGTATTTATGCAGTGCCTTTGTTCTTCAAGGCTCCAAACAGTCGACAATCATTATTCCTGTTAAGGCTACAGCCATCTTGGAGAGGCAGGCAGTGAACACGGGCCTCTCCCCTTGAACAGGCAGGAAAAGAATGCTGATAGTAACAGTGAATACTTATTGATCCTTTATTCTGTGCTGGGCCCTATTTCAAGTGCTTTATAAATATTAACTCACTTGTAACTCTGTGAGGTAATTACTATTATTATCCTCATTTTACAGAGGAAGAATCTAGCATCTAGAGAGCGGAAAGGAGGAGGAGCTGAGAAGCAGGATCCCCCGCCCCACGCAGCTTACTTCTGGGGGCCTGCCTGCTTCATCCCTACACCAAGCTGCCTCCCCAAACCCAGGGGTCAACGAGGCACCAGGGACAAATGCAGAAGTCAGAGCTGTGGGTGGGAGACACCTCCGTGAGGGTGACAGTCCCAGGCTAGCTACACGTGCAGGGAGAATGGGGAAGGCCTACAGGCCCCGACTTCAGGAGTGGGTCTGCACCCCAAACGTGGCATTCACTTGCTAGCTGGTCTTGCCCCCAGACCAAGAGCCACCAAGTCATCTACTGCAGTCATTTGGACCTTTGCCTGACTGCCAGAGGGACAGAGGGGGACAACATGAGGTCACCGGTAGCAATGGCAGGCAAAGGTACCATCCAGGGGGTGAACGGCCTCGAGAACGGGAAGACAGACAAGCCCCTCTTTCTCCATCTCACCTTTTCCTCCCATTCTGCCATGAGTTCAGGCAGCGGCCATGGGATCTTTTGAGGAAAAGGAGCCAAGTCCCATCACTGTCTAATCAAGCTCCTTTCCACTCAGACCCCTTACCTTGACAAGACTGGGTCCTTGGCTACCTCTCCAAAATCCTCCCCTCGGCCCCCCCTCCCCTGCTACACCCAGACACACTGGTTCTCTGGGGCCCTTGCACACACCCAATCTCACAGCAGGTAAGTCACCTCCTCCAGGAGGCCCTTCCTGGATGCCCAGCCTGAGGGAGTCCCAGGCACCTCTCTCTATATCCCTATCCTAATTCTCTTCCTAGTCTTCTCACTGGATGATCTGTTCTTGTTAACTTGTTTATTCATTTATTATTTTTCTCCCCTAATTAGAATGCAAGCTCTATGCCCGGGTGGTTTATGTCTGATTTGGTCACGACTGTATCCCCAGCCTGGAGAACAGCATGATGCTCAATTAATATTTGTTGAATGAATTATAATAAGTAACACTTGCTGAGCAGTTAGCCCATGCCAGGAACAAACTCTGTGATTTACATAAATTAGCTCACTTAATCCTCACAACACCCTGTGGAGGCTGGTCCTATTATCATCCCCATTTTACAGATGAGGGAGCCGAGGTAGAAGGGTGAAACCACCTTCTGGAATGACAGAGCCAGGATGCGAACCCAGGCAGCCTGGCTGCTAGGCCCTCACCCCATACCACCCTGAGGATGAACCTGACCACCCTGCCCTCAGGATCCAGGCTCAACTCCTGAAAACAACAAGCAAGACTTTGGTGACCGATCTAATCTCCTTTCTAGTGCCACTCCCTGACGCACACACTAAGTTCCGGCCCTGCAGAACCTTCTGGAAGACGATGCCCTCTCTGTCTCCACCATTTGGCCTTGCTGTTCTCCACCTGAAGCTCTCATCTTTCTTGACCAATTCCTTCCTTACGCTTCAGGGTCCAGCTCAGAGAGCCCCTGCCTAAGAAACCTCCCCTAAGACTTGGGTCAGACACTCCCTTCGGTGCCTCCTCTCCACCCTGCACTTCCCCTAACCCTGTACCTAGTACACTCTGATGGGCATGTGTATTCACCCGTCTGCAGAGACACCCATCCAGACCCATTCATTTCTTTCAGCAATTATTTACTGCACGCCCACTACATGCCCAGCCCTCGGGGTACTGGAGAGACTTCAGCAGGCAAGTCAAAGTCTCCAACTATGCAGAGCTTTCTAGTGGGGGAGACAGACAAGAAGCTAACAAAAATACAATGTAACGTCGTCAGGGAGAATGAAGGAGACAGAGGCAGAGGAATGGGAAAGGATTATGAGGTAGAGCTACATCCTAGACAGAGTGGTCAGGGATGGCTGTGCGTCCACTAAACCCACAGTGTCCAAATTTTTTTGATCACACACCCCTACAATTCTTGAGGATACCTCCCCAGTATATGGATATTTGGCTACATTTAATTATAGCCTATACCTAATCACTGCTATGCTATTGTATTATACAGTTCACTATAAAATAGATATAAAATATAGAAATACGAAAAGGATGAGCAAACAAAGGAAGGATGTTCTAGAATGTTCTTCTTGCCCCCTGGTACATCACCCTACATGCTCATGCATACATTCTGATTTAGAGACTGTTGTGCCAGAATGTCAGCTCACCTTAGTGTTAAAGAGGAGAAATGCAAACAAACAAGGCTATTCTCTGATCCTAGCTAATTACACACAGCAGGCACCCAAAAATAATCTGTCAAATGACTCAGGGGGTGGTGTTCCGTAGATGTTAGGTAAGTCAGCCTCAGACGGGTCATTTCCTAATTCTTGGTCTCAGTTTCCCCATCTGTAAATACAGGGTGTGGTCTGAATCCCCAAGGGCGTCCGTGAGTCTACACTGGCCCAGAGACCAGGCTGCAGTTCACTGAGCGGCTCCCTGGCTAGGAAGGGGGCCCCCTCAGCGGCAGTGTGACATGCAGCCGAGTTCTGGCGTGGGCAGAGCTTTCCTTTGCTGGCCTTTTATTGATTTTTACTGGTTTACACAGAAGGGAAAAAAAAAAAACGCAAACAAGGAAACAAAGGCACTCCATCTCCAACCCGGGCCAATTATGCAGAGATTCAAGAGAGTAATGAAAACCATAAAGCCTTCCCTGAAATAAGAGCTCCCAATCTTCCATAATCTTTGGTGATAAAAAGCAAAAGAGCAGGCCAGTGACACCCATTCATAAATCCCAGGTCCGTTTCCTAGCGCTCAGTTCGGAACACGTTTGCTGGCGCTGAGAACCCATTCTGTTGTCTGCACGCCGGGAGTTAGGGCAGGTCCTTTACGGGTCACCCACGACTGTCAGCACCGTGCCAGAGCCAGTGGCAGCAGCAAGAGCCCTGAGGATGCTGTGGCCACGGGCACGCAGATGGTGGGAGAGCGCTTCCCCCCTGGACCACAGCCAGACGCAGCACTGTCAGGGGCTCACGGGGATGGGAGCGAGCCTGCTGCTGGGTTAAGGAATCCGGGGCTCGGAGAAATCAACTTGTCCCTGAATCACAGGTTAGGAGTGGAGCCCAGCCTCAAGCCGGGGCTTCCCGGCAGCCTGACCTGTGATCCCCACCCTTCTGGGAGGCTCTGTACGCTCCTCCCAGGTTGGGTGGCTCTCCGTCATTCTCTGTCTCCCAGTGCCCCGGCACAAGGCTTTGCTGGTAGTAAGTGGTGACTGACAGTGAGGAAGGAAGCAAGGGAGTGAGAGAGCAAGGGAGGGAGGGAGACGAGAGGGGGGAATTCAATTTATGGCTTGTCTGCCAATACTGAGAACAACGCTAGAACAAGGACAGTTACAGAGCCCTCACTCGGCACCAGCTAGAGCAACCACCTCCTTCAAGGCAATGTCTCATCTACTCTCCACACCCAGCAACCTATGGGGAAGCCACTGGTGTTGTCCCCATTGCACAGAAAGGAAAATGGAGGCTCTAAGAGGTTCAGTACCTTGCCCAAGGTCACTCAGCAGGTAGGTGGTAAATCCAGAATGTCAACTTTGACAGCTCTGGTGCTTAACCACCACCCGCACTGCCTGCCCCTGGGAGCAGAAGGCAACTTCTTAAATGCTTGCCGGCACCTTCTGTTACTTGGTGCCGTAAAGCAGGAGTGACTCTCACATCCGTGGAAGCAGCATCCTGGTGATCCCCATTTCACCGCCCCCTGAGGAACCGGATGCCTGTCCATGGGGCAGGGTGCGCAGCCAAAGCCCCATCATGGGGGCATTTTCACGGGGGACAGAAGATCCGTTCTCATTCCCAAAGGCAGAAGGAGCCAACGCAATTGTCGATTTGGGTGTTACTGCTCAGGACGAGGACGAGAAAGAGAAAGTGGAGGGAAGAAGGGCCAGTGTGTGGAGGCACAACCAGGGAGCTCAGGGAGAATGAGGGCTGGCTTCTGGGGCATGTCAAGGTGCCAAGATGGAAGCCAAAACGATGGGAAGGTGGGCATCTCCAGAGGGAGAACCACCAGGACAACGGGCTCCATGGCTCCCTTCTCTGAGACCTTGGACAAATTATCCTCCCAGAGCCTCAGATTGTCATCTATAAAATGAGGATAGGAATAGTACCTACCTTATAGAGTTGTTACAAGGATGAAATAAAGTGGTGTCTATAAATTGCTTTAAGCACGGGGAAACACTCCATTAAGCAACAGTGACTGGTGGTGGTGGAAGCGTAGCCATGCTAACTGATGTGTAAAGTAAAGGGGTGGGGGTGAAGGCACAAGCAGGTAAGATGTAATTACGGAGCCATCACCCCACCCCCACCTGCAAGTGACGCAATGTTCACAGACCATGTCTGAATACGGCCAAGCCAAAGAAAGTGGTTAAGTGACATGCCCAAGGCTGAGTCACAGCATTTTCTGGGCAGGGACCTGGCTGACTCATCTGATATTCCAGGCCCTGGCATCGGCTTTGCACTCTACTCATGGCTGAGAAATCTACAAGTGGCTGAGGCTCCCGAAGTCTATCATGAGATTATACTCCCTACCTCCTCCCTTTCCTGGTTCCTTTTTACTTCCCTCCCTGCTGATTCATTTATCTTCTTCCACACTTCCTGACCATCTACTCTCTGTCATGTTCCTTCTGGAAACTAGGAGGGTATTAAAAGAAGTCCCGGACAGGGCTGTAACTGAAGCAACCAGACATAAACATTGAACAACCAGAACATAAATTATGTATTCCATATGGCTGTATCTTACCACCACCCAAAACAAGGTCTTTCCTTTGCCTGTGCGGGCTACATGTGAAATCGTAGAAGGGCAATCCCCTTCCGCCTTTCCCATTCCCAAACTATCCAGTCCCCAACAGACATTTGCCTAAGGCCATGGCGTGGGCTTACAGTGGCTCATTCATCTCAGCAGTGGAGTATCCCAACTCAGAACCACTGTGAGAACCATACGAGTCTGACGCTGGCCAGTCCCCTCCTTCTGGTCATCGTGACCAGCGAACAGTTGCAAGCTTTCAACCAGCACATGCTGGCCCTCTAAGACCCAAGACACTTCCAAGGGGATGCAGGGGGAGTCCCTGAGAAGCAGAAAAGGAGATGGATACAGAGATATATGTATGTGTGTATGTGTACATACATATTTCCTATATACATATATATTTCATATTTCCTATATATACATATTTCCTATATGTATACATATAGGATACATATTTCCTATATATCATATATATATATGATATATATATGTATGTATGTATCCTATATATACAGTCAAAGGAATAGGGCTTGACCCCCATGTAAGGGAAGGTGATAAGCAGGACTGGGCACAGGGAGAAGCTGGGATGACCCTTCAGAACTGTCCTAAGTTGGTGAGTGGGGGCCGGCTTTTATACCCTATGTCTATCTATACCCTATGGCTATTGGTCTCCTGAACTGAAGCAATTTCCAAAGAGGACAGGAGCCAGGGGCTGTACCATCAACATGGAATGTCCCTCAGTCCTCAGGGGATCCCGGTGGCGCATCTCCGTGTCCGAGACAGTCCAGGTAATAACCTCCTACTCCCTTTACCCGTTGAAGAGCAGGAAAGCACACGGCTGGGGTTGAGATGTTGGCCCGGGCTCCCATGGAGAGAACCTGTCCCTCACCTGTAAAATGGGGCCACCAAGAGTATCGTGCACGTCAGCTGCTGCAGGCTTGACCAAAACGCACGTGCCTGGCGTACAGTAATCACTCAGCGAAAGGCAGCTGGGTCTTTATCACACGCCCGGAACCCAGGAGGAAACTGCTTGCTTCAGGCCACAGCTGTGGGGTATCTGTTTCTTAGCCTCACCCTAACGTAGGTTGTACCGAGAAACATTGCGGGGAGGTTCCGCGGTCACGGCCCCTGAGGTGTCAGTGGCTAAATGGTTTCTCTGTGTCCTCTGCCCAGTCTCCTCTCTCTGTTCCAAACACCAGGGGAGGCCAAAAAGACTTAACCTTTCCCCAGAGGAACCTGTCCTCCTCCTTCCCGAAGCACTTACTCAGGGCCCAAGAGAGACCACAGTCCCGTTCTCAGGGAGTGAGGCACAGTCGGCTCACGCACCACGGAGGGACTCTGCTCCTAAATGTTTCAGTGGGCTGGTAGCTGCAGACAAACGAGAGAAGATTCAGGGCCATACGCCAAAAGCCACTAGCTTGAGTCCTTCGTGACTGCGCCAGGGCCCGGACAGCAAATGCACTCCTGGGGCTCGCTTTATGTACCTGAAGCATCACTCGCAGGCGGGGCGGCCAAGAATCCCCCCCACCCCCCGGCAGGCAGGGCGGAGCTGCCACTGTCGGGGACAAAGAACGTAGCTCCCTTTGGAAAAGGCCAAGGAGGATGGCCACTGGAGAAAGGTGCCTACCTCTGGCCGGCCAAAGTGCAAAGATCTGAAAGCCAGATCCTGGGCTTGGTGTGGGGAGGGTCCCAGCCTGGGAGGGTGAGGAGGCGGGGAGGACAGTAGCAAGGCCTCAGAACCCACCTGCCCTGTAGCAGCTCCAGGAGGGGCCTGGCCAGCGTGAGCAGCAGAGGAAGGAAATGTAGGTTAGACATCTAGGACAGTTCTGTGGCCAGGGCTGTGTCTGCCAGGAAGTCAGGCAGGGGTGGGAAGAGGTGGGAAGTAGAAAAAGGCAAAGACCAAGCGGGCCTCAAAGCCTCCGATTCGGCAAAGGATGCCCAGGGGGGAGAAAAAAGAATCCCTCTGATGAAGCAGGAGGGGTGCTGGGGAGGCCGGCTGGGGCATAGCAGAGCGGTCGGTGGCCCCGTCCTCTGCCCACTCCCGCAGCGGACATGGGGGCTAAGTGATCCAGGGTCTGGGCATCCCCTTGCCACAATGGGGACTGATGGAGACCGGAGGCCGGCCCTCGGGCTCACTGGGCAGAGTTCTGCTAACGTCCTCTCTGCCAGAACAAACAGTCTCCATGCCGTGCATCCTGAGTTCTCTGCATGGAATCCACTCTAGCATTTATCCCGTTTGACTTTTATTTGCTGGGTTTGCACTCAATTCTTCCACAAATATTTACTGAGCATAAATAAGGCGCTGGGCTGGGGGCTGTGACGGATGCTGTTACAAGATCATCCCTCTCTCAAGGACTGCAGGGATCCCAAGGCCGGCTCGGTCACTTCCTGGCTATGTGACCTTGGGCAAATTCCTCCAGCCATCTCCATTTCAGTTCTCTGTCTGTAAAAGGGAGGGGCTTGGGGATGGGGGTGGGGGGTGATAAGGCTAAAGGGCAAGGGGGGGTCAGGTCAGGGCCTCTGCATAACATCGTGACTGCCATTTATGAAAGCACCTAGTACTAAGAGTCTGGAACTGTTTTAGATGTGTATGGCTATCAATACTAACCTGACACTCGCCCCACGTGGTGGGAATTGCTCTACCTTGGATTGCACGATGCGAACTTTGCTCAATGCCTAGCACATGGTAGGAGTGTGAATAAAGGCTGACACCTATTTTCGTTTACTATGTGCTAAATGTTTCTAGGCCAGTGGTTCTCAACCGGGGGACACTGAGCAATGGGGGGGAGGGGGGACAGTGCTGTTGGCATCTAAGTGAGTAGGGGCCAAGGATGCTGCTCACCGTCTTACAATGCACAGCACAGCCCCCACGACAGAGAATTATCTGGTCCAAACTGTCAGTCGTGCTGAGGTTGACAAACCCTGCTCCCGGCCTGGGGACCCACCCATGTACCAAATGGACAGTGTCCCTGGAGCTCACATGCCAGAAGAGTGGACAGATAAAGAACAAGTAAATGTATATAGGTGTCTGTTGGTGCTACCTGCTAAGGAGAAAAATAAAGTAGGACAGGAGAAAGGAGAATGACTGGGGAGTCACTGGGGACATAAGGGGACATTTGAGAAGAGACCAGAGGGAAGTGAGGGAGTGAATCAGGGGCCTCCTGCTGTGATGGGCAAAGGCCCTGAGCAGGGCACATGGGCATCCTGAGGGGTGGCAGGAGGTCTACGTGGCTGGAGGGCAGTGAGCACAGATCGAGTGGTCAGAGTCAAGGTCAGAAAGGTACTCAGACAATTTAGTTAGCCGTGTGGACACTCTTGGAGGTGGTAGGTACACTCCTTGAGGACACAGGTCATGCCCTTGTATGCAACCCCTCCGTGCCACACATCTGCTGGAACTAGGCTGAGGAACACGCCAAGTTGAATTGCATTTTGGCTCAGGGGAGGCCGTTTCCTGTACTGCAAAATTTACACGAGACAAATTGTCCCCGCTTTGTTCTGGTTTGGGGCAGGAAATGAGTTTAAATGTGCTGTCAGCTTTTCATTTCATAATTATTGGTTGGCTTTCGTTCATTTCAGGAGAGAGAGAGTATAATGACAACTGAGTCTCTGATACTTGGTACTGGTAGGGCTGTTAATATGGGTGCCAACCCAGATACCTGTGTACAACAGAGACACGCCCTCTGATGATAGGAAGGGGAAAATAGGTAGGATCGTCCCCCAGGGAAAATGCCTAAGCCCGGGGTGGTCCTGGTTCATGGGGGCCAGACTGCTACCGTGTCGTTACTAAATGAAGATCTGCCGTATCTACTACCTGTGAAATATTTGTCTTTGGTGGCCCCCTGGCCTCGCATTGCTGATGTCCCTTCCCGTTGTGTCAGGAAACGTCTTCCTGTCATGGGCCCCCATTGACACTGACATTCACAATCACTCCTGCTGCTGGGTCCGCAGAAAGGACCTCTTTACTGGGTCACTGGGAAACCACAGTTCTACGGCTTTTCTTTGGTCTTACATCAGCATGGCTGCTGTGACCCTGGGATAAACACCACCAAGGAGAGGGCAGTAAGACCTAGAGCTGAGTCTGAGAATTTGAACACTGTCCTTTTAGTCTCAACGGGAAGGCAGTCATTCATTGATCCAACAAGTCATTGTTGGAGATGACTAGAGGGCAGATGACTCGAAGATGAGTCAAGCACTGATTCTTCTCTCAAGCGACTTACAGGGTAGTAGAAAAGTTAAAACATATATCTAATTAATAATATAAGGCACAAAGTCCCAATTGAGGAGAATTAACAAATAACTATGGAAAGGAGAGATTACACAGAAGGCAAGATCGTGTGAAGATTTCATCTCACATGCCAACTGTGATCAATTGTGGTTGCCGAGAACAGTGTTGAGAAGTCCCATCTGAGCTCAGTGAGAATAAGTGCTATGCTCAATCGTGTCTGCCGTAAACAAAGAAACCACGTGGCAGGTGTACCAAGTATCTTTGTCCTCCAAGCCTAAGTAGAGACCAATTAAGTAGATGTGTAAATTTAAGAATGAATTATGTCCTTCTTTTTAATGTTTAACATAGAAATATAATAACTATGTTACACTATTAAAGTAGAAATGAAGGAGTAGTAAAAACCCAACTTCATAATGCTAAGTGTGTATTTATTTACCTCCTTAATTCTAGGAGTATTTAAAAAGCAAGAGAAAGACTCACCACTTGAAATCAGGGGGTGGCTGGCTCTGAATCAGGGCAGCGCTCTGGGCTGAGGGCCCCTCCCCTGCCCACTGCCACACTCTCTCTCCAAAGCTCCACCAAGGCCATCTTGGGGAGCCTGGCAGGGGAGCAGTGAAGTCTCATCCTAGAGCCAGATTTGCCAGTCAAATTCTTCCTTCCCAGGGACTTGACAGAGAGGTCAAGATGCCCTCCTGTGACTGCCCAGTCCTTCAAGAGACTGTTGAGCAACAGCTTTGGGGCAGACTTGCTGTCTCCCTTCGCTGGGACCCTGCTCACACCTGTTTGGTAGGCTGTCTGAAGAGCCCCGTGGGCATGGCAGAAGCAGCCCAGAGATGGGCTTTAGTCTCATCCTGACACGACAAAGCTCCAGAATGATCTCCCCACTTGCCAGTCAATCTGCCGTGGTGGTGCCGAAGGCAGCACACAGGTCTCAGGATCCAGAGAGAGATGGAACTGCTTTATTAATATCACAAAGTGGAGGGAAAGAAAAGAAAGAGTGTTCTGGATGTGCTGTGCCAGCAGCGCTTCGAATCACAATCATTTGGGAGAAGAGGACGTGGGTCAGGTGGATTCACGCCCTCTGAGTGCCGCCATCTTGGGAGGAGGTGGTGGCCCTTCCTGGCCGCGGGCCGTCGAGAGGAACAGCCATGTCCTCTTCACCTAGCGGGACAGCCCACCAAGACTCAGGAAAGAAGGCAACAGAACAGAGCCACGACCAAAGGACCAAAAGCTACAATTATAAAAAATTTTTTAAACTCTTTTCTTGAAAGGCAGCCAAAGAAGTGCCTCCACAGAGCTAGCTTTGTGGGGGCTTTAAACCAAACCACTTCCAGCAGCAGAGGCTGAGTAGCCCCACCAGGTTGCCCACCCCAGAGCCTGGTTGGAAAACCTTTGGTACTTCCTTCACATGGGTGGCCCAGAGACCTGGCTTTATTTTGTTTTTATTTTTATTTTTCATTTCAGGAGTAAGGGCTGAGGTGGGGGGAAGGAGAGCAAAGCAGAAATACTACATGTTCCTAAAACTCATCTACACAAATGGCCAGGCAACAGGAGCATTCTTATGACTCATTCGACACACTTAGCTAAGCATCTACTGTGGGCCAGGCCCTTGTCTCCAAGCCTTGTACTGCTGGACAAAGCAGGTGCTCCATGGAAACCCATCCTGTGCCCACAGGTGTGCTGGTGGGAAGCCCAATGGGAAGCTTTCATGAGGCCACATGGGCCACCATGGGGACAGCCAGAAACAACTGAGTGCAAGTCATGGATTAGCAGGTGGGGGCAAGAGGAAATGACATTTGGGGGATTGGGGTAACATATGCCCACAGCTTGGTGAAGCCTGGGGAAATGGCTTACAGTGTCATTAAAGTCATTGTTGGATAACGATGATCAAAGAGGAAATAACATTGATTAAGTGGTATACATTCACATATATTATAGCATTTAATTCTTAGGACACTCCTAGGAGGTGCATGTTATCATCCCTGTTTTACAGATGAAGAAACAGAGGCTCAGAGGGGTTGAAGAAGATGCTCAAGTTCACATGGCTGGTAAATGGTAGAGCCAGGACTGAATGCAGGTTCACCTGACCCCAAGGTTCCTGTTTATTCCATTATGCCTTGCCACCTCTCAGCATTAAGGGAAATCATCAGGGTTCCCCTACTCAGGACACACCATACAAATTCTGCAAAACAAAGCCTCCTTTGGCCTGAGTTTTTGAATGGTAACGTTCAGAGCACTCAGAAGAGAGTAAGAATCTCAGAAACAAACACATGCACGGAAGAACCTGATTTATGATAAAGGTTGCACCTCTTATCATTGGAGAAAGGAATGATTCTCTAGTAATGTTGAGAAAACTGGATCACTAAATGAATTTGGATCCTTCCTGTACACTATACATGAAAGTAGACTCCAAATGGATGACAAAGTTACATGTGAAAAGACAACTCCAAAGCTAATAGAATAAAGTGTGAGACTATCTTTCTGAACTTAGGGTATGGAACAGCCTCTTAAATAAGATCCCCTAAAGCACGAACCACAAAGCTGAGTAAGTTGATAGATTTGATTACATCAAAATTAAGGGATTCGGTTCAACGGGAAAGACACCACGGACAAAGGTACCAGGGAGATGGCAGAGTGGAAAAAGATATTTGCAGTTTAGTTGCAATATTATCACCACATGAGGATGGCAAAATGAGAATGCTGAGTTGTACAGAACGGTGGGGGTGATATGGGTAAATGGGAAGTCTCATGCACCGCTGGTGATGGTTGAGATTTGTGCAACTGTTCTAGAGACTCATCGAGTAGTGACTACTGAAACCAAATACGTATGAATCTTATGACCCAATATACCCACACTTGGAGATAAAGCCCAGAGGGAGAGATTGCACTGGTTCCTAAGGGGACAAGTAGGAGGATATTCGTGGGGCAGTGGGGACCTGGGAGCCACTTGCTGCCTATCACTAAAGAATGAATAAATGCAGTATCGATTAGTACCTACTATGTCGTAGTTGTTAGCACCATTCACTAATTATTTTCAGCTTTCCTCCTTCTAGATTCATGGTAGGACTACAGTTCCCACTCCTTATGAAGTTGGGAATGATCGGGTGACCTCTTTGGGCCACTTCTGGACCAGGGAGCTGTTTGCCACATTCTGAACAGAGTCTTGACGAGCCAGTGAGTGACCACTTTCTCCTCTTTCTGCCATGCTGAGAGGTGGGGGCTCCATCAGGCTAAGCCCCTGAGTGAGATGCGAAGCAAAGCTCCTACTACTGACCCGAAAGGCACGGAATATGGCCCAACAGTAAACCTTTACTATTTTAAGGCACTAAGATTTAGGTGTTGCTACTGCAGAATAACTCAGCCTACCTCGAATGATACAACTATGCAGCTGTTGGAGGCAATAAACCAGATATACAGCCAACAGCAGGGCTAGATCTTAAAACCATGGTGAGAATATGGTGAAATGGTCAGAACAAAAGAAGCTTCTAGGTGCAATATCATTTCCATTAACCAGTAACACACACACACACACACACACACAGCAACAATACATGTTCTTTTTTTTTTTTAAAGACTTTATTTATTTATTTGACACGGAGAAAGAGATAGAGAGAGCACAAGCAGGGGGAGCGGCAGGCAGGGGGAGAGGGAGAAGCAGGCTCCCCGCTGAGCAGGGAGCCCGATGCAGGGCTCGATCCCAGGACCCTGGGATCATGACCTGAGCCGAAGGCAGCCGTTTAACTGACTAGGCCACCCAGGCGCCCCAACAGTACATGTTTTATAGACACATACCTGTTCCAGGGTAACAAACACCTGAGATGGGTCCCTTTAGGGAAGGGAAGATCACAGAGGAAGAGAAAAAAAAAATTAAGAACTAAAATGGGAGAGAGCCTTGCATGGAGGATGATGAAACTTCCATGAATCCTCGAGAATGAATAACTCAACCTTCTATCGAAGATCAAAAAGAAAAGGAAAGAGGAAAGAGTGTAAATCACTCTTCTGGGTTGACTTCAGGATGCATTTTAAATCCTGCAGGCAATCAGTCTCCTACTGGCACAGTGCTTCTCTTTCCCCACCGAGTTGTTGGTTTCTTTTTTATTTTTTTAATGATCGAAGTAAAGTGAGGAAACCCTCATGCACTGTTGCTGAGAATGCAAACCGGTGCAGCCCCTGTGGAAAACAGTGTGGAGACTCCTCAAAAATTTAAAAAGAGAAATATCATAGGATCCTGGAATTCTTCTCCTGGGTACTTACCTAAAGAAAACGAAAACGCTAGTTTTCATTTCATGCCCCTCTATGTTTTTTTGCAGCATTATTTACAACAGCCAAGATACGGAAGCAGCCCAAGTGTCCATCGATAGATGAACGGATAAAGAAGAGTGGTATATATCTATCTATCTATCTATCTATCTCACACACACACACACACGAATATTACGCAGCCATAAAAAAGAACAAACTCTTCCCCAAGTGCTCATTGACCCAGATAGGCTTTCACCTCACAATCTCCGAAGCTACCTCACCTCCTCGGGACAAACACATACACAACAGCCCCAGGCAGCTACTGCCCATCTCCCATTTCTCTGTAATCTGAGGGAAGATGCCTCCTGAGGGAACAGGGAACAGAGCATCAAGCAGCCTGACTGGAGACACAAGAAGGGAAATGCACCAAGTGCGACAAACTCCAAGCAAATGGCATCGATCAGCTGTGCCTTCCCTCGTGGGGAGCAGTCCTAGCTCCTGACAAGATCTGAGTTGAGAACAAATGGCCAGCTCAGGTCCACACCTGCAGGAGATGATGCAAGGCTCGGTCAAGCGCTCCTGGCAGCCTGAGTTTCCCAGGTTCCGAGAGCTTAGGGTTCAGGAGTAGGCTGGCTTGGAATTCCACTATCTGGCCAATTCATAGCAATGACTATGCCCAACACACTTAGAGACAAACACAGCGCAGCTCAAACAGCTCACCAGAGAGGCTCCCTGCCATCATTTTCTTTCCTTGGTGTAGTGCAAAGGGGCTGGGCTTGGAGTCAGGCAGACCTGAGTCCGAGCTCTCTCCCCCTAGGCACCGAATTAATTCAGGGCACTGAGCTATTTATCTCCATGCCTGATATGGTGTCAGACACACAGCAGAAACTTATAAATATTTGTTGAACTGAACTGTTTATGTGCTTCTTACTCATTTTCCTCAAGAAACCACCAACTTAGATAAGCACGTTCATTTTATTTGAGGCACCCCCTCCTAGAAGGTAAATAATAATAATTCTTTTCAATTATCAAACGTGTGATACAAAGTTCTTTCATATTCATTTTCAAATTAATCTTTATATGAATTCCCTTATTATGCTCTTTATATAGATAAGCAGGATAAAGCTCAAAGAGGGTATGTAATCAACCCAAGGTTTTTGGGAATGCAAGCTAATCAATGTGGAAGGAACAACAGAATCAGGAAACAAACAATTTGCAATCCTCAGCATAACAATCAGCTCAGGTAAGGATCGGCAACAGAAGCAAAGACTTCGGGGAGAAAGATGGTTGGAGAACAGGATGTTCACATGTTCTCCAAGTATCACTCATGGATTACTTAATAGCTACAAAGGGAAAATGTGTCTTTACAATGGGGAGATCTTGTAGTCACCACCTTTAACCACAAGATCTCACAGTATCTCCAACTGTAAGGCATTCGGGTATTATGTGCTCCCAATGGGACACAGTTAACAGGTACACAGTAACGCCTGTGGGTATTCCTGCCAAACATCTTTCATTTACTATAACCATGAGGAAGCCATCAGACAAACCCGGAATGTGGGACCTTCTACAAGACACGTAGTCTGTTTTTCTTTAAGAACAGTCAGTTATGAAAATGTAGAAAGGCAGGGGAGCTGTTCTAGATTAAAAGGGACTAAAGAGGGGCCCCTGGGTGGCTCAGTCGGTTAAGTGTCTGACTCTTGATTTTGGCTCAGGTCATGATCTCAGGGTCATGATCTGAGGGTCATGAGATCGAGCCCCACATTGGGCTCCACACTGGACATGGAGCCTGCTTAAGATTCTCTGTCTCCCTCTCCCTCTGCCACTCCCCATTCCCTATCTAAAAAAAGGCAGGGGGACTAAAGAGAGATAGCAGTCAAATGTAATGCATTGCTTTCTAGACTTCTGAAAAGTTACAAAAGTCATTCTTGGGACACTGGAGGAAAATTACACAAGGACTGAACAGTATATGGTATTATTGAAATAATATTAATTTGGGGGCTGTGATAAAATTATTAATGTTAGATCTCTTTATTGTGATAATGGTCTTGGGATCATATAGGAGAATGTCCACGTTCTTAGGAAATGCAACTGAAACATCGGGAGTAAAGATTAGGGGTAAAGTGTCATGATGGCTGAGACTTACTTCTAAATGGTTCAGCAAAACAGAAGAGTGTGTGGGTGTGTAAAGAGAGAGCAAGGGAGGGAGGGCATGCAAAAGGTGCCAAAAGCTAACAGCTGGTGAATCAAGGTAAAGATAAAGGGTATATAGGTATTCATTTTCCTATTCCTTCAAATTTTCTGTAGATTTGAAAATTTTCAATTAAAATAAAGTTGGAAGGAAAACATAGGTGTTCTGATTTTAAAGCCAAGGATTACCAAGGACACTGACCCACCCCTCCAGGAGACTTTTGGTGTGCAAGCAATATCCCTCCTCCCTGTCCCCAGGACTGCCATCACATCCCTTTCTAGCCAGAAAGAATAATCAGTCATTCAGGTATAGGGGGGTTGCTTTTCTTCTCATTCATTAAATAAAATACTTTCTGTTGATAGGGTACCAAAATATACTCAACATGGATTATAAAATGAAGTCTATTTTCCACCCCATTTTCATTTTAATAGTAAAACACATTTGCTAAATATCCCAATTAAAGGTTGCAGAAAAGGCCATACTTCACAGTTTAAACTGCATTTTCACTAATTCAGCTGCTAGTTAAGGGTTTAAGAGAGATGGCAGCTGTCAGGTGAAAATGCTGCCCCCTCCGGGCCCTCTCCCCAGCAGGCATGACTAATCAATCACCGTGAGCTTTCCCCCCAAGCCTGAACCTTTTCCGCAGCCTCCCGTGGTACCCTGCAGTGCTTCCTGTTGGTAGGGCTTTTCCTTTTCTACATCCTCTTCCTTTAAAGACATTAGAAGATAAAAATATTCATTCTTCCCTTCCCAGGAGACTCATACCCAAAGAGCTTATAAGACATCTTCTCTGGAAAATAGTCCTTTTCGAGGTCCCTGATTTCCTCCCTTAATTACTCATCCAACAATCATCTGCTAACTGTTGACTGGGTGCTAGTGTCTCAAGTGCCAAGATGCATGAGATCCAGGTCTCTTCCCACAGGCTCACCACTAGATACTCACGGAGGTTCAAACAGGGCCCAGAGCAAGGAGTGGCCACCTGGCTGGGCAGGTGAAGACAAGGCTTCAAAGAGAAGGTGGCACATTCTCAGCCACTTTCTAGAAAAGGGAGTGTGGCTTAAAAGTGCTGGTGGCAACAATGTTTTCAGGGATGTGTGGTGTGTTCTCATGATACAGCATCCTTACATGGGCTCATGGGTTCCCTTAGGCACCCAGGCCAACTGTCGGTCGATCCCGGTATGAGGTCTTCGGTCGTTGACTGCCAGCACTCCTTTGCAGGTGGTCTCGTTCTGTGACTACTACTCTTTCGTGAGGGAAATCTAACCTTTCACTTCGTGCTGGGTCCGTTCACTATATAATTTTAACTGGAATGGGCAGGTGGAAGGGGCAGTTACCCGCTGAGATTTGTGCAGTGCCCAACTGGACCCACACAAGATCACGAAACCTCTCCCTCCCCGATGTCCGGAATTCCATCCCATCAGGGGACTAGCACTTTATCAAGGAGAGTACATGGTGGGACAGGGGGAGGGCGACGGACACCAACATTTACTGAGCAGCTACGGTGTTTATCTCCACTCATCTACCTCAACAACCTTGGGTGTCAGGGAAGGAGTGAAACCTCCCAGATGGCTCCCTGACAGCCACATCAGGACCAAAATCTGACATAATTATGAAGCAGGTGGAGAGAAAAGGAAAAAAGGAAAGAACTTTTTGGTGTTTGTGTATTAAGTGTCCATGTACGTGGTCTGAAAAGCTCTAACAGGTAAGTATTACTATTCCCATTTTGCCTATGAGCAAGCCGAGGGTTCAAGGACGTTTGTTAGTGATCATCATGGCTATCCCAACACAAACAGCCTGCAGAGTTATTTTCTATCAGGGTCTGCAAACATTTTACATCTACTACCTTCCTTCCTTATCACAGCAACCTTCTGCTGCCAGCTTTGGGATGCAAACCCAAGTCCATCTGACTCTAAGCCCGTGTTCTCGAACCGCTAACGCTACCTCCTGAATCTACGCCATCTACTAAGTGCCCGAGAAGCACAGGGAGCTGCGTCAGGGAACGCTACCCACTGCCTCCCAGGGGAGTCTGTCTGGCCCTCTTGAAGCATGTGGAAGTTATTCTTTAGACCAAATCTAAAAAGAAAAGAAAAACAGCCGTAGGAACAGTTAAAATTATATTTTTAGCAACTGTGCTAACAAGCACCGTACATACGGGGGGGGACAGACACTGCGCCTTCTGTGTATTCCGGGCCTTCTGGGCCATTTCTGCCACCTCGGTTTTATGCATGGCCGTGCAGTTTGCTCGGGCCAATGAAACGCAAGCAGAGTGATTTGTGTCACTGTCCATCGAGGCATTGGGAGAGACAGTACATAATTCCCGGGAATCTGTCTTCTTCGCCGTAGCAAGCGTGGAAGCACGTTGATACAGAGGGCTGGTACCACTGAAGTGGTCTCGAGTGTGTTGAGCCAACACACAGGGCAGCTGCGCTGGGAGTCCTCCAGATCTTTGGAGGACTTTGCATGAGTAAGAAATAAACTTTGGTTGCAGCAAACTTCTGAGATTTCGGGTTCGTCTATTAGCGCAGCTAAGTAGCGTAAGCTAGCCCATTCTTTTTTTGTTGTTGTTATGTTAATCACCATACATGACATCATTAGTTCTTGATGTAGTGTTCCATGATTCATTGTTTGTGCATAACACCCAGTGCTCCATGCAGAACGTGCCCTCTTTAATACCCATCACCAGGCTAACCCATCCCCCCACCCCCCTCCCCTCTAGAACCCTCAGTTTGTTTTTCAGAGTCCATCGTCTCTCATGGTTCGTCTCCCCCTCCGATTTCCCCCCCTTCATTCTTCCCCTCCTGCTATCTTCTTCTTTTTTTTTTAACATATATTTCTTAACATATATTGCATTATTTGTTTCAGAGGTAAGGTCTGTGATTCAACAGTCTTGCACAATTCACAGTGCTCACCATAGCACATACCCTCCCCAGTGTCTATCACCCAGTCACCCCATCCCTCCCACCCCACCCCCCACTCCAGCAACCCTCAGTTTGTTTCCTGAGATTAAGACACTCATATCAGTGAGGTCATATGATACATGTCTTTCTCTGATTCACTTATTTCGCTCAGCATAACACCCTCCGGTTCCATCCACGTCGTTGCAAATGGCAAGATCTCATTCCTTTTGATGGCTGCATAATATTCCATTGTATATATATACCACATCTTCTTTATCCATTCATCTGTCAATGGACATCTTGGCTCTTTCCACAGTTTAAGCTAGCCCATTCTGACAAAGAGTCAACGAATCCTCCTATCAGGTCTATGATGCGGGTGTGGTCTCCCCATTTTACAGATGAGAAACTAGAGCAGAGAGAGGCTAGGTAACTTGCCAAAGATCATACAGCTAGTAAAAGAGCCAACGGTGACCCTCAGGAATCCACGCTCTTTATCAGTACCCTGTATTTTCCCACTAACATTTTTAATCAGATATACTAATGCATAAACATCAAGGTCTGGAAGTTTCTTGATATATCTTAGCCAATGTTTAAAGAATAAAAGAACTATAAGAACATATAATTAAAGAAACACCAAAATTGCTTGCTTTAAAAAAAGAAGAAAAGAAGAAAACCAGCCTAGCTTCTGCTCGTAAGGCAGTTAAAACTGAAAATGGGTTCCAGCAGAGGTGACAGTTCTTTGGAGAATTGCCTGGAACGAGGGAAAACCACTTAAAGAAAAACTCAGTTTCCCTTTCTTTACCCAATTCCTTAGAGTTTACACGAAAGGGCCACAGGCACAGTTAGAAGTATAATTAGTGTTCTCACCCACCCCTCAAATACATGTTTTTCCCTAATTAAAAAAGATATTTCTTCTTATTTAGGAAGAATACTAAATCAAAGCAAATCCTTAATGAGTTGCTGAGATTCCCCCAGATAAAATGGAATCATCAGAAACTGCACATCGTGAACTCGAGTGTGTCTCTCCCAGTCCTCTTTGAAGTAAGGACACTTGTCAAGGTCTCCTCTGTTGTGTGCAGTCGTCATAATCGCTGCTGGTCATAATTTAGGACACTCGGTTAAGTGGTTCTTTCCAAAGCAATTAATGAATTTCATGGGAATAGGGCTGGTCAGAAGGTCTGTGGAATGCTATAAGGGGTATGCCATTTCAACCTGGGGACCCTGACAAGCCGACCAGTCTGGCTCTTAGCTGACTCTTCCCCTACGTGGAGGGCTTGTCGACCTTTCAAAAGTCAGATGATGCTGATGGTGACAGACAGATGACTAACGGCTGAGACAGAGTGGTCTCTGGAGTCAGGCGGCCTGGGTCCAAATCCCAGCTCCTTGCCATCCCAGCTAGGAGATTTGGGACACACTGCTTAATCCTCTAAACCTCATTTACAAGATAGGAAGGCCAGAATATCTCTTTCATTGTTAGAAGGATCAAAGGAATGGATGCATGCAAAAAGCCTAGCATAGTACGCAATACAAATTAGCTGTCATTTTAATAATAATTATCAGAGAACACTTATTGCCCTCTATGGTTGTTTCCTGCCTTGTGGGAGGACACCCATTTGTATAACACTCCTGGCTTTTCTCACTCCCTTACTCACTCCTTCCCTGGGGAGCTGGAATGAGTCATCTGGTTGCTGAGTTTGCCTGAAGAGCTGGGCAGGCATGGCTCAGCCCCTGGGCTCACCTTCTCCCTGGACGCCCGCCCGCTACCTGTAGGAAGCAAGCATTCTGCTGACCTCCTGCGTTGCCATAGCTTTCCAGGGGAAGGGCTGCAGTTTTCCAGCATGGCCCACGAGTAGGAAATTATACCAGATTCATTGCAGGGTCTAGCATTAGGAAGGTCATTGTTACTGCATATCCAAGCCATGTTCTCCAAACTAGTCTTTATTAGTAATAAAACGGGTTTTTTTGTCTTCATCTGCCTGGCATATCCTGTCTCCATCAGCTGTATTAGAACTGGTGTAGAGAAAGGAGGATTGCCTCCAACCTCAGTGATTGTCACAGCAATCTCCCTGGCAGGCACTCAAGGCCTTTTATGAGCTAGCTGGTCCCACCCCGCAATCCCACGGTTAGCCATGTATCCTTAGGATATAACCAATCACACGTGGAAAAGTTATATTACAGGGATATTCGCTACAGAGCTGTTTATAGAATCAAAGAATGGGACACGACCTAAATGTTCAATATTAGGGAACCGACCATGAGACAGAGCACGGTACTACAAGTTTAAATGATGCTGTCAGAGTATTGACATATAACACAGATGTTCATGATCTGGTAAGTGAAAAAGGCGAGCACAGAACAATATGTACCATTTTGTACGGAAAATATTAAATGCATAAAAACATCTGGAAAAAATATACCAGTTGTTAACACTTTAGATGGTGGGTCACTTCAATTTTTTCTTTTATTGCTTATGTAAAAATGCTCTAATTTCGCCCTGATGGACATGTATTTCTTCTAAAATAAGCAAGGAAGGTATTTTTCCTTTTTCAAAAAGCCAGGTGCACAGTGGCTGATGGAGAAAACTCCTCTGAAGGGCCCAACCTCTGCTTCTTGCTTCTTTGGAAAAGAGCCATTAGGTCAATATGACTGTGCTCATATAGTCAAGAGTCTTCCCTGACTTACCAGTGGAGGGTCTGGTTGTTCTGTTTTGAAAGAAGTTGGGGTGGGGTTCTGTAGGGCCCAGGAGCCCTTGCAGGACTGGACTGGCAGTGCTGGCTTGGAAGGGTGGGAGGTGATGACCCCAGCAAGGAGCCTGGAACAGCCTGGAAACACCCAACAGGAAATGGGCACCTGGGACTTGGGGGGCTTCCCTGCCAAAGGTTAAAGGCGCAAGTGCTTGGCATCTGAGGCCTTTCTGATCTGGCCCTCGTACTTATCCCACTGGCTTAGCTTCAGACCAAAACTCTTGCCACTCCTCAGATGGTCCATACCCTGATCCCTCAAAGCCCCTGATGAGGTGGGCCTTCTTCCCACCCTCCTCCAACCAGCTCCCATCTCTTTCTGATGCTCTTCTATATATACCACCACCATCCCCTACGTCTGCCTACACTAACTACTATATCCTATGCCCACCTGCCCCACCACCATCCCTCACACCTCCTTACACCACCGCCATGCCCTACACCTACCTATACCACAAACCCCCCCTACACCTTGCCACCAACGCCCTCTAACCGCCCAGCATCAGTGTTCTCTGGGTGTCACAAAGCTCTGAGCCTGTGGGCACAACCTGAAAAGGAGCAGGTGCCTAGAAGTCCAGATGACCCACAGGAACGCCACATGTATCTAATTAGGAGTCATTTCCCCCTTTGATCTTCTCTGACAAACTGGAGGCCAAGATTGGGTGTCCTCAGGCCCTCTCTCCTCCGACCGTCAGTGATCCCATCTCCAGGGCATCAACCCCCGCATCTCTGCCTATCTTCTGTTGTCTACAGCCACCCAACCTTGGCTTAAGCACAGGCCCAGCATCTGAGCTTTTCTATTAGTGTGAGTGTCAACTTCCAGACACTAAGATGATGGCATTTCTTGAGATCAGGAGGTCGAGCGAAGGATGACTGCCCCTTCTGTCTTAGCCCACATACCAGAGGGAACAACAGACTCTATAGGGATGGTCAGGAGTAGCCTAGATGTTTGATAGTGGTAGCTCTCACATCAGAATCCCCCAGGAGGGCTTGTTTAAATAAAGGTTGTGGATCCCACTCCCAGAGTTTCTGATTCAGCAGATCTGGGGTGGTTCTGAGATGACATTTTGAGAACTATTTTTTGAGACCTTCCAAGGTCTGGCTCCCACCCCTCCATGACTTGTCTGAACTCATCTACACTTTCCCCTTGCTCAGTTGACTCCAGTCAGACTCCTCACTATTCTTCAAACATGCCAAGCACATTCCTGCCCCAGGGCCTTTGCACATACTATCCACATTGCCTAGAAAGCTCTTCTTCCATTACCTGTATAGCTCTTCCCTAACTTCTTTGAAAGTTTTTGCTAAAATGTTACTCTCAGTGAGACTTTCCCTGCTGTATTTTTATCTGTAGGACTTACCCTCACATAGCATACTATTTATTTTATATCACTGGTTTTATTAATCTCTGTCCCTCTGACTAGACTGTGGGCAGGGGTTTTTCTTGGTTTCGTTTCCTGCTTTATCCCAGAAGAGCCTCTGGTATATTGTAGGTAACCTAGTACTTGTAGAAGGAAGAGAGAGAATGACGAAAGCAGAGAGGGAAGAGAGGGGGAGATGGAGGAAAGGAAGCAGATGAAGAGAGTGGGGAGGGTGGAAGGAAACAAAGAAGGAAGGAAGGAATTTTACAGACAAGTAATACTCTTTTAATAGCTGTAGATCAACAACATGGGCGCCAACTTTGTTATTTTGTCAAGTAAGAGCTTTAAAAGCCCAGAAACTTCAACTAACATCTCCTATCTCATCAGGGCCCTGCAGGGTGGACCAGAAGCCACCGAGCACAGGGTAGCCTGCCTGGGTGAACAGTGGCCCTGGAGATGAACAGTGAACAGGCTACGTGGCACCACATGGTTCTTCGAACACCACCATTTCATGAAAGAAAGGCCATTTTATTTTTTTAAAGATTATTTGAGAGAGAGAGAAAGAAAGCATGAACGGGGAGAGGGGCGGAGGGAGAAGGAGAGGGAGAATCTCCAGCAGACTCCCTGCTGAGCACAGAGCCCTATGCGGGGCTCGATCCCAGGGCCCCGAGATCGTGACCTGGGCCAAAGTCAGATACTTAACCGACGGAGCCACCCAGGCGCCCCAAGAGAGGACATTTTAGCCACACTGCCGTTCAAGGAACAGAGCAGAGGTTGTAGATGTCCCTTCAAATCCCAACTCTGAAGGCCTGGGGCACTGAAGGGTGCTAGGGCCACCTCCAGGACACCTGCCATGGAGGAACTAGTAGGGATGGGAGCGCATGTGCACCATACGTTTGCCATCCTTGCAAAAGATGCCTCATAAATACTGGCTGAATTAATGAATGACGTTCGCCTGCCTGTAATATGCTGGCTGTCTAAGGCTACAAATACGGTGACATTTCAAGACACTGCCAAATGCACATGCAACTTCCCAAGCGGTAACTCAGCAAGATTCCTCTGGATCCTCTGAACACTTTAAAGGCAGGAACTTATTATTTATTTGTATTCTCAAGGCTGAATTCAGATTCCCCCCTGCCCCCATTCAGCTGGGCCTTAATAAACATTTGTTTTTCCTTTTAAACTCAGCAATCAAGTTCTGGCTTCAGTGCCTATGCCTAGAGGGTCTGATTCTGAAGTATGAGTGAGTTCAGGGGTACTGGGCCCAGTGCTTGGCACATAGTAGGTCCTCAATCAACGCTGACTGACTGGTTCACGAAGAGATCTTCTGACTTATCCAGATCTGAAACCTGGCTCCGTGGTCTTGATTGCTCCCGAGATGGCTGCTCCGCATTTTCCTCTAGAGGAGATGGTATAGAATCTGTCCGGAGGAGGAAGGAAAGCAGCAAGTAACACAAAGGGTGGGAACATTTTTAGCTTGAGAAACAACTGGATGCAGGCTGACTGTCCCACATTCAGGGATCAAAGTAGCTGGAAAGACGGTGAGAAGATGAGCATGTCCACAGTCCCCACAAATCAAAAGCATAGGAGGGCTGGCTGTACTTCACACGGGGAATGTCAACCTCCCAACATCTCCATGCTGGCCGCAGACATCGTTCCTTCCACGCACCCTTACCCCCCCGGTGCCAGGCCCCAGCACCCCTGCCCGCCTTCCTGTCTCAATGGTCAGCGAGAGAGGCTTCCTTCTGGTCCTCTCCATAAGGAAGGGGAAAACACCGCTCATGCTTCACCATCCCCTTCATCACGCATTCCTTCTGTCACTGACTCATTAATGATGTAGCAAGTGCCTGTGATGAGTCGTTACAGAGCCTGGTCCTGAGGATGCCAAGATAAATCTAGCACAGGCACAGCCTCCTCGTAACATCCCCCCAGGGGGAGGAAGACAGACCTGTAAACAAATCACGGCACACCACGCTGGTTGCTTCCCCCAGTGTGGTTCACCCGTCACTGGTGGACACGAGCTGGTTTTAGGTGATATACAGATAAACCCTTTTACTTTGGGTTATGTGTTTATTTTCACATATATTAAAAAATATACAGCTAGCACATCAAATCCTCTGTGTCACATGACTTGTGCACCAGATGTATTCTTTTTTTTAAGATTTTATGTATTTATTTGAGAGAGAGAGCAAGAGAGCACAAGCAGGGGGAGCAGCAGAGGGAGAGGGAGAAGCAGGCTCCCTGCTGAGCAAGGAGCCCGACGTGGGACTTGATCCCAGGACCCTGAGATCATGACCCGAGCCGAAGGCAGCCGCCCAACCGGCTGAGCCACCTAGGTGCCCCGGACGTGTTTTGATACATAATAATTGTTAGTGTGAAGTTGATTCTAATACAAATGTTAAATAACTAAAGCACAGGGGGTCGAAGGAACTCACAAAGGTGGCGTGCCAATGACACACCTGTCGTGGATGAGAGCACAGATGGGGGTTCAAATCCCCATCCTGCTGCTCACCAGCAGGGTGACTCTGGATGAGCTCTTCACTCCCCTGGGACCTTGATTTCTTCCTGCATAAAGTGATTATGTCCACCTCGTGGATTCTGATGGAGATAATTAACCTTGCAGGTGCAAATTCATTGTGATTTTATTATCATGACATCACCTTCTCCCGGTGCCTGTTAACAGACAGTGGGAAAGCTGATGCACTTGGACTGGGGGAGAAGGAGGTGGCCAGGGCTCCAAGCCCTGAGTCGAGAGCCAGCCACGAGCAGAGATGAAGGAATGAGAAAATGGCTTTACTGCTGAGCCTCCGGAGCTGCGGGGGCTCCCTGATGAGGAGGGAGACAGCCGGACAGTGGGGGCCCGGGCCCCACTGACCATACACGAAGTCCCCTTGTCATGAATGGCATGTCGGAGCCACAACACAGATTCTAATCCCTGTGGGTCTCCGTTCCCTAGGGGCTCCGGCTCGCTAACTGTGGACTGCAGCTCAGAGGGATGTGTAGGAGGAGCGGGCTGGGTCTCCTATAACACTGGCAGCCCAGGGGGGGGACTTGGCCTCCCAAACTAGAAACGCCCCTGGCAAGGAGAGAGACTTAGTCTTCGATGCATTTGGGCAAGGGGTCCCTCAAACTTTGCTGTGCATAAGAGCAGGGCCTCCCTGCCCGGGTGAAACACCCATGCAATGGGATGCATGCAGCTCAGCAATAAAAGGGAGCACAATGACACAGATGAATCTCAAGGGCATTAGGCTAGGTGCAAGAAGGCAGGAGCAAAAGGCCATATAACATATGGTTACCGCTCACACATTCCAGAAAAGGCAAAACAAGAGGGCCAGAGAGTAAGCCAGAGATTGCCAGGGGTTAAGGGTACGTATGTGGGGATACATGGAGATATCACTTCATACCCACTAGGATGGCTATGATCAAAAATATGAATAATAACACATGGGGAGAGAAAGGAGCCCTCACACGCTGATTGTGGGATTGTAAAATGGTGCTGCCACTGTGGAAAATAGTCTAGCGGTTCCTCAGAAGGTTATCCATATAGGAATTCCACATGAAAACGTATGTCCACACAAAAACGTGTATGCCAATGTTCACAGCTACATTCCTGATAACAGCCAAAAAGCAGAAACAACCCAAATGCCCATCAAGTGACAGACGGATTAACAAAATACAGCATATCCATGCAATGGAACATTATTCAGCAGTAATAAGGAATAAAATACGGACACATGCTACAACACAGATGAACCTTGAAAATATGCTGCCCAGTGAAAGAAGCCAGTCAACAGAAGCCCAGGTCGTATATGAGTCTATTTGCACGAAATGTCCAGAATAGGCTAATCTATAGAGACAGAAAGTAGATGAGTGGTTGCCGAGGGCTGGGGCAGGGGAGGAGGGCAGAGGTAGAGGGAACGGACTGTGATTTCTAAAGGCACAGGGCTTCCTTTGGGGGTGATGAAGGGGTCCTAAACCTGATCGTGGTGATGGCTCAACAACTCTGTGAATACACTAAAAACCACTGAATTGTATACTTTCAACAGGTGAGTTATATGGTATATATGTCATATGTCAAAAAAGCTGTTACAAAAACTAAGAGATAATAAATTACCACAAGTTAAAAAGGCTTAACTACAAAGGGATAAGGCAAGGAGATTGGGGGTGGGGGGTTAATAGAATAGCCTGTATCTTGTTTGTGGTACTGATTCTAGGCATTTGTCAAAACTCATAAAACTGTACACCAAAGATACAAAAATAAATTAGCCTAGCCCAATCAATAGTAAAAATGATTACCCTCGGGGTGCCTGGGTGGCTCAGTCGGTTAATCGACTAACTCTTGATTTCAGCTCAGGTCATGATCTCAGGATTGTGGGATCGAGCCCTGCATACGGCTCTGCACTCAGCAGGAGTCTGCTTGAGACTTTCTCTCTCTGCCCCTCCCCCTGCTCGCTTTCTCTCTCGGCTAAATAAATAAATCTTAAAAAAAAAAAATGGTTACCCTCTAGTAGACCCTATGCTAAGCACTTTACAGGCCTTGTATTATTTAATCCTTAAAGCAAACCACTTAAGTATTACTCTCCCCATTTTATAGGTGGGCAAACTGAGGCTCAGAGTGGTTATGTTACTTGCCTGGGATCACAGTTAGGAAATGTTTTCAGAATTTGAACCCAGTTCTGCCTGACTCCAGATCCCACATCAATATCCACTGTGCTCTGCCCCCCTACACGCTGATCATCTGAAACATTCTCTGAGCATCTCTCAGGTAGTCTTCGATGGTGGACTATCTGCTCATTATTGCCCCACTGGTGCGTTCCTTGAGGGCTGAGACTGTGCATGAGGGCTTTGTATTGCCCACCATGCTGGGTACAGAGCCAGGAACTTTCACAGGCACTCCATCGCGGTATAATGATAGAGAGGCAGGGTGAATACCATTAGTAAATGCAGATGAGCAGCCTAAGATGAGCTGAAATCCTGGGTCTCCTGACTCTTGGTCTCCAGTCTGGCCGGTAGGCCACAAGCCCTCCCTCCATGGGCCTCCTGCAGTTAGATCAAATATCTGAGCCTGAGCTGGAAAGCCAGAGACCACACCTAAACTCTGGCTCTCTCAGTAGCCTGGGGGCAAAACACTTAGCCTCCTGGCTGCGTTCCTCAAAGATTTAGTATTTCTGCTCCTGAAAGAATTTCCTCACCTCACTCACTCAAGGGAGGTAATGAGAACCAGGTTGTTCCTACAGGCCACGGCCTTTCTCAGTTTCTTGAATCCATTCCCTTCTTTCCGTTCCAGCTGCCTCCCCAGGCTGCCATCATCCCGCTTCTGCCTACCAGCTCTCCCACCCCCTGCGCCAGTCTCCTCCCCAGGCCTGATCCTCAACGCAACAAATCCCACAACCAGAGAAAAGGCTTAAAAACATGAATCTGGGGACGCCTGGGTGGCTCAGTCGGTTAAGCGGCTGCCTTCGGCCCAGGTCATGATCCCAGGGTCCTGGGATCGAGTCCCATATCGGGCTCCTTGCTCAGTAGGGAACCTGCTTCTCCCTCTCTCTCCCTCTGCTTGTGCTCTGTCAAATAAATAAAATCTTTAAAAAAAAAAAACACAAAAAAAACATGAATCTGATCACATCATTCTCCTGACATCAAGGATGACATCAGCCCTTAAGACTCCTTGAGAAGAATGAGCAAAAGGTGCCCTCCTCCAGGCAGGCACAGGTGCTGTACTGGAGCCCATACCTTGGTGAGTTGAGAGGCACCCCCTTAGTTGGCGCCCTTGTGCAGGACACAACCTGGGTCGCTGACCAGGGCAACCCTGAGCTTCACTGTCTGCCCACTGCTCTGAGAACAAACACCAAATTCTTGCCAGGGCCCTCCAAGGTCCTACACAATGTGGCTCTGCTCTAGTTCTACAAGCTCTTCCCCCTCCAGGCTAGGCAGCCCCTCCCCCCCGCCGCCGCACTCCACCCTCTGTCCAGACAGTCGGTACAGCTCTGGATTCCCTAAGTGTTCCATGTGTGCCCTCCCTTTGCACAAACTGTTCCCTCTAAGCCTAGCCAACTCCTGCACATCTTTCAGCTCTTACCTTAGATGTCCCTCCCTTCACCAGAGACTCACCTGACCCCACCATCCCGAACACGTGCCTCCCTAATATCCTTCTTCACCCTATACCACCATAAGAGCCTGTTTACTCAGCTGTCTGTCCCATGGACCCCAAGCTCTGCAAGGGCAGGAACCTGCTGCGGATTCACCAGTGTATTTGGGGCACATCCTTGGCATGAGGTAGATATTTATTGAAAGAATTAACCAACTAACAAAGAGGTGAGAGAGTGAAACAAAATGGTTTGCCATCAGTAGGACGCAGAATTTCAGTTCGGGAAAGGGCTTCTACTAACTCAGCTGGACCCATCATTTTACTGAGGAGGAAGGAGGCTGATGCGTTAGGGAGGTCCATCCACTCTCCATCCAGGACAGCAGGCAGAGAGCAGAAGTCCCTGCTGCAAAGGGGACACTCCTATAGGAGAAAGTCTGATGGCAAAATGCCATGGAACACAGTGGTTAAGCTCCAGGCCTTTGCATTGCGATCAGAAGGCCCAGGGCTACTTACTAGCTGTGTGGCCTTGGGTGGGTAATTCATACACTTTGGGTCTCCAGTCTATAAAATGGGAACCTGGGGCCCATACTGCATGAGGTATGGGTAGGGAGGGAAGAGATTCAGCCTGAAATGCACTTAGCACAGGGCCTGGCACCTGCTCATCAATTAAAATGAGCTGTGAATCCTGTAACTGCGTAATGGTTCCTATCTCCGTGATGCATCCTCCCTCCTTCCCCGCTGGGCCCCAGGTCCAGGTTTTCCCCTTTGCCAATCTCTTCAGCAGAAACCCTCACCTCCGACTCCCTCCCACCCCTCACTGCAGAGCAATGAACAATTCAAATCTCACTGAAAGCAAACAGAGGACTCCAAAACAGTCTTTAGGCTTTCAGGCCTTTCAAACCACCCCCTCGATCTAAAATATCCCCTTCTATGTCTGGGAAAGAAGAGGGAGCCTTCGGGAATGCAGATCAGACCATGTTCAATACCAGACCATTTGCAAGGGAAGACAAGAATGCGTCTGGCAGATAGCACCTTTTTAAAAATATTCCCAACCTGTTTCCCCCAGTATCTTGATATTTGCAGCTTTGGGTAAAATTTAGTTTGGAGGCAAGAATTTGGTGTTTGTTCTCAGAGCAGTGGGCAGACAGTGAAGCTCAGGGTTGCCCTGGTCAGTTACCCAGGTTGTGTCCTGCACAAGGGCACCAACTAAGGGGGTGCCTCTCAACTCACCAAGGTATGGGCTCCAGTGCAGCCCAATTGTGTGTGTCCTATGAGATCCCTGGGTGGCATGTGGCAAATTTACCTCTAGATCTCCAGGGAAGCAGAATAATGAATTATTAGCATTTTATCTGCGAGATGCACATTCCATAAAGTCGGGGAACAATGGGATTTTCCCTCTAATTTCATTTTGTTTTAAAATGCCTATAGAAAATGAGTAGAAGAAATAGATTGCCTGTTTCATGATCAACAAAGATCACCTTGTGCTTTGAGAGGGAAGAAAAGAGTTCATTTTCCCAGATTACTGGATGGAAGGCGAACATGAACTCTCCACCTCATCTAATGGGCTGGCGTTTTGTGCTCTCGTGACTTTAATTCCACAGTCACTGGGTATGTTCAATAAGCATGCCAGCCCTTGGCAAGAGGATGTCTGGATTTTTTTCTTCCTTAAGAGCCCAAAGGGGACTGTCTGTGTTTCCACAGCACACTGTCTATACTTCTGACGGGAGTCACATCGCCCTGCACTGCGATTCTGTTCTTCATGCCTGTTCCACCGTTAGAAGGTGCTCCTCAAAGTCAGGCATTTCCCCCCACCTGCAGCATCTTTATCCCCAGGTAGGGTTGCCAATTAAAATACCAAATGCACAGTTAAGACTGAATGTCAGAGAAGCATGCAATATTCAGGACCTAACTTACAGTAAAAAAATACTCCTTATCTGACATTGAAAATTTCCTTGGCACCCTTTTTATTTGCTAAATATGGCAATCCTAACCCCAAGGTTCCTTCTCCTCTCATCTACATGACTGGGAGAAATCATACCCCTCTCCCCATTTTATAGTTGAAGAAACAAAGGCTCAGAGAGGCTAAACACCCTGCTGAAATTACACAGCTAGTAGGTGGAAGAACTGAAGGTGGACCTCTCTACCTTTCTACCCACCTGCTCGGGACATGTTGGGGAATGAATGCATGCGTGCATGCATGCACGCAGCTGATGAGCAGCCAGGGAACCTGCTATGTGCCTCACTCTGAGTCATCCTTCCCTCTCTGGAATCCCAACCACACTTACTTATTAGCGAGAGCGCTGCCCCACATTCTTCTTCTTGGGAAAGGGCCAGCTTCCAGGGAACAACACTGATGCTGAGGTTGAGGGCAGGTTCTCCCTAAGTGAAAACAAATCTCCTGATGCCAGGAACAGCAGGGGGAAGGCGGCTGGACAGAGCGGGCTGCTCACCACCCTGAGAAACCGTGGCGCTGGAGCTCAAGGCCTGGACGCTGACCATCCCCCACCTGCAGCTGCTCTCCTCTGAGCTCAGAGCCCGCAGAGAGCACAGGACAGGGGTCCCACCCCCACTGCAGCCGTGTGACCTCAGAGAGCTAACGGTGCAGGAAGGCAGTCTCGCAGAGAGAACCACAGTGCGGGGCGGAAGACAAATACCAAAGTGGTTCACACCCCGGCTGCTCCCTCGGCCTGGAACTCTCTGCCCAAACCCCTCACCTCTGCTCAAGTGTCCCCTGCCTAGAGGCCTTCCAGCTGCCCTGTCTAAAACAGCACCCCCTGTGGTCTCTACCTGAAATCACATGGAGGACTGCAAAGTTCACTAGTTTACTGCTGGTCTCCATCACAGACTTTAAGTTCATGAACAGTCTCCCTTGTTCTGCACTTTTGTTTACTTGGCCTGCACAGCGTAGCACCTAGAACTCTGTCTGGCGTACATGAGGTGCTCAGGACATACCTGCCGAGTGAAAGACTGAACGGAGGTCTCTGTTTAAAAGAAAAATAATAAATAAAGTATATATATGGATATGGGTGTATATATATTTATATATACATATATAAACACATATGCACACATACATACACCCATATCCATACACACAAACACACAGACACAAAACATAAACCCAACTAAAATTAAATATAAGTAATGCAGTGGGGGGGGGTGTTTCTGGGTAAACCCTTCAGAGGACCCTACCACACGCCTTCACGCATACTATTCCCTCTCCCTGAAATCCACCAACTATTCAACTTTTAAAACCCAGCTCAGTTGCCTCTTTCTCCCAGAAGAGTTCTCTGACCCTGTCCCCCTTCCCACCCTGTTGGAGAGCCCGTTACCCCATCCCCTCTGTTGACTTGCTGGTGCTGTCACTGTCGTGGTTATTACCCTGCATTGTCATTTACTCAGTTGCACATTTTGATGTCCTTGTGGCAGACTGCATTTTATCAAAGACGGCCGCAACGTTCTGTCCACTGCACCTGCTTTTCTGCAATGTGACCTTGCCGCTCCCCTGCCGGGAGGTGGAATTCCTCCCGCTTCCTTGGAAAAGGGCTGTGGGGCTGTGCTTTGTGCCTTCTGACCGCTTTGGCTAACAGCGAAAGTGACGCCGTGCTGGTTTGGGATATAGCTGTTAACTGACCTGAAAGCTTCTACTTTCTACCTCTTGGAAACTGGCCACCACAGAAAAAGGTCAATTACTCTAAGACCTCCATGCTGCATGAAGTCCAAGCCATGTGGAGAGGCTCCAGAAGAGAGAGATGGGTGGAAAAGCATCAAGGCACCAAACGTGCGAGTAAGGAAACCATCTGGGGAGTGAATTCTTGAGCCTCAGCAACCCTAGAGATGCGCATCGGAGATGAACTGCCCGACTGAGCCCTTTCTAGACTCCTAATGCACAAAATGGAGAGCAAAATAAATGGGTTGCTTTAAGCCACTAAGTGCTGGGGTAGTTTGTTTTCAGCAATAGTTAATTGAAACATCTTTGAAGACAGGAACTCTATTTTACTTAACTTTTACATCCCCTAATCTAAAACAGTGCAAGGCTCATAGCTCAATAAAATTCAGCTGAGTTGAACTGGCTCAGATTGAATTTAATTTTCCCCAATTTAGAAGGACTACTTTAGTAAATAAAGCCAAAATGTCCTCAGTCATCAGCTGAAGTGACTAGCTGGACCATGTGCAAAATGCAAGGGTAGAGTGTATATGGAAATTTATAGAATAGTATGTACTACTCTAAACAACAGACTTGTGTAGGGATGAAATAAAACTATGATTATCCCTAGTAAGTTTTAGGAATATTGCTGGTTGTGACACTCACTGTCAAAACATCACATAAAAACACTCCCAATTTTGTGTCAGGTGCCAGGAAGCCCTGATGTATTTCTCCATTCCCTGAAGGACCAGGGAAACGGTCTTTGCTGTTTACTCCCAGGCACTCGGAGACAGAGTGTGGCAAGCCAGGGTCTCTGTCACCAGTGAAAATCGCATTTACTTTTTATTGTCTAAAATGTAAGAGCAGCCTCAGCGTGAAGGGCTTCCTGTTCTGAGGAGGAAGAGGATCTGTCCTGTAGCTGAGATCCAGCTTCAGAGCACCTTCCCTGGACCATTACAAAGGACATTCTCTGGTTTGAGATGTCCCTTCATGTACCCTCCCCTCTAACTTTCCCCGGGGGGGAGAGCTTCCGCAAAATCCTCTCAGGTGAGCCCTTACCTAAGTCTAGACTTCCATCTTCCCTGAAATCACAAACTCAGAACCAAAAGGGATCTTGGAGTCACCTGGGTCATGCCCTGGCCAAATCCCTGCTCCAGAACACAGACAGGCCTTTTTCTTCCGGTGTGCAGGGCAGCTGGGTGGGATCAGGTACAAACTCCACCCCACCAGCCCCAGGCATGAGTCATGATTCTGCTATTTACAGACAATGGGACCTTAGACAAGTCCCATGACCTCATTGGGTCTAACCAGGCCAAGGACGCTCACAGGATTCCCATGAAGACTGCATGAGACAGGTAGGTGAATGAATGAACATAGCTGATGAGGATGGAGCTCAGCTTCAGCCATGAAATAATGGTTTTCTTGCTGCAGCCCCAGCAGCCCCATAAAACCTCCCCTCTTGGCCATTCTAGATCCTGACTTCACTCTCTGGAGTTTCTGGATGTTGGAACTGCATGGCCTCCAGCTCTCTGGGACCACCCTGCTTTGGAAAGAAGCCTCATTTCGACATGGGCAACCCCCCACCATAGTGACTGGGTCAGAGGTGGGCCCCACCGCCATTTGGTCAGAACCAATGCACACAGGACATGCAGATGGGGATGTCTGGAAAAGGAAAGCTCTTTCTCTCCTCCTGATAATAATCTGAGGAAGTCAGGTCTGAGGGAGTGACAGCCAACGTGACTGGCACACGCGAAGCTGAGCTGAAGGTAAACCCACACAGGGAGGAAGGTACGGTTGACAAGGGCAAAGGGCGGCTGAGGCCTGAGCTCATGATGGCATCCCGCAGCACAGCTCCTGAAGCCAGCCCTATTCCTGGACTTCTCATCTACACAAGCCAGTGTTTCCCTCCCCTTTATGTTCACGTGAGTTTGGGTTGGATGTTTTATCACTTGAAACTGATACCGTGCTCCTTCTATCTACGGACAAAAATCAAAGCTCCCTCTAATTCTCTTTGTGGGGCAAATCCCACAAAACTCTACCTTCACAGAGAGAAGAGAACAGAGTTTCTTCCTGGTCTTACATGTGGCCTCAGAGATAGATTTTTCAGGCCCACCCAAGTGTCTACTTATTTAAAAAGGGTCCCCTGTCTCCATCATGCTTGATTCTGCCCATCTTTTCAACCCTGGGACAGTCCGTGGTGATTCACAAACAAGATATTTCACACTCACCTCCAAAAACCTAATACCCTACAAACAGAAAACAGGCAGGTAAAAAGGGACTCCCCTTCCAGACAGAGGGAACCTCCTGAGCACCAGTAAAAGCAAGAGAGGTATCCAGCTGAAGCCTTGTCTGGCAAGCCGGGATGAATGACCAGACCAGGCTGGAAGACCACTGTCTTCCATTGGAAATAAACAAGGTCCGACCATAAAGTCATGAGTGTTTTCTGGTCCAACTGCAATTTCTTTTAGAGTCCCTTTATGCACCAGAGTGATTTTAAAAGCAAATCAGTCTTTTTTTAAAATCAGAATTTATTCTTATTTATATAATCAGGTTGTTCAATTAAACCCTACAGACAAATTAAATCTGTATTGAAGCTCAAAGCTGTGTGGAATCAAGATCACATTCATTATCAAGTCTGGGGAAAATGACTTTAACACAGAGGGCATGGCCTGGCTCCAAGTTTGCTTTAGCAAATCTTTAAAGTGATCCAGAACACCAGGACCATTCCTCAGTGCTAAAGGATGAGCTGGCCATGACAAGGGTGTCTGCCATCACCCCTTTATGAGGTCAATTACATTCAGTGACTTTGGGGGCTCAGGGTGAAGCGTTCAAGAAATACCTGTCCGAGAATGAGATCTTGGAGAAACCTGAGCTCTGAAGTCCTGGGATTGATTCTCTGGCAGAAAATTGCAAAGCATGAACTGGAAATATCTGTTGCCTTATTTGACAGGTGCTTACTCAGCCTGAAAAACAACAGGTGCCATTAACCAGCTACAACAGACATTGCTGGCTACCAACCCAATCAATATTTCTTCCTGTGCTCTTCTTAGTAAAAGCACTCAGACTGGGTAGTGCTGGTGGGAAAAATACGTCCAGTTAAAGAACTAAATTTCTTAGCCTCCCGTGGAGAAATGGTGGCTCAAGAGGGGCTAAGTGCTGGTCAAAGAGATATGAGCAGAATTACGGGGTGAGGGCATCAGTGAGTCTCCTTAAAAGAAGGGCTGAGTCTACTGGCAGGCACCCTTTACTCCAACGTTCCTCATTCTTCATTGTGCTTAAAATGTGGAAGCAATGACTAGAGCTGTAGCAGCCATCTTGGAACCATGAGGTACCTTGAGAATGCGAACCATGTGCTAAAGATGACAGGTCAGAAAGACAAAGGAGCCTGAGATGTTGTAGAACCAACTACCTGACCTTGGCCTGCCTATCTGCCTTGGGTTGTTGTAAGAGAGAAAACCAGCTCCTTGCCTTATTTAAGCCAGTTGGTTAGGTCTCTGATACTAGCTGCCAAACACAACCTGACATCAGATTGGCCAATTAAAATCAAGTGTTCTTATTGGTCAAGAATGACACCTTCAATTCACCCCGGGCCACCTTTAACAATCAGAATGCTCTAATTGGATAATACAGTTTGTGCTCTAATTCTGGAAGGGCTCATCAAGTAATATCTTCACTGAACACAGGGCAGGAAAAGGGGAAGAAGAACTGAAAGATCCAGGCTCTGCCCTCAAAGAGCTTATGGGTAATGGGAGAAGCAGGTCACAGCCACACAAAAGGTTTCCAACAAAAGGACCCATGTGATCCACAGCTGAAGCATTTCAGACAGCAAGCAAATGCTGTGGGATTTCAAAGAAGAGAAATATCTCCTTATTCTGGGGCAACCCCAGGAAGGATGTAGGGCTTGATTTGGAGCCTGCAGCTGAGAGGAGGGGGAGAAAGGAGCCATTCCAGGTGGACAAGTTGCTTGAGCAGAGGCTTGGAATTAGGAATGAAAGTGTTTGGGGGAGGGTGGGAGTAGCCTGGGAAGCCACAGAGGTTCCACTGAGGCAGGATTAGGGGGTGCCAGGATGAGGAGCTTGGATGGGACTCTGGTCACTACTACTCAGAGCGGGGCTGATCTGGGGGGCCAGGAGGAATGGACTGGGCGAGGAGCCTAGGGTGAGGCTCTAGTGAGGAGGCTGACTGTGGTCTGCAGGGTCCTGAGACATTCCGGGTGGGATGGCGTTCAGTGGCTCTGGCCCAGGTGGCAGATAGAATGACAGTGGCAATGGCACAAGCCAATTGTCCATTCTAGATCCTGACTTCACTCTCTGGAGTTTCTGGAGATTCAGTGTCTCCCAGTTGAGAGACACTGAATTGCCAGAGGAATAGAGAGAGCCAACCACACATCCCTCCCCTCCTCTCCTGCAGGCGGGCTTCTTGGATGGAAGCTTTGGCATTTATACTCCTCCCAACCCCCAAAGAAAAGCAGGACACGGACCTGGCATCCAGAGGCAGAGAAGGAGGACAGCCCCAATCCAACTGATGGTTCAGGATTCCAGACACAGGATCATGATGACTCGGAATGGAGGGGACCTCGTCTGTTATCAAGAAGCCACAGAATTCTAGAATAACATGGGCTCCTGGGAGGTCCCCCAGGGATAATCTCTCCCACCGGTTTTCAAACTGGGTTCCATATGGCAGTAGGGTCCATTATTCACAGAGGGGAGAGTGATCGAACCAAAACAACTCTGCTTTCTTTGTGTTTCATACACTGAGGTGCCCAGAAAGCCTGCATTCCAAACCAAGTCTGAAGCCCACCAACAACCCAACTGCCTCCCCTCATCTTACAGATGAGGGAACTGAGGCACCCAGAACCCTGAACCCCCCTTTCTTGTAACTCCCACGGATCCTGTCATCACATGGTCAGTGTCTACATTTCCAGGACAGCCTCACACCGTTAGGGCAACGCTGCTCCCACTCACTGTGGGACCCTCGGCTCCCAGCCCAGGACCGGCCACCAGCCACAAGGCAGGCGCTTCATAGACACCTTCGAAACAGAGCCATGAACCAAGGTGGTTGGAGGTGGCTCTCAGTGGCAGAGCCACGGTGACTCAATCCCCGCCACGCCTGTGGCTCAGCATGGCCCAGTTATGCAGGGGCCGAGCTCGGGCATGTGCTAACAGAGCATCCTCGGCTCTTCTGCACACCGAGTTCCCAGCTACCTGCGGCAGGGCTGGGGAGTCTGCATTCCTGCCCTCCCCAGGGCCAGCTGTCTCCAGCCTCCACCACAGCTCCCATCATCCTGTCCCTGAGTAAGAGCACGAGCTTCTCAGGGGCACCGGGCACATCCTATTCATGGTTGTCTCTCCAGCACTCAGCACCACCCTTCTGCTTCTCTTTACCGAGTTCCCGATTTAAAAAACAAAAAACAAAAAACAAAAAACAAAAAACAAAAAACTGGCAGGTCTTTGAAAATACACTTGGGAACGTGCAGACTGTTACAGAGACAGCTAGGAAAGGGCTCCATCATGGGAAGTCTCTGGTGAGCCTCCCAGGAGTGGTTTTTCTGTCTGGTGCTCATTTTTCTCCTTCTCTCTAAAATGGGAAGGTTGGCCACTTAATCAACTTCCGAGGGCTGCATCAGTGTGGCTGCAGGAAAAGGAACCGATGAATTGTGTACACAAGGAAGCACACTGCAGGCCACCAACTGTGGTTTCATTCCACACCCCTGAGCCCACACACCCGTGGACCAAACTTCCTATCCAGACCTGTAGACAACACACGGTGCCATCCACAGGGAGCGGAGAGGGATTGCCCTTTGGTTTTGCACTAGGTTCTAACTATCTCAACAACTGCATCATAGTATGAGTGTGAGTGCATGTGTGAGACCGTGTGTGAGTGAGCGTGGGTCTGTGTGAGAGGCCTCTGTTGGGCAGTGAACCTCTCAGAATGACCTTTCTGAGGCCAATCTCAACTTGGTTTCTTGATGTGAAAAGCACGGGATTTTTTCCCACTAGGCAACTCAGTTCCTGGGCCTCTTCTTGGGCCTCACAAAACTATCCAATGCCTTAAAAGTGAAAATTATTAGCTCCAAAACATGAAAAGAAAACTGCAAGGCCATAATCAATAGCGGTGTAATTAAGTGGCTAAAACCCATAACATGAAGTCAACATCATGAGCTGTTGATATCAACATTCATCACAATTTCATTACATTTGTGGGCGGGGGGGGAGGCTGGTTAGATTTTTCTCACTTTGTAAGAATTCCTGAGGACACATGATGACCGCAGAGAAATCAGACCCCACCGAAAAATGAGATGTACATACAGCAAAATAATTCCAAAAGCAAAATCATTACAATTTTTTTTCCAGGCATAACATAAATCTGATGGGGTCTGTCTGGGTGTGATATGGGATGGTGCCTCCAAAGACGGAGAGGCTAGAATTAAGGAAGATGTTAAAACTACCTACATGACAGTCTGCAAATTTTAGCTATCAAAACTCAACCCAAACTCAGAAGCCCTGACAAATGCCCGATTTCTGACAATCCTGCTGAACTAATGTAGGCCTGTGTGCACACGCACACACAGACATGCACACGCGCACGCAGACACACACACGCACACACGCATGCACACACACACACACTCTTTCCTGATACTGCTGCAGTTAAGAAATATCTGCCCTCGCTTCTTCCCAATGGAAACAAACTGAAGCTTTCCTTGATACACGATGTACAATCAATAATTTCCTACTTCTCCTTTCATAGAAAACTCATTTTACTTTAAGGAAAACATGATGAATGATTAAGATCCATAATAGAGACCGTGCGCATAGAATACGTAAGGATTTCTAGTTGTGACAAGTCTTTGCAATGGAAAACTTTTGGCAAACTGAAAACACAGGTAAGAAACCTGTCTAGGCGCAGGTCTCCCACTGGGCACGGCCCCTTTTTTTCAAGCACCCAGTGCAACACAGGGCAACCTCTTCTTTCATGCAAGAACAGGATGGATTTTACAGCTGAGCTGAGGCACACGAGGCTTTGGGAGCCTCTGCGCTTGTGGTTTCTTTCAGAAAGAGCTTGCCCAGGCTGGGCCAGATTCTTCTGGAAAGTCTACCAGTGGAGAGGCTCAAGAGGCCCATTCTTTCTGGGCCAGTGGGAAGTTGGCTAAGGGGCCATCTGGGTTCTGCAGAGCCCAGCAGGAACACTCCTCCTTTCTGAATGGGTATTCCAAGGACTTCCTGACCTTCAAGTAGCAGCATCTGAGCCCAAATCATAATGTGCTAGGGAGCCCATGAGGAGGCCATGAGGAGCCCCCCACCATGGCTGAAGATGCAAAGGTAGGGGCTGGTGAGATGCAAGGTTCCACTGAGGCCTGACAGATTGCAGGGGAGGAACACAATAACTCCATGCATCCAAAGGTTGGGAGGGCCAAAAGCTGGGGTAACCTTCACATCCTGGTTAGTCTTCAGATGGGATCCCTGTGTACTCTCCCTCCCCCACCCCCCTGCCTTGGGATAGTCAATCCAGGTTCTCAAAACACTTGAGCACCAACAATGCACAAAGAGTGGCCTTGGAAAGCACAGAAAAAGCACCGGACTAAGAGTCCAACAGATGCCCAGTGTTGCCACTTATTTGGTGACCTGGGCAAAATATGTCCCCTCTGCCACCCTCAGCTTCCTCTTGTGCAAAATCAGGCTACTAATGCCTACCACTCCCTCTGATACCCAAGGGCTGTTAGGGATATTGATAGAAATAGTTGATGGAACTCAGTAAACTGTGCAAGCCTAAAGAATGAAAAATAACAAGGCATTGTGGGATTCACAATTATAGTTAGTGCAGCCTGATACGGAGCAAACATCTCCTGTCTTCCAGTGGCCCCATGCTTCAATTCCACTCAACTGGCAGGTGAGGTTGTTCCCCAAGGAAGGGGGAAGAAGAGGCAGACCTGAATGAGTCAATAGGAGTATTAGGTTAAACCGGCTCAGATTAAGTATTTGAATCAATACGTGTCACACTGTTCTGGAAAAAAAGTCCTGGTCTTTCTAATCACAAAACTGGACTGGATATTGGCAGTGGTGTGTGCTTTTCTTCCTATACCAGCGCCTGGCGTTTAGTAGACGCTGAACCAAATGAAGGACCAGGAGAGACAGAGAGAGACCAACAAAACCACAAACACTGAGTCAACAAGGCGGAGGCCTAGATATACGGTTGCTTTATCTTCACGAGTCCACATTGCCGATCTGATGAAATCGATTGTCCATCTAATAGCTGATATTTTTAATCCCTGTGGAATTGACCAGCTGCCTCATCATGGTCTAGACACAGTCTTAGGGTTGGTTACTAGAATGTTTAAGAAATTTTCGACAGGTCACATTGCAGCCCTGTTGCAGCAAGATTCACAGGATAGCCCGCTGATGGCACAGCAGGTGGCCGGGGGGTGGGGAAGTGGGGGGGAAACACCCAGCTCCCGCACTCTGCCAGCCTGACTGTCCGTGAGCCTCGTTAGCTTCTCCAGGTCAGGTCCCCAGGCTGTGCAGGAGAACTGAAGGCCCTGACCTTATCGGTGGGGCTAGAGGGACGAAGCCAAGAGAGTATCTGGAAAGCGTGCTACACAGATTCTGACACACGGCAGACCTGAATCAACAGGACCCAGGGGGAAACACAACTGAAGAAAGGGAACAAAGCCTTGTTTCTTTCTTCCTGCGGCAGCCTGGCATCGTGGACACCAACCTGGGGATTCAGGGAGCTCAGGTCCAGGCCCAGCCAAGAAGTGAGGGCCTCCCATTTGGAGGCTCAGGACTCTCCCTCGCCCGCCCATCTGCCAGCAGCCGTGCGGCCCCATGCACGTCAGGGAAGCCCCCCAGCTCTCAGGTGTCTGGTTCGCAAAATCCACCTGACACCCAACCTGAAGGCAGCAGGGCCCCCAGGAGCACTGTGCGGGCTTCTTCCAGCTCTAAGATCCAAGTGTCTATGCAGACACAGTTTTCAACTTTGAATTAGAGCGAGGTGCCATCTCATGGGAAGAAAGTGGGTATAAAGGAGTAATGAGCAATCGTTCTTTTTTTCTGTGCTTCAGAGGAGAGGCAAGCTTTGAAAAGGAGAGATTTTCAGGGCTAGGAATTTGGAAACAGAGTGGGAGAGTCCCAGCCAGTTAGCCAGTGGTTAGCTCCAGGCTCTTGGTTTGCCTGTTAGTGAAGTTTCACTGATTCATGGTTCATTTCACAGACGACCAATGGACCAGACCAGTCTAGTCTGAACTTACTGATCGGGCCTAAGCCCCTCAGTTTATAGATGACATTCAGTGCCCACTATGTGTGGACGCCGTTCTAAGTCTCGGGGTGATAGTGGGGAATGAAATAGACAGATACTCTGCTCGCACGGAGCTTATGGTCTATGGCCTCATTCGCTCATTGAAGTGCCAATATGTGCCACCTGGAGACCCAAAGATGAAGAAGAAACAGTCTGGACCGTAAAGATGAACAGGGAATCTGATGAGTGCTACACGAGAGGTTTTGGGGGTCTGCGGGATGAGAATCCCAACAACACCAGCTGTCATACATGGGCGCTCACTTCCCCACACTAAGTGCTATATACATCATGGCATTTCGTCTTAGCCCCAAAACATTCGCGGGGGGTGGGGGGGGAACTGAGGCAGAGAGAGAAGAACCCACCCAGGGCAGCCCAGCCAGTAAGGGATGACGCTGGGATGTGAACCCAGGCTGCCTGACCTCAGACGCTTGGTTATATAGCGTGATATACCACGCTGACTCCTCTCCAGAACATCAGCCAGGTGAGTGAGACCTTTTAGTGAGTAAATAACGTAAGCCACAACATCCCAATGTCCCCATCTTCTACACTGGCGTTTAGGCATTCAGGACTGATCCATTCTGTAGATGTAAAATTGATTTAGCCACAAAACTTCTTAGGAAAAAATATACATATTTCTTTAATACAGAGGCAAGCTAGTTTTGAACCTCAGACCTTTGAGAGCCAAGGTGAATGTACCAACTCTGACACATGAAAGCAAGCACTTTGGCCTGGAAGGTCGGGATGCGTCTGGCTGGACGGGGTTATTTTTGGTTCAGAGATAGCTTTGACGAGTTCCACCTTTGCTCCCTTGTATCAAAAATGGCACCTGGGAGGTGAGGATACAGCAGTGAAGGGGGAATAAAAAGAAGAGCTTTGCATCAGGAAAAGAGCAGAATTGCAAATAATCAGGAGGAGATGCTTGAAAGCATCTAATTGGACCCTGCATCCTACCATGTCTGTTTATTTCCAATATTGGTTCTCCTCCTTCCCTTTCTTCCATCCCTTTGGGGTCCTAGAGCTCTATTAGGTTCCAAGCACAGCACCTCCCTTCCTCTCCCCTCCCCATCCCACCTGGCTCAGGGCTTCTCCAAGCCTCAGGGGGACACTGTCTCCTGGCTGGTCTCCAAAATCAAAGACAAAAAGGCACAGGCGTCCCTGCTCCCTGAGGAGCTGAGCTGCCTAGGATGTCAGAGCCGAAAGGACTTGCTAATCATCTGGACCAGTGCTTTTCAGACTCTACTTGGCAACAGAATCTCTTTCTCAAACGCATCTTATGCAAAAGTCCAATATGTGTAGCACGGATGGAAGGGTAGCAGCTCTGGTGAAGTGTGGGTGCGGGACGGGAAGCCTCCCCACCTAGAGGCCCTTTATAGAACCTTAAGATCATGACAGTCTAGTCTGAAGTTACTGATCGGGCCTAAGCCCCTCAGTTTATAGATGACATCCTGAGACCATTTTGCCTCTATCCCATTGAGAAAACGTCCCAAACATCCTGCTGGTTCATTATGGTTAGCGTGGTCCCCATCAGGCACCTTGATGCTGCTTTTTCATTGGTCCTAAAGTGGTCCCAGGGGTTGCAGGCAGAAATACCCTGAAGCTGGGGCACAATGGTATCAACTACCTCACAGGCCACATGACACAGTGGAACACTTCCTCCTCCTAGACGCTTTCTCCCATTGACTGTGAGAACATTTCTATTCTCCCTTTCTACTGGCTGCTCCTTCTTGGTCTCCTTTGCGGGCTCCTCCTTTTCTGCCTAGCCCAAGGAAGGGCCCAGTCCTTGGTCCTCCTGTCTCTTCTACACTCACTCCCTAGGTGACTTTGTCCCAACTCATGGCTTTAATAACCATCCATATGCTCCCGACTCCCATATTTATACCTCCAAACCAAAGTCTCTCCTGAACGAAGCCATGATTATCCAAGCACCTAGCTGACATCTCCACCTGCAGGTCTCAAAGGCTCCTCAGACTTAGCATGTCCCAAACTGGACTCCCAACCTCTCTGCCGTCTGCAAACCTGTTCCTTCCCCCAGTCTTCCCCCAGCTCAGTTTATGCAACTCCATCCTTCCAGTTGTTCAGACCAAAAACCCTGGAGTCATCTTGGACTCCTCTCATGTCCTGACAGCCCACAACCAATGTATCAGCAACATCTTGTTGACTCTTCCTTTTCATTATGGCCCAAATCCAACCACCTCTTAGCCCACCTCCCCTGCTACCACCCTGGTCTAGGGCACCATCATGTCCTGCCTGGATTATTTTAAGAACCTCCACACAATGGGTCTTGGTTTCACTCTTGCTCCTCTACAGCCCATTTTTCAACCAGCAGCCAATGTGATCCTTTGAAATCCTAAGTCAGACCTGCAAATCCTTACTCAAAATCCTGTAATGGCTTCCCAGTTCACTAAAAATAAAAGCCAAAGTCTACAATAGCCGATGAGGACCCACCCAACCTGACTTTCTGTGATTCTCTGCTTTCACCTCTTATTCCTCTTGGCTCACTCATACTTCTCTACTACACTGGCTTCTTTGCCATTCCTGCCTCAGGGCCTTTGCACTGGCTATTCCCTCTGCCAGAACACTCCTCCCTCAGTTAAATCCCTCACCTCCTTCACTTCTCAGCACCAACGTCACCTTCTTAGCGAGACCACCCTAACCATGCTATTTATAATTACAACCCACCATCCCAGCCCTCCCAGTCCCCCTCACTCTGATTTATTTTTTCTATGGCAAGTATCTCTTTCTAACATCCTGTACTTGCTTACTTCTGTTAACTGCGTAGGGTCTACCCCCACTAGAATTCATGGTCTAGGAAAGCAAGGACTTTTGTGTTTGTCAGTGCACTGTTACTGATATATGCCAAGTGCCTAGAACCATGCCTTCTACATAGTAGGCGCCCAATAAATGTGTTGAATGAATGAATGATCGAATGATTATTTTGCAGTTTACAGATCACTTTCACGTCTGATGATTCCTTTGAGCCTCAAAACTCTCTCGGGATTTTTCAGATAAGAAAACAAGTCCAGAGAGGTTAAATCACTTGTCTGAGATCACACAGCTTGTTCTACCGTGGGCCTCATGCCCTCTTCTGTCCTTAAACCCTTACAAGCATGGCATCTGACCACAGTGGTGCTGATCTCTCCAAGGCCCAGACCCCATCCAGCTCTCTCCTCCCTCCCCAAACTCACACCCAGGTTTGCTGAAGACCGAATTTGTAGGTACAGTGCACAGGCTGCTTATTTTTTTCCCAGAGAAGCATTGATATACTTTTACTCAAATTAACTCAGATCTTGTCTCTAGTTTCCAGGCCAAATTCTCACCCTAAGACCCTCCACCAGGACACGGGAAGGACACTGATAGGTTGCCCCATCCCTGGCCTTTGGTTTCCCCACATATCACAACAACTGGACATTCTGTAAGGAATGGGGGGAGGACAGGGAGGGGAGAGAGACCCTTCACGATCAAGAGGAGGCTTTCTTTGTTCTTTCTTAACAAACATGGGCTGAAATGTGAGGTTGCCAGGTGCACCTTCATACCTGCTTCTAGTCCCCTGCTGACAAATGCCTTTCAGGTTCAGGGCCACATCATAGGAACGGCTGCAGCAGCTAGCTTATTTCTGCCTCACCCACCATACTATGAATTGTGGCGCTGCTCACGATTGCTCTTTTTGCACAGGCCACTGGGAAGCTCGAGAGCAGCAAATCCTGGTTCTCAGGCCTTCAGATTCCAGGACTTAACCAGTGGCCCCCAGTTCCCAGGCTTTAGGATTTAGACCGAATGATACCACCTGCTTTCCTGGTTCTCCATCTTACAGATGGCAAATTGTGGGACTTCCTGGCCTTCCACAGCTGTGTGTGCTGATTCCTACAACAAATCTCCTCATATATCATCTCCATATACCCTACTGGTTCTGTTCCTCTGGAAAACCCTAATACAGTGGTAAACACTCAATAAATATTGCCTTTTACCACTAGTAAGTGCCGGGCTTTACAGTTTTCCACAGGGGCGCCTCGTTTGACACTTGTGATTCCATGAATACCAAAACCTGGTACCATCGTCATCATTTCCCATTCCTATGAGAAACAGGTTCAGAGAGGTCAGGGGCCTGTCTGAGGTCCCACAGCACGAGTACACCTTGCTAGGCCGGAGCTGGAGCCCTCCTCCTTGCTAGAGGGTTCGGGCACCTTCCTGCACCCCCTCCTCGTCTACGGCCCCTCCAGCCCCACAGGCTCCCAGCTGCCCCCAGCGAGCGGTTCCACATGCTGAGACCACCCGAGGCCGTGAAGTCTCCCGCTTGCTCCTGGTCTGTTCTCTCCTCCACAGCTCTCACACCGAGACAGAGGGAAACTCAGAGCAGCAGGAGGGTCCACAACGGCAGCAGGGCCAGGTGGGAAGGAGTGGAGGAAGGTTGAGAGGGGGAAGGAAGCAAGGGGTGGCCACGTGTGGGTGGTGGTGGTGCCTCGGTGGTTGGAAGCAGAAACAGCATCTGGCCCTGAGAATGGCAGCTGCGGAATGGGGGGGGGGGGGGAAGGTTTCCCAAGAGACAGGGGCACACACAGAATTCAGAACAGAGAGAGAGATGAGAGTCCCGGCTCTGTTCCCTTCCCGCCCTGATGACACGGCTCCAGTGTGGGAAGGAGAATGGGGAATCTTAACCCCCAATCCCACCCCCGGGGCTCCTGAATGTCTTGTGTCCTGGTGCTGGCTACAGCCAGCGCTGGGGGCACCCAAGAGGGGCAGCTGGGCCTCCCCAGACTGCGCCCCACCACCCAAGGTGGCTTTGTCCTATGGCGCCGTGAACCTCTCCTAAGGACCTCCTGCCATGGGCACAGTTTTACATTCGGGGGATTATTTGTGAATCAACTAAACACATCTCAGGCCTGCAAGCTTCATGAGAGCAGGACTCATGTCCGGTGGTGCCCAGGGCGGTGAGTCCAGGACCCTCAACGTCAGCAAAGATAAGGCTGCAAGGGGCGGAGGCAGGAGGACGGAGGAAAGGAAAAGCTGGATCTGCTCCCCAGTACTTGAAATTCTCTGGGGCCATCGAGAGAGAAGGTGATCTGTGTCTGCCTGCTCTCATGCACACACATCCTGACTTATGGGTGGTGCTGTGCACTGGGATCAGGACGAAACAATGACACACGCCACCCAAAATCCCCAGTGAAATCCAAGCAGCCTCTCTGATTTGCTTTCGGATGCTAATGCACTGGGGAACTGCTAATATGATTCCGCACTGAACACACCTGATCTTTGCAGTAATTGCTTTCACTGGCGCAGCCACGAGCTAATGGGGACCTCCCCCCGCTCCCGCACTAGCATTTCTTTGACTGTGATCTGTACAGTGAAAACCAGAGATGTTACGGCCTGGTTGTAAATTCATCTCCAAAACTGCTGTTGACAACACAGCCTCTCAGCCCTCACTGCCCCCAAGGAGTGATCTGGTTTGGAAGAGACAATGCATCACGGCAGACAAGAGATGGGCTAAGAATCCAGAAACCTAGGGATGCCTGGGTGGCTCAGTCAGTTAAGTGGTTGCCTTCGGCCCGGGTCATGATCCCCGGGTCCTGGGATCAAGTCCCGCATCGGACTCCTTGCTCAGCAGGGAGCCTGCTTCTCCCTCTCTCTCTCTCTCTGCTTGTGCTCTCTCTGTCAAATAAATAAAATCTTTAAAAAAAAAAAAAAAAAGAATCCAGAAACCTAGGTACTGGTTCCTGCTCTGCCATGTGACCCTGTGACATTGAGCAAGAAGTGTCTCACTCTGAGCCTCAGTTTCCCCACCTGTAAAGGTGTGAGAGTTGAACCAAGTGCTCCCCAGGGATGGGGCACGGCACGTGTGGGAGGAAGGGAGAATTGAAGTCCCTTAGACTTGAGCTCAAATCCCCACTCTGCCATTTATTGCTCAGGGACTCTGGGCAAGTTGCAAAATGTCTCATAGCCTCAGATTCTTCTTGTGTAGGGTTGGGGTGATAACAATACCTAACTGGCCTTCTGACATTCATCCTTCCCTTCCTTCCTGTCTGTTCTTGGTACTGCAGCCTGCATGAGCTTCTTGGAACACAAATCTGATCCTAGCATTTCCCTCCTTAAAAACCTTTCAAAGCCTTTCCAGTGTCCTCGGGAAAAGATAGACTCCTTACTCTGGCAGATGGCTCGGTCCTACCTCTACTCAGCTCCCCTCACTTTGTTCTACCAATCCAGCCACACTGGCTGTTCTCCTTCTCACCAGGCTCTCTTCTGCCACAGGCCCTTTGCACATTCTGTTTGCATTCACGGAGTACTCTGCTACCTTTTCAACCAAATGGGCCACTCTTCAACTTCACTCAAGCCTCACTTCCTGGTCGAAGCCTTCTCTTACTCCTGACTGCATCAAGAGCCTCAGAAAAGGCTCTTCCAGCCCTGTGTATCTCTCCTTTGTAGCAACCATCACAGTTGTAAACTTACATCTACATGATTATTTGATGAAAAACCTAAGTTCACTATAGGCCCGCAAGCTCCATGAAGTCAGGGACTGTGTTGCTTAACATCTAACACCATGCCTGCAGTAAAAGTTGCAATGAATATAATAAAATTCACTTATTAAGCAACATTTATCAAGCAATTTCTACATGCCAGACACTTCCCTACAGCTCCAAGAATTAGGTTGTATTATTACTTTCACTTAACAAAGGGGAAGACTGAGTCACAGAGAGGTTAGGTAACTTGCCCAATATCACACAGCTAGTAAGTGGCCAAAGCCTGAAGTCTGGTTACTGGGAGACTATTTGGAGCCTTTCACTCCATATGAAGTAGGGTTCAGATCTTTGGAACTTCTTAAACATTTGATAATAATAATAATAATTGCCAGCAGACATTAAGGATTTACAGTATGTCCAATACTACACACTCCAGGGATTTTTACACGAACCAACTCATCCTCCTAAGGACCCCATGAGGGAGTACAACCATTACCCTCACTTAACAGATAAGGAAACTGAGTCTCAGAAGGTTTGTTGGCTTTCCCAAGGTCATCAGAGTTGACACCTTGGTCTACCAACTCTGAAGTCTGGGAAAACACCAGCTCTGGGATTCTCGGGTGGACCGGGACAAATTCTCCACCGTGCCGCAGATTTCTGTATTCAGTTCTAGTGAGAAGGCTACGCACCTTCTGGCACTGAGCCTGCCCAGCTAGGCAAAGTATGGACAGAGCTGTCCCTCGGAGACCACAAAGCCAGCCACTGCCCCGGGGCCTCGGCTAAGGAGGCTACACGGTGACCTCACAGGGCAGCCAGCACGGGGAAAGCCAGCAGGAGCTAAGAAAAAAGCTGTGACCACATGTTATACAAAGGACGATCCTCGACCAGGAGACCCGCACCCAGGCAAGCTGAGCGCCTCACTCCACACACCCCTCAGGCTGCACTGGAGTCCTTCTGGGATCCCCTCCGAAGCTCATCTGAGCCAGAGTTCACCATGGTGCTGTAGCCCTTCAGAGCACAGGTTCTGAAGCCCAAACTCCAATTCTACCCCTTAGTATCTATGGCAACTCAATCAGCCGCTAAACCTGTCTGAGCCTCAGTTTCCTCCCCCGTAAAATGGGAATAAGAAACACCCACTTCACAGGAACGGTGTGAAGACTGAATCAAGTATTACATATGGAAGGCTTATGAGTACAGTACCTGGCCCAGCAAGTGTCAGCCCCTCAGCAGGTAAAATGCAGGGGATGGCAGAGGCGAAAAGACAGGTGCATAATACAACTTGCCTGGGGCACCCACTCTTTGGGATTCATATTTTACCCATGCCTGAGAGCTTCATACTGATTCACTATGAATCCATATGGCACCCCACTTCCAGAACAGGATGACAATGACAATGATAATACACATAAAGGATGATAGGTATTAAGTATGCACTTAACTTGAGACACTGGGAAAAACACTTTGTATACACTATATTATTTCCTTTATATTATTTTAATCTTCACAAATATCCTACAAGGGGGTCCAGAGCCAGACTGCCCAACCACTTGTTAGCTGTGTCACCTTACTCAAATTCTTTAAACTTTCTGTTGCTCCACTTTCTAATCTAGAATTACAGTTGGGAGGGGCTGCCCTTGTAGAGACCATAATTCCCAGCCCCCTGTTTCTAGCTGAGGCCATGTGACTTGAGTTCCGGTCACTGGACTGTGGAAAGAGCTGATATACTCACATCTAGACTGTCCTCTAAAAACTTCCTACACAGTCTTCCACACTCCTGTTGTCGCCCAGCAGGGAAGTTCCCCAGAGTTGAGTGTTCCAGATGGCAGAACCTCCATCAAGGTCCGCGGAACAAAGTGCCTCCCTGCCCTGCCACCAATCAGAAGACCACTTTTATTGTGTTTGGCCACTAAGATCTTAGGGTTTATCTGATGCAACAGCCAGTATCACCCTAACCACCGAAGAAACTGGTACCAGAAGTGGGGTGCTTACCTACGTGGCCCTGGCTTAGAAGTCAGAGAGTAGAGCCTGGGAAAAGCAGTAAAATGTTCGGTTGGACTGTCGCCTCAGATAACTTAGAGGACCAAATTGGGCCAACTGAGCCTGTAGCCTCTAGAGAAAGAGGTTTGAAAAAAAAATAAATAACAGGAATAACAGAGCTTGTGGGAACTATAGCCAGTTTGCAAGTGAAATTGGGAAAGAATTGTGGAGAACTGAGAAGGACAACTATTTCTAAACCCCAAACATAAAAGTCAAGATTGAGAAGACTTTTAAAATGAAAGAAATGATCAGATTAAGGGTAGAAGCTTCCTGCCTAAGCCTGATGGCCCCAAGGTAGCTGTCATTACTAAATAGAGAGATAAGGAAAGGTCTCCAGTTAAGAAAGTGAAGAAATCATCCAGGCTTGATAATTAGCTCTAGGAAAGGACAATGGGTGTGGCTATTGGCACACTAGACATCGTAGATGAAAATCCTACTAGATTGTCAAGAGAGCTACACTGGCAAAATCTGTAACCCTGCATTTTAAAAGTCTTTTACTGTTACGGCATCAACACAATCCTGGGGCCCCTCAAAGTTCAAGGGCGGGAACTAGGTTACAAAAGATTTAGAGCCTCCGGGTTGGTCATATTCCTCAAGAACCACTTCAGGAGTGGCCAATAAGAAAAATGGACAAAGACAATCCTCCCACAAGGCAAAGGCAGGAGCTTGGAGAACAATAAACCAGGAAATTGTTCAATCTAGGAACGTCACCCGTTTCCAGGGCACACAAGCCACACAGTGCCTGCCTGCCCAGGTTTCCTAACAACTAAGGGTCAGCACCTTGTGTATGTCTTCCACGACTGTGCTTTTCCCCAATGGGAGTTTTCCTGTGGCTATCCTGCCCTGCTCCGAGATGGCATATGGACGCAGAGTGGCAGATAACATTTCTTTGTTGGCTCAGGGCTCCCGGGACGACGAAAAGCCACACATAACCCAATGGATAGGACCGAGCTTCACCCCGAGCTCCTGAACTTTCCCCTGGAAGCAGCTAATTGCATAGAAAGTTAGTTTCCTCCCTTGGGTAAGGGGGAACATGTTTTGTGTGAGAGAAGAAGGACACATAGATATTTGGTGGCCAGGGAGCCCACGACACATCTGGCCAAGGATATTATGGGCACAAGTGATGGAGATCCATCCCTTCCAGGCTTTCCTAAGATCCTCTACTCTCTCCTCCTTCCTCTACCTATTGGCTGGATGACTGTCCTGAAGGCCACATACTGATGATAAAGAAAGCCAAATCCAATAGTCTTGGTACCTAAATGACCCTCTTGCTGCCCCCCACCTCACTCCTCTCCCAATCACACTTCAGTGAGTAAGAAACAACCTTCTATTATGTTCAAATCCTAAGATTTGGGGGTTGGCTTTTAAAACAGCTAATGTAATTGTAATGATTATAATACGGAGAAACAATGCCCGGCGTATAATAAGCACTATACAAGTGTAGCTATTATTATAACACCCATTTTACAGATAGGAAAACTGCAAGTTGTGGGTGTGTCTGACTTCAAAGTCAATGATTTTTTTATATTTACCTTTCAGTAGATGATAATCAGACCTATTTCATAGGTGAGTTTGGCTCAAGGTCACAAATAATAATAGGTCCAGAATTAGAGGCCTTCCCCCCTATTCGAAAGCAATCAGCATGCCATACCTGACCTCAGGTCTCTAGATTGATCCCTCATTGTTTTATTTTGCTGTTATTTTTCTTTTCTGTTCCACGAAACATCCTACTTGCAAATGCCCCAGCACTGAACTGGCAAGTCTGCATAGAAAACCAAATAACCCTCCACTGACCCACATTCTAAGTTTTAATTTACATGCAGCCAGTTAATTAAAAACGTGCTCTCTGAGCACAGACACTGCCGTGGCTGACTCCTGACATAGTTTTCCTATTCTTCTTCCCTATTCTTCTTCTGTGACATTTTTGTCCAGCCCAGCAACACCACACTGTGGAACAGCAGGGCCAGCTAGGGGACCGGAAAACTGCTGAGTAAGCATTTAATGCAGATCAGAATCTAAGGAGGCAACAGTGAAGCAAAAGACCTGAAAACCGTCCTACCCACCAAGCCAGTGCTGCCAGGGGCTAGGGCTCATGTTAATTAATGTTTATAAAGTGATTTGGGATCCCTGAATGAGACTATTCAAAATCACCAGCCTGAATAATCAGTGCTTTAAGGAAGGCATTATAATTGAGTGCCTACTATGTGACAGGTGTTTTCACATACTTGATCTGATTTAATCGATTCTCTAATCACGTATGGGGGTAGATTTGGATTTTCTTCCCTTTTTTATGCCTTTTTGTTTTGTTTTGGCAATCCTCACTGCGCAGATGAGAAAACCAAATTCAGCAAAATTAAGTCACTTGCTGGAAAGCAGCGGAGCTGAAATATGAGGCTGAATCTTTTCCAGTGTAAAGTCCTTATCCCTTTCATCACACCACACTGCCTCTTCCAGTCTTCCCTTCACACTCTTTCTGCATTTAAAACTGAATTTCATTCAAGGATGCCTATGGCTTTGTTTTTAATGTCTTTTTTTACTGCGCTACATTTTAAAATACAGCGAAATGCACACATCTTAAGTTTACAATGCAATCGGGGCGCCTGGGTGGCTCAGTTGGTTAAGCGACTGCCTTCGGCTCAGGTCATGATCCTGGAGTCCCGGGATCGAGTCCCGCATCGGGCTCCCTGCTCAGCAGGGAGTCTGCTTCTCCCTCTGACCCTCCTCCCTCTCATGCTCTCTGTCTCTCATTCTCTCTGTCTCAAATAAATAAATAAAATCTTTAAAAAAAAAAAAAAAGTTTACAATGCAATCAATGCATTTTGAAAAATGCATGTACCTCTGAACCCTATCACCCCAGAAAGTTCCCTAGTGCCCCTTCACTAAGGATGCCTTTAATAAAAAATACAGCAAATAAGATGAGCTACTTTCCTTTGACCCAAGCAATCTTTTTGTGACCTTGGCAGTGAGGGCTGAGCCCATGGAGTCAATTCCTGAGATGAGCCCGCTGAATTATTTGACTTTGGGAATATCGGGAAGAGGGATCCATCCAAGTAAAATTCTGTACCCTTGTGGCTCCATCCATACTGAACACATGGAGGTGAGTTAACCTGGATGAGACAGAGATGTGAGATACCATTATGCCTGGATTATCACAACTACCACCACCATTTTGGCCCCCATCGTGTGTCAGGCAGCAGACTATAACAACCTTATACACATAATCTCACTTAATCCTAATTATTACCTCTATTTTATAGCTGAAGAAACTGGGCTCAGAGAAGTTAGGTAACATGCCCAAGAACACACAGCTATAACATGACAGCCTTGAAATTCAAATCCAGGAGGTCTGATTTCAGAGGCCTTTACAGAGGTTGATGACAGATGTTGGTGGGTGAATTTTAAATCCCAAAGATTTAATGGGCCACTTATATTCCTTCAACAAACAGTACCCGGCATCTGCTAGGTGCTAGGTGCTGTGCTGAGTGATATGAAAGGAGAGACAAAGATGAATAGGACATAAGCTTGCACTGGAGGGGCCACAGTGTGATGGGGAGTCACTTAAAGCAAGGTCAGGGTCGGGATTCCCAAGGGAGGGGGAGAGGGCTGTGTATGGCACAGGTATGGGGGGTGGGGAAGGGGCTGCATCAAGGAAGGCCTCCCAGAGGTGTTGGAAAGATCATTCTGGACCAAGTCTCCAGGGATGAGAACTGGCCAGCTCTGAAGCCATTGAGGTAAAATGACTCACACACAGAAACGGCTTGCCGAAGCGCTTCTGCCTGCCCCTTATGTAGCTTTCGCAAAATCAATCAAGCCAAATTTTAAAACCCCACAGAAACCCAACATCCACTGGGGTCTCTTAGCTCTTATCCCAGCTCTTCGAAACAGCTCAAAATCAACATAAGAAAAAAGCCCTCTGAAGAGTAAAACAGTCCCCTGCCCCCTGCAAAGTACAATGCCCTAAACCCAGTCTTCCTATTTTTGAGACCCACCAAGCCCTTGCTTACAGCTGGTTATCTTCTGTTTTCTGAACTGAGTCCCGCGTGATTCGTTTCCTAATTCCTTGGGCGTGGCATCTAGCAGCAGCAAATTTAGAAGGGTGGACAGGTGTAGAGATGGCAGTAAGAAGGGGGCGATCAAGGTAGAAGGGTTTGAAAAGATGATCCAAGAAACTCAAAACTCAATAGCTTCTTTCGGGACATCACTGTATGATAGTACACAACAGGCATCTAGTAAGCTCCAGCTGTGTACCAGGCTCTCTCTTAGACTTGGGCAGAGGTTATAAAAATGTAAAATCTAGGGGCGCCTGGGTGGCTCAGTCGTTAAGTGTCTGCCTTCAGCTCGGGTCATGATCCCGGGATCCTGGGATCGGGCCCCGCATTGGGCTCCCTTCTCCGCGAGAAGCCTGCTTCTCCTTCTCCCACTCCCCCTGCTTGTGTTCCCTCTCTCACTGTCTCTCTCTGTCAAATAAATAAATAAAATCTTAAAAAAAAAAAAAAAAGTAAAATCTAGTACAGCCCAGTGCAGTACGAAAGGAACAGAAAGTGTATGAACTGGGACAGAAGGTCAGGCTGTAAAGGGTCTCTGTTCAACTGGGTAGGTAATGAAGGGCAAGCTGATGGGCTAAAGGCAAGGAATTCATCTGCCAATAAAGAGCAAAACACTTAAGTTCCCTGTGCCTCAGTTCCTCCTCTGTACAATGGGGATAATAGTAGTAGCTTTCCAAGGGAATGCTGAAGATCAAATGGGTCAACATGCAGAGGAGTAGTGGAGGCATGTTGGAGGTTATTACCTCTGGACCATGGTACCTGCCAGGTCCTTAAATTTACTAACTGCTCAATAAATATTGATGAATAAACGAATTCACAAATGGGTGAGACTGCTGAGTTAAAGGGAAAAAAAAATCGATCACGTAAGGCACGGACTCCTTAATAAGGCTTGCAGATCAGAAAGACGGCCATGCAAAATAGTTTAACAGGTTTGATATTTAATATGTTTCAGATACCTAAGAAATTAATTGCTCATTCCTTACTCTTCGCATAAATGACCTGCCATTTTAAACAAGCTCAAGGGAAGGAGATAGAGAGATCACAATGAAATGACAGCATCTCTCATACTAAGAGATGGCCGAAGGGCTCTGAAACCGAGGAGTCAAAGCTCTGTGGTGTGGGAACCGTTAGGATGGCAGCAAACCCCAACCGCCACACATTCACCCTGCCCCAAACCAACTCTGTGGTCTCTCCTTCCTTAAATTATACTTACTCCGAAAAGGATAAACACAAAAACTGTCTTTAAAAGATGTTAAGGATCATAAAAGTAAAACCAATTGTAAAAAATCTAGAGGCTACTAATACAGAGTTATAGGAGGCCCTTGATTTACAGATGAGTAGACTGAGGCCCAAGAAGGAGAGTCAACCAAAGACATAAATTCAAGAGAATGGCAAAGAAACAGGTGGAGCAGGATGCCCGGATTCCCACACCGGTGCCCTCTACGGGGAATGCTCCTTCCTTGGAAGGAAACACTGTGAGAGCTTAGTAAAAGCAGGGTCCAGTCCCAGCAGGGGGATAAGGGTTTGGGGGCCAGTAAGAAGTAAAGGACGGTTGTAACAGGAGAGGTAAGAACAGGGGAGGTGCGGCGCACCTGGTGGGAAGAAAATTAAGCCCTCCTATGCTTTTTGTGGGGGTAGGGCTCCGAACAGAGAGCAATCCAGTCCAAAGCTCCTGGGTTTTTCAGGTGAATCCTCCCCCTTCTGAAGAAGCTCATATAAAGACCAATGCTTTCTCCTAGACATTTCCACCTCGGTCAGGATTTCACGTGTGTTTGAGGCTCTGCGCCCTCGACTGGCTGCAGAGGGGGAAGGTCTCTGGCAAAGAGATCCTCAAGAGTCTCCAGAGCAACGCGGATGTCGCGATCCCGCCCCTCCCCCACCACCACGCCCACTTTGCTCCTTCCTTCTCCTCCCCCAACGATGATCAAAACCAGGTGAAAGGGAGAGCTGGAGGGTCAGTTTCCCGAGAGCTTTTGCTGGAGCCCTGCGCGCTTGCTCTCTCCTGCGCACACTCACAGGCACACTTAACATACACACGCACAGGCTCACAGTCTCTCACAAACAAGTACACATTCACATGCACACACTTGGCACCCGCAGAGGCCCGGCCGCGCCCGCTGCATGTCTCTTTCAGCCCCCGGGAAACCGACAGGCAGCAACATGAATGAAATCTACCCAGAAAGACTGCATTTCAGCTCCAACCACGCAATCTCCGGCCAAACCGCCGAATATGTAGCAAAGTTTTATTTCGCTTTTAGAGTCTCCAGTTACGCTTCTACCATTTCCTGTGGAAAACTGAAGCTTTGAAGTGTCTAGCTCGGGCTTTCGCAGACAGGCAGGACCGCCAGCTCGAGTTCTCAAAAACAAGAGCCCCCCGGCCCCACCCCCTCCGCCGCCAGAACTGCAGGTTCAAACCCACCCAGCTCCCGCCTCCGAAACAGGGGGGTGTGGGAGGGGATGACAGAACCTGCTGGAAGCTACGCCCTAAACTGACAGCCCCGTCCAGAACCCCGCCCCACTCCCATCTTGCCCGGGTCCCTAGGGGCGCTCCTTAAGCAAAGTGGTGACAGCTGCAGCTCCCTCCCACCGGGAACCGAGAGGCAAGAGCTGGGAGGTCGGAAATGGGGGGAAGGGGTGTCCATAGCGCAGCACCCACCAGCTGTGCGCTCTGGCCTTCAAAAACTGCCCCGGGAAAACTTGGGACCTGTAAGTCTTCCGGCTCCACCCTCTCACCACACACACCTCTCGCCCACTGAGCCAAGCGAGCTCTCAAACGTTCTGCCTTGACGGCCGCGGGGCCTCTAGCACACCCGCGCCAGGACAGTGTCCCGGGGCGGGCAAGTACCCAAACTGGGCGGTGGAGCGAGGAATGCACCTCCTCCGGAATTCCAGGGAGCCGAACTCGTGCGCCAGAGAATTTGGCATCTTCAAGGTCAAAAAACCGAACCAAACCAAACACAGGGCTCTGGCAGAAACACGTACTAGGGGCAAATGATAAAGCCGGAGTCCGCAAACGGCGATGGGCTCTTCCCCCAGTCTGCGGGCGGCCGCCGCCGCCCCGCCCCACACTAGGGGCCGCACGGTGCGTTCCCGGACTTGGGAACCCGAGGAGCCGCGTGAAGTGTACGCGGATTCCGAGCGCGCGAGTGAGCAGGCGAGTTTCGGGCCGCCTCCTACCCCGAGGCCCCCTCGGAGGCTTGGGACAGCGGTGGGTGGCCGGAACGACGCGGCAGGGAGCGCGCGAGGCAAACTATCAACCGGAGTTGGCCAGGTGGGGTGGGAGGCGGCGGCACCAGCGCGGCCACTTACCGCTGGCATTCTTCCCGCAGATGAGGTGCTGGTAGGGCTGCAGGAGCCCCCAGATCTCGGAGTCGTTGTTGACCGTGTGCTCCAGCGTCTCCACGGTGAACCTGGGCGCCTCGTGGAGTGCGTGGTGGTGGTGATGGTGGTGGTTGGCGACGGCGGCCGGTGGGGCTGCGGCGGCGGCGGCGGCGGCGGCGGCGGCCGGCGGGGCGCAACAGCTGCTGCCCCCGCTGGCGCTGCTGGCTGCGCTGCAGGCGCCGCCGCTCGCCGCTCCCCCTCCGGGTGCCTCCCGCTCCTTATCCGCCGCGGGGGCCGTGCCGGGGCCGGAGCCCGGGCCTGGGCCCGAGCTGGAGCCCGGGCCAGGGCCGCTGCAGCTCCGGGGCAGCCCGGAGGCCACGACCCGCGAGTAGATGTCCCGGAAGAGGCTCTCCATGCAGGCTGTCAGGTAGATGGCGGCGTGTTCGTGGATGCGCAGCGCCACGCGGCTGTCCACCATCCAGCGGTACACGCGGCCCACAGAGAAGGTGAGGCCGCAGCGCGCCGACTTGCCGCGGCCCAGGCGGTCGCCGCCGGCACTGCTCATGTTGTAGAGGGACAGCGCGGCCAGCGCGGCCGCCGTGCAGTGCGCCGCCAGGCCCCAGGACAGCACTATCTCCATGGCGCTCTGGATCTCGTACTTGGTGCACTTGGCGAAGCGCAGGCTCAGGCGCTGCGCCTCCTTGGCGATGCGTACCAGCGCCCGGCTCACCAGCGTCGACAGCTTGGCCAGCGCGTCTTTGGGCAGGCCGCCGGGGGCCGCCGGGCCTGCCCGGGGATCCCGCGAGCGCAGCAGCAGCGCCTCCAGCTCCTGGAGGGTCCAGGGGACCTCGTCGAGGTCCGGCAGCAGCCGCGAACAGTGCTGGCCGGCGCAGTCCAGCCCCTCGGAGTCTTCCACCAGGGCAGTGTTGACGGTGTCAAAGCTGTTGTGCCGGCTGTGCATGGAGTCAGCTAGAGGCGGCCAGCAGCTCCCGCCATACGGGGACGCCGGGTGCGAGTCGGAACAGCACAGGGACAAGTTGGAGGAGCGCACCGAGTCCGCCGCGCCACCATAACCCGAGTCCAGCGTCAGATCCTCCAGCGTCCGCACCACAGGCTTCTTACCTCTCCTGGCCATCGCTGCGCCACTTCATGCTGCGGCCGCCGCGGAGCCGAGGGGAAGGAGCAGCGAGAGCACCGGGCGCCGGCGGGCGGGGAGAGCCGAGTCCGCGCGGCCTCGGCTCACTTTTCCACCAGCTGCTTAACACCAAGTGTTACTACTTTCGGCTGCCTCCCCGAGCCGCCGCCGTTAGTAGACGCCGGGCGGACCCCGAACTCATCTTCCAGAGCCCGGGCCAGAGCTGGGGCGCACTGGGGAGCGAGCCAGGCCGGGAGGGAAGCTCACGCCGGGACTCGCCCCTTTCTTCCAAAATAAAATAAAAAGTGTCCGACCCGCTCCTCCCTGGGCCCTGCTGGGCGCAGAAGCCGCCGGCCGCCGGCCTCAGTGTTCGTAGGACGGAAATGGACTCAGATGCCGCCGCAGCAGCTCTGCTGGCAGCTGGCTCCCGGCTCCGGGCTCCCGGCTCCCCGCCCGGGGCTCGCTAGGCGCCCGCCCGGCACTGAAGCGCAGCAGCTACCGCGGCGGCTGCAAACCCGGCCGAACCCCGCAAACCCCTGGCAGCCAGCAGGGCGGGCATATGTAAAGCAGGGCCGGCGGAGAGCCAATGGGATCAGAGAATGCTAATTATCTCGCCCTTTTTTTTTAAATTCCTCAGCTCCACGTAGCCCCGCCCCTCACACACGCCCCCGGAGGTGACCAGGGCTGCAGGAAGTGGGGGGCAGCGGGCTGGGGATTGGGGGGGCCGGTGGCAACGTAGAGACGCGGATGTTATCTCCCTGCTGCTGTCCCTGCTCCTCAGGCTCGTGGCTTTGGTACCAGAATGGGAGGGTGGTAGGTCGAGCAGGTGACCCCCCACCCCCCACCCAGGTGTGCTATCCGCCAAAGGTTCACAAAGTGTCGGCCTGGGGTCGCTTCCTGCCCCCGAGTTTCGGATTTCACTTTCCTTTTTTCTTTAATACGCAAAGCATGTTTTTTCATCCCTTCCCCTTTCCCCCACCTTCGGGTCCCCAAAGCAATTAAGGTGGTCCTCTTTCAGCCCTAGTTTTCTTCAGCGTGGAGGGAAGGTTGGAAACCAGGCCAGCGAGCCCAAAGGCCAGGGCGCTGGACACCAATGGAAGGCTGAAATCTCAGGACATTAGCCACCTGCCACCAGGGCACATTGACTAGGTTCTTTTCAATAGCCAGGAGGACGACCCTGCACCTATCCTTCAAAGGCCTGGGTGGTGCCGCCTGGGGGAAGGCTCCAGTCTCACTTTGCCATCTTGGTGCCCCTAGTTCCGGATAGCTCGGCCTTAAAAGGGTAAATTTGCACGGAGGAGAGTTTCCTTTTTTGACTAAAGAAAGATATAACATATGCATGACTTAGCTGCATTTGTGTCAGGTGGCATTGTCCTGTTTATTTGTCTCCACCCTCGTGGGTGGGGAGGGGAACATACCTTTTTCACCAGGGGGTTCCCAGCTCCCACACAATGTCTCTGCCTGAGGTTAGGAATTTTCAGCTTAGAAGTCCCCTCCTACAGAAAGGTAGCCCAGATCCCCCAGTACTTACCTGGGTGATTTACCTGCCCAACCTCCTTCTGAAGCTGTTGATTTCTAGACTCTTGTAACACTAGGTTGTTACAATATGAGAATGTGTCTAGACTGCACACTGGACTAGAGGTTTGGTGCATAGACCTGTCACAGAGTAGGCACTCAGTAAATAGTTTGCTGTAATTGGGTGGATGAAGGAAGGAAGCACATGTTTTTGAACTGCTGGTTTGAATGTTCAACAATGGACTTTCCCAGATAACTCCACAGATTGTCTGATGTTTCTCTTATCTGTCATCCCAAATCCACCCACCCCTTCACCCCCAATAAACCACCACCCTATGTGGCTACCATCCTAGTACCCATGAGTACATATGCTCATCACCTCTCACTTTGTTATACTATTCTACCAACTGTTCGCCTTATCCCCTGCCTCTTCCTTCTCCAAACCATCCAGTCCAGGATCTTGAAAAGCCCAGTTCTGATCTTATCATTCCTTTTCTTGAAAAAAATTCAAAGGCTCCTCATTGCCTTCCAGATAAATAAAAGTTTATACTGATGAGCTGGCCTTCAGGGATCTCTCCACTCTATTTCCAGATTCTCTTTCCGTAAAATTCCAAACCTTTTAATAAGGGATTGTGAGGATTAATTTTATGTGTCAACTTGAGTGGGCCACAGGTGCCCAGTTTAAACATTGTTTCTGGATATGTCTCTGAGGGTCTTTTCAGATGAGATCAGGATTTGAATCTGTGGACTCAGGGAAGTAGATCATCCTCCCCAATGTGGTTGGGCATCATCCTATCCAAATAGAAGAAAAGGTAGAGGAAGGAGGAATTCATTGGGTTTTTTCCCACCTTAATGATTGAGCTGGGACATAGCTCAACTTCTTCAGCCCTCAGACAGGGATTTACACCATCAGCTCCCCTGGTTCTCAGGTCTTTGGACTTGGACTGAATACCACCAGCTTTCCTGGGTCTCTGGCTCACAAACATCAGACTGTGGGCCTTCTCAGCCTCTATAATTCACATGAGCCAATTCGTCATAATAAATCTCTATATATTTGTTTTCTCTGTTTTTCCAGAGAATCAGAACCAATGGGGTGTGTGTGTGTGTGTGTCTCTGGAAAACCAACTAACACATGGTCTTTAATGACATGAAGTGTGCCTTCCTTGCTAGATGATGTATCATCACACTAACCTCCTGAACATATAGTCACACTCACGTAGACACACACACACACTCTATGCTTTAGCCATACTAAAATCACTTGCTGGTTTTCCAAGTTACCAGGTTATCCCTTGCATCCCATATGCTTTTGCAGATGCTGTTCCCTTTGCTCTGGACACTTGTCTTTGTCTTCTCCACCTGGCAAACTTCTCATCCTCTAGGGTTCAGCTCCAAGATTGTTACCACTGTGAAATTTTCCCCATGCTGCCTGCTCTCCCTTCAGCCCAGACCTGGGAATGTATCTCCATCTCTGTTGCTCGGGCTTTGTTCCCAGAGCCCTTTTTCTTCTCCTCTGCATGGGTGATCTCACCCACTCATATGCCTTCAGTTACCACCTATGTGCTGATAATGCTTGAGTGAGAACCACCCAGGGGTGCAGAGGACGGGGGAAAGCTTCTTGCATGGGGGTGTGGGGGCGGAGGAGACTGAAAGAATGAGCTTAGCACTGATTTATTTTCTTCTGTAGCACCAGGTCAACTTGCATTCCAGGACTGCTTCTGCCAATTATCCGATCATGTACCCGGTATTCACTCATTTAATCTTTTATACTCCCTTTCTTTGCCTTTGAAATGCACAAAATAATCACAGCCACCTTTAGAGGGTTGCTGGGGGTTAAGTGAGATGTTTCCATGTAAGGATTGAACACAGTGTTCCACATGTGATAATGACCCTGGAAATGTCTGTTGTCATATTATACATTTTCCTATCCTCTACAACGAACGCCTCTTTCTTATAGAGTCAGTGGGGAGAATGACAACTGTTATATAAAATCCAACTTCTTCCAGGATGCGCTGAAATACTACCTCCTCTGGAAGGTGTTCCTGTATCTCAGCAGACATGCTCTTCTCTCTATGCTATAGATGTTGGGCATATGCCTTCTCCCACCTTCCAGGGGCACACTCCTTGAGAGCCAGGATCTGACCCCTAAGGCAGTGTCAGTAGTAATGGGCGTATTCCTTAGTATTACAGATAAACCAAAGCATATGTCCATTTAGTTCACTAAAATAAGTCCTTAATGATAATGTTATGCATCTGTGTGTGAATGACCTCTAAACAGTAGGAACAGTGAATGCACCAAACAGATGTTAAAAATTAGCCCCTGTATTAGAAAACTCTGTGTATGCAAAAATGTATGATGAAGAAAATTGAAATAATCCAAAATCCCACCTTACAGAGATCATCCACATGAACAATTTCTTGTATTTCCTTCTAGTCTAATTATTTTTCCCATCTTTTTTCTTCTAAAGTTGTATTTTAACAGTTGGAATTATTCTGTAAATTATTTTGCATTTTGATTTCTTTCTTCAAACTTTATAATATATTAATCATTTCCATATGCTATTAGATACTTATCCAAAATATTCCTGTTTGTGTGGCTACAAAATATTCCTACACATGTTTATATCTTAATTGGTGTGTTGGTTTCTCATCTGGTTGTTTCTGTTTTCTAACAAGTATAAGTAATGCTGGGCTGGACCTCTTTGCATATAAATAAGTCTCTTCTTTGAAACCAGAAGTCTTATATATGTTATTATCCTCTAAGAAATTCAGGTAGACAGTAAACGTATACTAAAGATTAAAAAATAAACAAACAGGGCGCCTGGGTGACTCAGATGGTTAAGCGTCTGCCTTCGGCTCAGGTCATGATCCCAGGGTCCTGGGATCGAGTCCCGCATCGGGCTCTCTGCTCCTTGGGAGCCTGCTCCTCCCTCTGCCTCTCTCTCTCTCTGTCTCTCATGAATAAATAAATAAAAATCTTTAAAAAAAAATAAAAAAATAAACAAACAAACAAAAAAAAAAACAGAAATTAAATTCCTGGGATTATCTTGCCTATCAGATTAGCAAAGATTTATAAATTCAGTCCTGATGAATGTGTGTCATGGTGGGGCATAAATTGAGGCAATCTTTTGGGAGGGCAGTTCACCAATACATATCAAAATGTCAGTGTGCATTCCTTGTGATTTCCCAGAAATCATATCTTCTGACTACCCGAAGTGATTCTTATGAATTTTTCAAAAGTAAACAGGATGCTTTTGGTAATGTTTTCACATAGGACTTTGGGAAACAGTCTAAATGTCTTTCAATTAGGTTTGATGAAATGTATTATAGTAACTCTTACAAGGTAATACTAAGCAGTTGCAAAGAATAATGGTGGTGATCTTTTGTTCCGCATCATATTGGTGAGTGAAGAAATTTTTGAAAATAGGTTTTGGAATTGCATATATAATATGATCCCATTTGTGTAAAATGCTTTATGTAGAGCTAAATATATATATAAGTATGTAAATTTGCCTGAAAGGATGGAAATAATAGCTATAAATAGTTCATTGGATTTCTGGAGGGTTTTTCTTTTTTAAGGAGTTTGGTTTATTCTGGTTCTATCTCTTTTTTCCTTCTTTTTCTCCTTTTTTCTCATGAGTTTTAACTTTCTTCTTTGTACTTCTGAACTTTGACATAATACATATCATATCAAAATACATATCATTTTTACCAGAGCCCAGAAAGCTATCGTCAAAAGAAAATTAAATGGTTTTCTGCCTACTATTCTGAAGCCTACCAGTTAAAGTAGTAACATAATCCTTTGTCCTTCAGCATCCTAGAAGTCAAATAGCAAGCGTAGCAACTAACCCAAGAGCCATAAGGTGAACCAGCCTCATTTGGCTGGATTGACACATGTTGGGTGCTTCATCATGTGCTTTCCACACATCTACTGTGTCCGAGCAGCAAGGCCACTTAGATTCGAAGCAGGCTCAACTATCTCCTAGCTATGTAACCTTGAGCAAATCCCTCAGCCTCTCCATGCATTGGTTTTTCAACTTCAGTTGGGGACAATAATACCACATGCCTCAATGTTTGCCTGTGAGGATTAAATGAAATCATTAGAACAGCGTCTGACCCCCCAAATGATACTGCGGTCGTTATTTTCCACCTGAAATGCTCCATCTCCTAACCACATTATCTGGTGGAGATCTCCAGGCAGTGACTAGGGAAAATGGGCAGGCCCCTTCTTCCCAGTGGCTTGTTGCTCACCAAAGTCCTCTACTAAAATATAAGCTCCAAAGGAAAGGATCACTGCTATATCCTCATCACATAAAAAAGTGCCCAGCATTTACTAGGCACTCAATACATGTTTGCTGAATGAATGAATGAATGAATGAATGAATGAATGAATAGGTGGAAATTGCACCATATCCCAAGCAAAGTACCAGGAAGACAGAACTAGAGCTCCTTCCCCTTCCTTGTGTCTCGTCTCCTTTTAGATTCCACACAAGGAAGTTAATGTTATCATTGGGATCCAAGGCTAGGAATCAATCAAATCTTTCTTGAGTGATTGCTATATCCCTCTTCTTGGAATTCTGAAAATGGAGAGGGGCACCTGGGTGGCTCAGTTGGGTGTGTGTCTGCTTCGGCTCAGGTCATGATCTCAGGGTCCTGGGATGAGCCCCGCCTCCGGTCCCTGCTCAGCGGAAAGTCTTCTTCTCTCTCTCCCTCTGCTTCCTCACCCCTTCTCATGCTCTCTCTCTCTCTCTCTCTCAAAATGAAGAAATGGCAGAGCTGAGGAGCTACATCGGACAGGAAGGAGACAACCAGGATAGTAGCATCAGCAAGAAGATGCTACCAACCCTAGGGCTGGAGGGACAGGGAGAAAATGGTGTTACCAGAACTCAAAAGCCAGGCTGAGTTGGACAGGCTCTAGAGCCACAATGGAGGCTGAGCAGGAGTGGTTGCTCCATGTTGGGAGGGGCTGCCTGGCAGGATTTGGGCTCAAGGATGAGACACAGCTGCTGCCAGGAACACAACCTGAGGTGGACAGAAAGGGATTGAAAAACTCTGGGCTCTTCATGATCCCCCACCCCATCTTCTGCCAGTGCCTCCTGTTAGCCAAACCCAACAAGAGCTGGAGGAAAGGTAGTGCCTGTGATACAAAGGAGACAAAGCAGGTCAGGAGAAGGGCAGGTATGGAAATGAGCATAAACAAGCAAAGGACCAGTCAGGAAGATAAGAAGATTATTTCTAGACATGTATCTATGATGGAGTGACCCAACATGCTACAAACATTCAGAAGTGGAAGCTTTGATTCTGTCCCCTCTTCGTTCCCACTGTCCTCACCTGGTAAAATGATTCATCGCCTCCTGTGGGACTGTCCAATCTCACTCACACCATCTACCCTGGTTACCTGCCTCCACGCTCTCTACAAATTAAGAATCGTTTCTTAAATACACTATGTGTCTTCATTCATGCTATTCTCTCTGTGTTGAATGCCCCCTTTTCTTTTTTTTGCCCATTGGACTCCTATGCATCCTTCAAAGCCCATCTCAAATGTTACCACTTGGTAAGAACTACCACACTCATCCTGTCCTGCCCTATAGAACTAGCCTTTCTCTTTGCTTTGCTTCTTTGAAATATTAAACACGTACTTCCATTACAGCCCTGATTGAAAATTATTAGCTATTGATATCATTGTCAGCAGCTACAACAGCCTTCTGGTCTTTTCTCTGTGCAAAAGTGCAGTAGCTAAGAGTGTAGATTTGAGGTCATAAAGATCCATGATTACCAGTGGCTGGCTGTGGTTTTTCGATAAGTTTTTAACCTCTGAGTTTCTATTAATTTTTTATGTAGGGAAAATCATAATGCCACATAACCTTATAGAGTTTTAGCTACATGAAACAATGCATGTAAATACTTAGCACAGTGCCTGACACATAAAAAGGCTCCATCCAATAAATACCAGCTACTGTTATGTCATCCTAATCTTTTAGCTAAAACTAATAATAATGATAATGAGATTATATTGTATATATTGGTTTGTAAACTTTTTTCATTAAAATATATCACTTTCTCCTGTCCTTAAGTGTTTTTTTTCACATGTTCCCAACTTTTTACTTTGAAATTTTTTAAACAGAAAGTTGATAGATATACACTCTATCCACACTTTACCCAGATTCATTATGGCTAACATTTGCTTTCTCTCTATTTCTCTCTCTGTGAAAGGTGTGTGTATGTGTGTGTGCCTGTGTTTATATGATATAATGTCCCTTTCTTCCTGAACCATTTGAAAGCAAGCTGCAAAGATCATGACATTTCAGCATGGATCCCACACTATCTATACTGCATTCTCCTACAAAGCACACCCAAGAAATAGCACTGATGTATTAACATTATCTTACATATAATTCATATTTCAGTTGTCCCCCAAATATCGTTTAGAGTGGTTTTTCCTTACATCATCTGATGACTACAGAGAATTCTACTGAATGGATGTCCAATAATTTGTTCAATGAATCTATTCTTTTTGGACATTTTGGTTCTTTCCAGTATTGCATAATTGTACATAGCTCTGAAAAAACAAATCTTGACAGCTATTTTTTTAAGTATATTTGACCTATTTCCTTGGGAAAAATTCCTACAGTGAAATTTGGTCCAAGGCAATACAGCATTCTAAGGGCCTGATACAGGACGCTAACTTTCCCTGGGAGAAGATTGTACCACTTCGTGCCCACCAGCAGTGTCCAAGAGTCCATCTCCACACCACTGACACCACTACTGGTATCATTTCTATATTTATCAGTTGAATAAGAGAAATAATAGCTAACATTTATTTGCCATTCCTAATGTGCAAGGTACTATTCCAAGAGTATGACATACATCAACTTGCCTCGCCCTTGTAATTACCCTACAACCTTCGTTTTACAGATGAGGACACTGAGCAAAGAGAGTTTCAGCAGCTTGCCCAAGGTCCCACAGCTAGGGATCAGCAACCTGGGGAGCCCGAATCCAGAGGCTGTGTCATGATCTCCCTTATACTATTACCTCTCAATAGAGTGTCTAACATTTATTTGATCACGCCTGAAGCTGAATTTTTCACATACTTGTCTTTTATATATTTGCTTGTGAGAATATCCTGTGTACATCATTTCCTTTTTTGGGGGGTGGTGGTGTGAGGTAGGTCCCAAGATGTTCATCATCTTCTTAATAATTTTTAAGAACAACTTATACAATAAAAATATAACAGTTTCTCTGTGTTGCAAATAATTCTTCATGGCTCGACATTTCCCCACCCCCCTTTTTTAAAAATTTTTTTTATTAAAAAAAATTTTTTTTTTAAGATTTTATTTATTTGCGCGAGAGAGAATGAGAGACAGAGAGCATGAGAGGGAGGAGGGTCAGAGGGAGAAGCAGATTCCCTGCTGAGCAGGGAGCCTGATGCGGGACTCGATCCCGGGACTCCGGGATCATGACCTGAGCCGAAGGCAGTTGCTTAACCAACTGAGCCACCCAGGCGCCCCTCGATATTTTCCCCCTTTAAATTTATTTGTTTATTTACGTGTCTGTTTGTTTATCCATCTAGCATAAGTTTTTTCATTTTCTAATAGTTAAATTAGTCAATTCTTCTGTTTAAGTTTGCTAAGTGAAAAAAGTCTGCCCTACTTTCTAGAGGATAAACATTATCCTATATTTTATCTTATATCTTCACATTGTACTTTGAAATCCTCAATCCATCTCATTTCTCTGCACCTTTGCCAACACCAGCTCTGCCTTATTTCTAAAGCAGACCCCAAATACCTTCCAGGGGTAGAAATGGGACATTGTTTGCTGACAGGTTGGTCCAGGGACATTTACTACTTCATTAGATCTGGAAAGGTCACGTGCATTCCTAAGGGGCAGTGCACCCAAGACAAAATAGGATTGCCACTTCAATCTGTTTCCTAAATGAGCTACCCTTTTCCCCTACTGCTTTCCATCCCAAATATGAAACGCTTGGTACATGTTAGACAGTTAAGACAAAAGCCCTGTTTCTCGGGCCTTCTCTGAAGAGGGCTATATGGGGAGAGCAGTGGTAGTTGAGGGAAAGGCATGCCAAGAATTCATTTTAATTTGAAAGACCTTTACAGGGCTTTATTTATTCCAAGAGTTCTTTAAACATTTTAAATACAGTCAGATGAAGTGTTTCAGACACTGTTTCAATAACGATTATGTCTCCTCTCCTTGAGGACAATGCCTTGCTTCAATACACATTAGTGTTTTCAGCAGACCTTTGATTTTAACATTAGCCAATCCCACTCTTCCTCTCCTTTGCTCTTTGCCCAAATATTGTGGCTGAAACCATTATTCACAAAATGAAACAATTAGCCTATTTCCAAAAATACTTCATTAGAAATACAGCAACCCCATCACCCAAGCAACAATTTGGTGTTTGCAGTGCCTTACAACATAGTAGATAATCAGTCAATGTTTGCTAAGCAAATTAGCAAAGTGTGCATGGGGTCCACTGAAAGAATAATAGCTATTAAGTCTATAATGAACAAAGGGGGTGTACTCTGAAATTTTTGCAGGGGAGCTTAAGCCTTTGAAATTACAACTTTAATTCATTTACTCATTTAGCTAGTAGAGAATTTTCCAATGTGTGTTCCATAAAACATTTGCCCTATGAAATGCTGAGGGAAAAAAAAGTTGAAAAGTTACAGGCCCATTCTCCCTCTCACAGAGACTCAGGATGAACATTTGCGTATTAAAAGCTCTGTCTCTTCCCACAGCATAGAAACAAGCTTAAATTAACTTAAACCCCATAAGGGCAGAAGTCAGGTCTGTCATGCTCACAATGTATCCCAAGAGCTTCATATAATGCTATTAGCTATTCATTGAATGAAAAGAATGTTCTAGATATCTATTGCTGATAAAGAATTACCCCAAAGCTCTGTGGCTTAAAACAACAAACACTGATTACCCCACAGTTTCTGTGGGTCAGGAATCCAGGTCCAGCTAAGGCGGGTCCTCAGCTCAGGGTCCCACAGGCTGCAGTCATCTCAAGCCTCATTTAGGAAGGACCCACTTTCAAGATCACTCACTTGGCTGCTGGTGGCCTTGGGTGCTCACTAACTATTGGCTGGAGACGGCAGTTCCTTGTCACATGGGTAGCTCACAAAATAACAGCTGGTTTCCTCTGAACCAAAGGGCAAGAGAAGGAAAGACGGAAGCCACAGTTTTTTTATAACCTAATATCAGAATTGACGTGCCATCACTTTTGCTATGTTCTGTTAGATGTGAGTCAATAACCCACCCCACACCCAAGGGTGTGATTACTGGGAGTGGGAGATATATATATTAAAGATTTTATTTATTTATTTGACAGAGAGAGAGTGCACACAAGGAGGGGAATCGGCAGGCAGAGGGAGAGGGAGAAGCAGGCTCTCTGCTCAGCAGGGAGCCCGATGTGGGGCTCGAACCCAGGACCCTGGGATCATGACCTGAGCCAAGGCAGACGTGTAACCAACTGAGCCACCCAGGTGCCCTAAAAAACAAATATATTTTGAGGACCTAGCACTGTCTCCTTGAACAGCTTAGAGTTTTGCCCCAATCTGAGAATCTCTTTTAGAACATATCACCTTGGGGTTCCTCAAAAAATTAAAAATAGAGCTACCCTATGACCCCAGCAATTGCACTACTGGGTATTTACCCCGAAGACACATATGTAGTGAAAAGAAGGGCCACATGCACCCCAATGTTCATAGCAGCAAGGTCCGCAATAGCCAAACTGTGGAAAGAGCCGAGATGACCATCAACAGATGAATGGATAAAGAAGATGTGGTCCATATATACAATGGAATATTACTCAGCCATCAGAACGGATGAATACCCAACTTTTACATCAACATGGATGGGACTGGAGGAGATTATGCTAAGTGAAATAAGTCAAGCAGAAAAAGTCTATTATCATATGGTTTCACTTATTTGTGGAACATAAGGAATAGCATGGAGGACATTAGGAGAAGGAAGGGAAAAATGAAGGGGGGGAAATTGGAGAGGGTGATGACCCATGAGAGACTAGGGACTCTGAGAAACAAACTGAGGGTTCTAGAGGGGAGGTGGGTGGGGGGATAGGTTAGCCTGGTGATGGGTATTAAGGAGGGCACGTACTGCATGGAGCACTGGGTGTTATATGAAAACAATGAATCATGGATCACTACATCAAAAACTAATGATGTACTGTATGGTGACTAACATAACATGATAAAATAAAATTCAATTTAAAAAGAAATTTAGAGGTGATATGATACATTGGGGTGACATAATAAAATGTTTGAACTATATAATAAAACCTTTGAACATTCACCCTTAAAAAAAAAAAGAAAAAAAAACGTATCACCTTGGGAAAGGCCCACTTAATGGGTCAGCAATACAGATTCCAACTGAAAAAGATGGGGAAGAATTCTGTCATGGTTTTGGCCTTCTTCTTCTTTTTTTTTTTTTTTAAAGATTTTATTTATTTATTTGACAGAGAGAGACACAGTGAAAGAGGGAACACGAGCAGGGGGAGTGGGAGAGGGAGAAGCAGGCTTCCTGCAGAGCAGGGTACCCGATGCGGGGCTCAATCCCAGGACCCTGGGACTATGACCTGAGCTGAAGGCAGACACTTAACGACTGAGCCACAGGCGCCCCTGGTTTTGGCCTTCTGACTGACTAGCATGTGACCTCCCTCCTTTGCCTTCTTGACAGAGCACTGGACATGACCTAACCTTGGCTGGAGGGTTGCTTCTACCAGGATTTTGAACTTTTTTTTAAGTGACCTCTACACCCAACGTGGGGCTCAAACTTACAGCCCTGAGATCAAGAGTCACATGTGATACTCACAGAGCCACCCAGGCACCCCAGGATGGTGAATTTTAAGAGCCACACAAAACACAGAGCTAGTGAGCTAGCATGCGCGGTGGAAGTGGCATTGGAGCTTGCGAAGTCATCAAAGATGATCATAAATATAAAAATTCTTACTTATGGGCACTTCGTAGAATTGCATTTCCCACACCCCACCCTCCCAAAATTGGGCATAGTCAAATGCCCTGCTTTGGTCAAGGAAAAGTGAGGGGAAATAGCATACACCACATCAAAAAGAAGCTTTAAGAGCTGGTTCAATTGACGGGCTGCACTTATCCTTCTCTTTTCCAGATTCTGGGATCATGGAAGCACAAGGCCTCCACTGGCTTGGGACCTTGAATGACTCTGATGAGCAGAGTCACCCTGCCCACCACTGTAGAAATACAATGGGAATGAGAGAGAGAGATGAACCTTCGCCATTTAGGCCATTGAGATGTTGGGGTTGTCTGTCCCTCCAGAGTGGCCTTGCTAACACAGGAGTCCAGCAATGGTAGATGGGGCATCCAGTCATGGTGGCGCCAGTGTCATCAGCCTAAGAAGCCAGGACTTGGCTGGATTTTTTCTAACCTTTCTTCATTCCCGCCTGGGCTAAGAAGCTGGCTCTGTGAGCTATCCCCTCCCAGTATCCCACCAATGAATCCCTCTCCTGCATACATCACTCAGGACAGGTTTCTCTTGCTCACAGCCCAAAACCTTGCCTGATACTAATTCTGTTTCATCCAACAGGAATCTGTGGAACCCGGTGTGGCCATCATTGTCCTAACCACAGGCAAGTTTAAGGTTGAAACTCAATAACGAATAAGACATCTTCCTTAATCCTCAATCTCAAGTCATTTTTAATTCATTAAACAAATAGTATGCACATGGAGGCAACTTGTTGAGAAATTTAAAATAAGCCATCCACGTCACACTGGAGGCACTGGGGTGAGTTCTTCACCTAGAAACTTTCAGAGGAAACACACAAATTAAAAAAAAAAAAAAGGGCGTATCAATTTTCATCTCTCTGTACTACCCTTCACTGGCTAAAATGTACATCTTTTGATTTGAAAAATCTTTTCCCGACACGGGAAATATGATTACTGCAACAGTCCTTGGCACACTGGAAGCCTTAAGTACATATCTGTTGAATGACTCAGTGAATGAGTGTGAGCAGGAACACATAAGCTTTTGAATCTGCAAGCTAGGACTCAAGTCTTGCCTCTACCATTTATTAGCTGTGTGTGGCGGTGCACCTTCCTTAAAGTCACTGAGCCTGGAAACTGGAGACTTCTGTAACCCACACCACAGAACGGAGATGTTAGTATTGGTTTCCTGGGATTGTTGCCCAAATTGAATTTATATGATGGTATATAGGAAGCAATAAATGGAATATAGGCATTTAGACACCCATGTGTATGTCCCTAAGTGTGTGTGTGCATACACTCTCCACAGTTCATTTCCCTTTTATTTTATTAATTCATACAGAAATAGTTCCTGAGCATCTGCCCATATGCTGCATGCAGTGTAACGACTGAGAAGCAGTGGTGGGCAATGAGATAAATCTTACGAGGAGTGCGATGAACATCAAGGGACGTTCAGGGAGCTATGAGGCCACACGATAGGGAACATTGGGACTGACCTTTAGTAAAAATCAGCCCTTGGCACTTTGCCAAAGTCTTAGAGGTTCTCCCAAGTTTCACCCTTTATAATTCTCCCAGGTGAGAAAAAAAAATTCAAAGGCCAGATATGATAGATGCTGTAAGTCACCTCTCCAATATCCACCTCTCCTTTCTCCTACCATTAAAACTTTGATTTCTGGATGCCTGGGTGGCTCAGTCGGTTAAGCGTCTGCCTTCAGTTCAGGTCATGATCTCAGGGTCCTGGGATCGAGTCCCGCATCAGGCCCCCTGCTCAGTGGGGATCCTGCTTCTCCCTCTCCCCCTGCTCCCCCTGCTCCCCTGCTCGTGCATGCACTCTCTCTCAGATAAAAAAATCTTAAAAATGGGTGCCTGGGTGGCTCAGTCGTTAAGCGTCTGCCTTCAGCTCAGGTCATGATCCCAGAGTCCTGGGATCGAGTCCCACATCGGGCTCCCTGCTCAGCGGGAAGCCTGCTTCTCCCTCTCCCACTCCCCCTGCTTGTGTTCCTGTTCTCACTGTCTCCCTCTGTCATATAAATAAATAAAATCTTTAAAAAAAAAAAAGAAAAGAACTTCGATTTTCTTCAAGGAAGTCACATGTCCTGCTAGAAGACCACATTTCCTAACCTTTCCGGCAGCTGAGGGTGGCTGTGGGCTCGGTGGTGGCCTAAGGGATGCAAGCAGAAGTCTGCGAGGCGTTTCTGGGAAAGATTTGCTTTCTTGATGTGAGTGTCACCTGCTCTGTGACATCACTTCTTTCTTTTACCAGCCCAGAACATGAAAGGGAGGCCAGAGGTGGCTTGAACATCCTGTACCCACAAGGACATCATGGGGAAAAGAAAGCTATCCACCACAAGTGGCAGAGAAGAAAGCTGGAGGAGCCAAGGGGCCCTGATGGCATCGTGAGCCACCCTACTGGCCTGAATCAGCCAGTATTTTTGGGTCTTCTGTGAGGCAGCAGAATTCTGAGCCTTTATTATTTTTTTTTAAAGATTTTATTTATTTTTATTTGAGAGAGAGAGAATGAGAGAGAAGGAGTACATGAGAGGGGGGAGGGTCAGAGGGAGAAGCAGACTCCCTGCCGAGCAGGGAGCCCGATGTGGGACTCGATCCAGGGACTCCGGGATCATGACCTGAGCCGAAGGCAGTCGCCCAACCAACTGAGCCACCCAGGCGCCCAGAATTCTGAGCCCTTAATGTTATGTGTATCCATTTGACAAACATTTCTTGAGCACGTACAATGTACAAGATATGATTCTAGGCTCTAGGGACAGAGCAGAGCAAAAAACATACGGAGGGGAAGAATATTCCTCAGTGCCAGCGAAGGGCTGAGTGCGAGGGAGCAAAGGGAGCAAGGAGGAGAGTGGGAGGAGATGGGGTCTGAGAGGTGACAGTGGCAGCGGGGATGAGAGGGATTATCTAGAGCAGGGGTCAGCAAGGTTTTCCTGTAAAGAGCCAAGAGGTTTGAGCCTTTGAGCCTCTGCAGGCCACGTGGTCTCCACTGCAGGCCACTGCTCAACTGCTCAAGAAATCAGCCAAAGACATCATGTCAACAAAGGGTGTGGCGGTTCCAGAATTTTATTTGTAACAGGCAGTGGGCAGCTGGGTTTGGCCAGAGGGCTATAGTGTGCAGAACCCTAATGCAGGGCCGTGTAGATCAGTCTAAGGACTCAGACTTCTACTAGAAGTAATTGATTAACTCTTGGAAGGCTTTGAGTATGGGAGTGACATAGTCTGAAACGCATCTTAACAGGATCACTCTGGGTGTTGGGTGGAGAATAAAAATTAAGGGTAGGGGGCATGAGGAAAAGCCCAGAGACCAGTTCAGAGGGGATAGCAAGAGTCCAGGCTGGTGTCACATAAAATATTTCCTTGGTTTCCCAATCATCGGCAAGAGTATGACAGTGTTCCTCAAATGATTTATTCAACCTGCCACACCTCATGCAGAATTAATGATGCCCACCTTCCCTCCAGAGGGGAGGACCCCAAGTGCTTGACAACCTGATCTGCCAAGCAGAACATGAAAAACTTTGTTTTTCTCTAATTGAAACAGTGGGGGGAGATTTTAAACAGGCAACATGCAATTAGCCAAATTGGAATAGACACGGGACACCAAGGCTCACAAATGCACAAAAATCAAAACCAAGAGCAGCCTAGCCCCCGAGCTCAGGTGATCTACACAGAACAAGACCTGGGACCAGGGCATTTTGTTGACTTCATGGTAAAACAGCCTCATCACAAACACGGAGAAGTTATTTTCCTCCTGTCTACTGCACTTACTATGCTGGCCTTGTGGACAGGGAGGGCTCGTGATAAAAAGCAGCCATGTCTGATTCAGGTCTGGCTGAGACGGACATGCTCAACAGCCACCTGTTGGTACAAGAGCCATGTTGGGGGATGGGGAGGAGGTTGACAGACACGGCTGTGGCCTCCCTATCACCATCCCTTCCTTCCTTCCACTGAGCCTCGCCTTTGTTCTCCCTGCTCCGAGTGGCCAAGTCCGCAGGCAGGCCCCTTCACTGCCCCAGGAATGAATCCTTATTGGTCTGTGCCAACCGTGGGGTTCTCTCTCTCCTTACTAAATGCAGTGGCCATGAGAATATGCCTCTGAGATCCCCAACTGTAGGGAGTATAATTGGACAACAGCCCATTTGCTGTGCTGGAAAATCCAGCCCGGCTTTGGCCATGACTCATGTTTCCCTTGGGCTGCTCCCAGTCGGTGACAGAGTGTGCCAGGGGTACTAAGGCAGGCTTATCTTATCTCCCCCAGGTGACTGCCCTGTCTTGCCGACAGCCCCACAGAACATTCCTTAGGCTGCACTGCAGTGCATTCTTCACCCAGCCTTCCTCCTGCTCTCTCTCCTTCACTCAGGGTCAGACCCACATTACAGTCTGCTGGCTCCCCTGTCCCTTCTAGCTCCTCCCCATTTTCTGTCACAGACATTCCCTCTACTACATTTCCAGCAAGTTCAATCCTATTCCAACATCTGCTTCTTAGAGAACCTGGACCCAACACACCAAGTAACAATTAAAGCATGAGCATGTGTTACAGTTTGGTCAATGAGATGCAAAGGGGAGTGTGGGGAGAGGAGCTTTTAGGAAGGTTTTCTTTAGTCTTTGAAAAGGGACCCAGGTCTAGTATCCAAAATCTATAAAGAACTTATCAAACTCAACACCCAAAGAACAAAGAATCCAATCAAGAAATGGGCAGAAGACATGAACAGACATTTTTCCAAAGAAGACATCCAAATGGCCAACAGACACATGAAAAAGTGCTCAATATCGCTCGGCATCAGGGAAATCCAAATCAAAACCTCAATGAGATACCACCTCACACCAGTCAGAATGGCTAAAATTAACAAGTCAGGAAATGACAGATGTTGGTGGGGATGCGGAGAAAGGGGAACCCTCCTACACTGTTGGTGGGAATGCAAGCTGGTGCAGCTACTCTGGAAAACAGTATGGAGGTTCCTCAAAAAGTTGAAAATAGAGCTACCATACGATCCATCAATTGCACTACTGGGTATTTACCCCAAAGATACTAATGTAGGGATCCAAAGGGGTATGTGCACCCCGATGTTTATAACAACGATGTCCACAATAGCCAAACTGTGGAAAGAGCCAAGATGTCCATCGACAGATGAATGGATAAAGATGTGGTGTATATATACAATGGAATATTATGCAGCCATTAAAAGGAATGAGATCTTGCCATTTGCAACAACGTGGATGGAACTGGAGGGTATTATGCTGAGCGAAATAAGTCAAACAGAGAAAGACATGTATCATATGACCTCACTGATATGAGGAATTCTCAATCGCAGGAAACAAACTGAGGGTTGCTGGAATGGGGGGTGGGGTGGGAGGGATGGGGTGACTGGGTGATAGACACTGGGGAGGGTATGTGCTCTGGTAAGCGCTGTGAATTGTGCAAGACTGTTGAATCTCAGATCTGTACCTCTGAAACAAATAATGCAATACATGTTAAGGAAAAAAAAAGAAGATAGCAGGAGGGGAAGAATGAAGGGGGGGAAATTGGAGGGGGAGACGAACCATGAGAGACGATGGACTCTGAAAAACAAACTGAGGGTGTTAGAGGGGAGGGGGGTGGGTGGATGGGTTAGCTTGGTGATGGGTATTAAAGAGGGCATGTTCTGCATGGAGCACTGGGTGTTATGCACAAACAATGAATCATGGAACACCACATCTAAAACTAATGATGTCATGGATGGTGATTAACATAACAATAAAATTTTTTTAAAAAGGGACCCAGGTTATGGCAGGTTTTTGTTGTTATTGCTATTGTTTTGTTTGTTTCTTCGCTGCCTCAGGACTAGGAGTGGGTCTGGATTTTGTAGGGATAACGCTTATATAATTTGAAGTACCTTCTTTAAATAAGAAAATGCACATATAGTTTCTTTACAAAAATTTCACAAAGGTATATGGCCACTGGAGCATACTGCTAGGCCTTGAAGGGGCCTGTGAAAGTGAGAGATCTTGAAGCTCAAGTTTCATTAGCTTCATGGAAATCTTCCTCTCCTTTTGATGCTGCAATCAGCATGCCATGACTGGAGCTGGGGCAGCCATCCTGGGATCATGAGCTCACGCAATGGAAGGAACCATTCATCGATGGTTCCACTGATGTTACCGAGCTACCTGAATCCCCAACTCAGGAACCGCCCTACTTCTAGATTTAGGGTTATGAGAGCTAATGAATGAATAAATGTCCTTACTCTTGAAGCCAAATTTAGTTGGATTTTCTCTGATTTGCAGCCAAAAGTATTTTCACTGATTTCAGATTTATTTCTGAAAAGGTTTCTTCTGCCAACCCCATCCCATGTTATACACTAGATAATGAAGAGTGATCTGGGATGAGAAAAGAAAGGAGGTGAGGTGGCAACTGCCTAGCAATGGGGTCCCCACAGCTGATGTTTCCTGAGAAAATCCAGAAATTCTTCTAAGCAGACACAAGTGAATGAGTGATTGAGTTAGAGAATACACTTGACTGTGGGAAAACGGTGAGCATCCTGACAAAGAGGAAAATGTTTGAGACTTTGGTTGTGATATGGAGCTGTGAGTCACTGGAGAGGCAGTGGGGAGGTACTCAATCACATTAAAACTGCTGTGCTGTCCCAGCTGCATCACCATGGAATACAACGAGAATGTCTCAGGGGACAAAGCGCTAACATCAAACGACAGGGTTTCACGGCACACATAAAATCCTTCTACCTGAGCCAACAATACTTTAACCAAAAAATGCTTTATGGATGCAGGTAACGATGGCCTAGGACATGTATTGAGCCCTGGCTTTATGTCAAGCACAGTGCCAGCACTTTACACAGAGCATTTTGTGTAATCCTCATAGCAAATTTATGATAGAAGAACTCGTATCCCCATGAACAGATGAGGCAATTGAGGATCAGAAAAGTTGAGTTGCTCAAAGGCACACAGTCAGGAAATGATGGAACCCGAATCGAATCCCAAGAGTGTGGATCTAGCACTAGCTTTCTCTTGCCTCATTTTTCCTCTTCTCAAGACCTTTGCAAATTTCCCCCAAACTTTTTATGTACAAGACCAGATAGTCAATATTTTCAGCTTCATGGGCCAGAGAGTTACTGTGGCAACTACTACTCCACTCTGCCCTTGCAGTGCAAAACCCGCCACAGACAATATGTAAATGAATGAGGGCAGCTGTGTTCCAATAAAACTTTATTTGCAAACACGGGCAGTGGGCCTGACTTGGCCTGTGGGCCATAGTTTGCTGACACTTGCACCATGTCATCATCACTCACTCACTTCTATTAGCATTCCCATGCTTGCTACCACCTCTGCTCTGTGATGCCCATTGCCAGTGACATACAGATGTCAGAGTGGTCAGATGACTCCAGCTTAGCTGTGAAAGCAGAGGTGGATTGCCATGAAGTTCCTGAGGCTTCAGCTACATAGGCTCATTTGTATGTATTTCTTCTAAGGCTCTGGGTGGGCCCCTAGCAATGGGACTTTATATAAATGAATGAATGAATAAATAAATAATTCATTTGCCTGAGGTAGATCTTTCAATAATACTCCCTTTCCCTCCTAGTTTTCTTCATGTTCACTGGCATGGAAATAGTCATGGGCATTTTGGAGATCTGGGCTAAGAGGAGCCATTTAGGTTGATGCTAGTAGGATGTTTATGCTGTTCACAGTCAGTGATGTGTCCGGTTAGGCTATTGCTTGCCGCCCCATTGTGGAAATGGTTTCCAGAGCACTCCTACAACCCACTGTGACACTCATCCATTGCTGTAACCTGAAGGTGCAGGGCTGGAGAAGGCACGGTGCTATGAAACTGTCCCACAGAGCCTAATTCTGGAAGGGAGTAGGTGGAGGGGGAGAAACAAGGTTTAAAATGTAGGGAAACAGAATCTTGTCTGTGGAAAATTCCTTTAAGCATCAGACATGTAAATTCCTAAGTGGAGGATTGGGCTCTCATCCATGCCTAATCAAAACAGAATTTCTCTCTTTTCAGGAAAATACTTGATTATGCAGCATACACGATTGTGAACGCACCACACATTTTTTATGAGTACTGCACAAAATGGTACGGCACTTAATGAATGTTAACTATTTTATTTCATTTTCCCTTCATTGTTCTATAAAAATGAGTGGAAAATAGAAAATTGATAACATTGATATTAGTACTAAGAAATACAGCTCTCAGAAATGTAACACTATTAAGAACCAAGAGGGAGAACAGAGAGCAGACATTCCATCAATTTTTAGGTTGAATTGGACACTTACTGATATAAGCTGGCCAATCGTATTCATTTGTGAAGGAAAAGAACAAAATGAAAGAACATGCAGCAAGTATAGGAACATCACCAAAGATGATGCATAAGTAGGAATTCCATGGTAAATTCTTTGTAACAAAGAAGCCTCCCCTCCTTCGTCCCTTATAACATTTGGCTTATGCACACATTGTCAGTAGCTCATTTGTACAAAAGTCAGACACTGATGAAGGACACTTCATGTCCCTGAGCCTCAGTTTCCTAATCTGTAAAATGGAGATAACACCATGATTACTGTGAGACCTCCATTAGGAAGTGCTCAATACACTGAACTCTCTTTCCCCCACCAGCTTGTTGAACATGGAGTGATGAGTTATGCAATGTTGAAGGCCTTTTTTGCCAGTTTGCCAATGTCCGCACCATTTCCCATGCTGGCCATTGGCTTAGGGATGATGCTGAGTAGCATCCTACCCTTGTTCAGAAATGATTTCAACCCTTGGCATTAGATGCAGACCCCTAGTCTGAAATGAGAGTGTCTGGCAACCCTGTGCTGCTAGGAATGGGCCCGGAGTGATTAGCACTCCAGAGGAGTGTAGGAAAGAAGACAAGCACCTGCATCCTGTTTGGGAAAGAGGAAATAATGGGAAGCCCATCTTTATTGAACTGGCCCTGCACTGGGTCCTCTGAGAGATATGTTCATGCCATGTACATTTCACCCTCACACCAATCCTGTAAGCTAGAAATCATTATCCCCCTTTCACAGATGAGGAAACTGAGGCACACAGATTCCAGGGAACTTACCCAAGAATACATGGCAAGACAGTGACAGAGCAGGACTAGTGCCCCAACTCCATGAATTCATCTCTACTGGTCTGTGACACTTACTCCTCCCCTATCACAGATTCCATGGCTCTCCCAAGGCTTTGGGATGGCCTCCCTGGTCCTGCTCTCCTACCACCCACTCCCCACCAAGCAAGAAGAACATTCTGTGATGATGTTCTTACCAATAAGCCAGGCATCTAGAAATTCTAAGGTCATGGGGGTATCTCTGAGGATGCCAGACCAAGAATTCCAAGTCCAGAGAGCTCTGTTTTTAGTTTACCTGCAAGAAAACACTCTATCCCAGATATTCATTCATTCATTCATTCATTCATTCATTCAATCAATCAAATGTGAATTGAATATCCACCATGTGTCAAGTGCTGTGCTGGGTGCAGGGATACAAGAGTGAACATGACAGATATGGTTCCTCTCTTCCTAGACCTTACATTCCAGTGGAGAAGACAGGCAAACAGATAAAGAATATTATTGCAAAAGGTGATGAGGGTTAAGTAGGAGTCCAAATAGGAAGTTAAGAGACAAAACTTTGGGTCAGGAGGTCCAGGGAGGCCCCTCCAATGAGGTGACATTGAATCCTAGTTCTAAGGGATGAGGAGGAAGCTGACAAACAAAAGATGAAGAGTAGGGGTGGGGAAGCGTTCCAGGTGAAGAAAACAGCATGTGCCAAGTCCTGAGAGAGGTAAGTTGGGCCTGTTGGAAGTACTAAGATGGCCTGTGTGGCTGGGGCATTGGGAGAGCTGGAGAGAGTAGTCAGAGTTGAGTTTGAAGAAGTTGTCATGGTCCAGCTGATGGAGGGCCTGGTAGTCATGGGGAGGAGCTTGGGTTTTTACTCTAAGTGCCATGGGCAGTTACTGAAGTTGAAAACCATTGCTTCTAGTTGTATTTTAATGAAATAGTCAATCTGTAGAGGTAAGATAATCTCAATTTGGATGTTCATCTCCAAATGATAGGCTGACTGCATTAGTGGTCCCTATTCTTCACCCCTCTCTATATCCATGCCCTTTGCCATGCTCTTTTCCATTCTTCTCAATAAAGATTCACCCAGAATCTGGACTAGATGGGTGACTTACTTTGGCCAAAGGACTGTAAGCAAATGTGATACAAGCAGAGAGTTGAAAAAGCACTCACAGGTTTCTACTTCCTCTGCCATCACCATAAAATATACCTGGTCTCCCTGGGAGAAGAAAGACATGGACCAGAGCTGAGACCCAGCCATGTCATTGGAGGCCATCCTGGATCAGCCAACCACAAGCCAGCTCCTATACCTGTGAGTAAGTGTAAGTCCCCTGAGCTGATTATCCCAAATACAGCTGATCACAGGCACAGGAATGAACCCAGCCAAGATCAGCCCAGTCCAGAACACACAGACCATGCAGACTGGGGGGCTAATAAATGTTTATTGTTACAGATCACTGAGGTTTTGTGGTTGTTTGTTACACAGCATTACAGTGGCAGTAGGTAACTGACATACACATCAAACTCAAACTGCTTACATCTAAATTCCTGAAATCTCAAAAATTGATAGTTCAGATGCAATGTTTGAATGGTGTAGCTCCTTCCAGCATGAACTCTGAACTTCCCATCAGGAATCTTGGATTCACATCTCAGCTTTGCTGTTTATTGCTTGTCAGTGCTTGCACAAGATACTTCACTTCCCTGAATTTCAGTTTCCTTATCTGTAGTATGGGTTTAATGATTCTACCCATCTGGCAAGACTGTTACAAGAATCAAGTGATAAAACACTTTGCAGATATTAAATTCTCTCTCTGCACATCAACTTTTTTCAAAGAAATGGAACAAATAATCCTAAAATTTGTATGGAACCAGAAAAGACCCCGAATAGCCAGAGGAATGTTGAAAAAGAAAACCAAAGCTGGCGGTATCACAATTCCAGACTTCAAGCTCTATTACAAAGCTGTCATCATCAAGACAGTATGGGTCTGGCACAAAAACAGACACATCGATCAATGGAACAGAATAGAGAGCCCAGAAGTGGACCCTCAACTCTATGGTCAACTCATCTTCGACAAAGCAGGAAAGAATGTCCAATGGAAAAAAGACAGTCTCTTCAACAAATGGTATTGGGAAAATTGGACAGCCACATGCAGAAGAATGAAACTGGACCATTTCCTTATACCACACACAAAAATAGACTCCAAATGGTTGAAGGACCTAAATGTGAGACAGGAGTCCATCAAAATCCTAAAGGAGAACACAGGCAGCAACCTCTTCTACCTCAGCCAAAGCAACTTCTTCCTAGAAACATCACCAAAAGCAAGGGAAGCAAGGGCAAAAATGAACTATTGGGACTTCATCAAGATAAAAAGCTTTTGCACAACAAAAGAAACAGTCAACAAAACCAAAAGACAACTGACAAATGGGAGAAGATATTTGCAAATGACCTATCAGATAAAGGGCTAGTATCCAAAATCTATAAAGAACTTATCAAACTCAACACCCAAAGAACAAATGATCTAATCAAGAAATGGGCAGAAGACATGAACAGACATTTTTCCAAAGAAGACATCCAAATGGCCAACAGACACATGAAAAAGTGCTCAATATCGCTCGGCATCAGGGAAATCCAAATCAAAACCTCCATGAGATACCACCTCACACCAGTCAGAATGGCTAAAATTAACAAGTCAGGAAATGACAGATGTTGGCGGGGATGCAGAGAAAGGGGAACCCTCCTACACTGTTGGTGGGAATGCAAGCTGGTGCAGCCACTCTGGAAAACAGTATGGAGGTTCCTCAAAAAGTTGAAAATAGAGCTACCATATGACCCAGCACTTGCACTACTGGGTATTTACCCCAAAGATACAAATGTAGGGATCCGAAGGGGTACATGCACCCCAATGTTTATAGCAGCAATGTCCACAATAGCCAAACTATGGAAAGAGCCAAGATGTCCATCGACAGATGAATGGATAAAGAAGATGTGGTATATATATACAATGGAATACTATGCAGCCATCAAAAGGAATGAGATCTTGCCATTTGCAACGACATGGATAGAACTGGAGGGTGTTATGCTGAGCGAAATAAGTCAATTAGAGAAAGACATGTATAATATGATCTCACTGATATGAGGAATTCTTAATCTCAGGAAACAAACTGAGGGTTGCTGGAGTGGTGGGGGGTGGGAAGGATGAGGTGGCAGGGTGATAGACATTGGGGAGAGTATGTGCTATGTTGAGCGCTGTGAATTGTGTAAGACTGTTGAATCACAGACCTGTACCTCTGAAACAAATAATACATTTTATGTGGAGAAAAAAAAAAAAAGAAGATAGCAGGAAGGGAAAAATGAAGGGGGGGAATTGGAGGGGGAGACGAACCATGAGAGACTATGGACTCTGAAAAACAAACTGAGGGTTCTAGAGGGGAGGAAGGTGGGGAGATGGGTTAGCCTGGTAATGGGTATTAAAGAGGGCACATTCTGCATGGAGCACTGGGTGTTATACGCAAATAATGAATCATGGAACACTACATCAAAAACTAATGATGTAATGTATGGTGATTAACATAACATAATAAAAAAATGTGTATAAAAAATTAATTCTCTCTCTGCAGCTCTTAGTCGTAATCATCGTCTTCATGGATGGAGAAGAGAGAATTAAAGGAAAAGGAAAACGGAAAGCATGGCATGGAAAGAGATATAAGAGTTTTCTTAGAGTCTTGAGTTGAGAGTGTGCTATGGTTGGTAAGTTGAATCTCTTGTAGGGAAGGACCAGAGGACAGTGTTATCTGGGGTATAACACGTTTTGGTTGTAAATCCCTTTTCAGGTGATGGATTAAAAAAGATAACCAGAAGCTAAGAAACAGTCAGGCTAGCGTTACCAGAAGCCCAGAGGGGGCCTCCTGGGCTGGCACTGCCCAGGGATGTTCCATTCAGTGGGTATAAATGGTCGAGGTGTCCTACCTACTAAACAAGGTCCTGAGGCTAACAGTGGCTGACTGAGGTTAAGATGGCTCTCCCTGGTCAGGCAACAGTTGAGGGTAGATCCCCTTCTTGTGCTCTGATCCCATCTCCTTTTTCCTAGGAAGACCTGCCTCATTGAAACTTCTCTCTTTTGCCCCTTAAAGCCCTGCCTGGCACTGTATCCTCCTTAGAATACAAAGTAGAATATAAAAGTGCTCAAGCCCTCCTTTCCTGAAGTCATCTCTCCTCCTGCCATGCTCTACCCACTCTTGCCTTTGCTGCCACCTTCTTCTCAGCTGTCTACACTTCCCACTCCCTAACTCTCCACTTACACCCTTACTTCTCAGAAGCATTCAGTTCAAGTTGTTTCTTGGTCCCCACCAACCAACACTTATAGAGTATCAGGGACTTTACATCCTTAATATCACCCACGTCTACTGTCCCCTTGTTATTCTGATAGCTATGACCTTGGTTTTGATACCTATCACTTTTGATTTAGAAAATTACGGTAATCTCTGATCTCTGTCTTTGCATTCTGTAACATTTCTGGGCTCTACTCTCTGAATCATAGCTCTGGGCTTGGCTCTCTCTTGCTCCAAATCTCTCAGGCTCCCCATTGTCCACAGGAGTACTTTAAACTCTCTCAGGTGCTTCACAAACCTTTATGCTTTGGTCTCATCCAGTTTTTTATTTCCTACCACTCTCAATCATGAATCCTATGCTCCTATCAAGCTTAATTATTGGTCATTCCTTGTCCATAATGAATACTTGAGTACCTCCATGCCTTTGCTCAGGCTGTTCCCCCCTCCTAGTCCATCCCTGCAATTTCTACACACCTGAATCATACCAAATCTTCACAGCCCAGCATAAATACTTCTTCCTCCAGGAAGCTTTATTTTATCTTCTCAGGAGAAATAAATCTTTCTCCTCTCCTTCCCTGGAAATTGATATTTTGGGAAATTTTTGTATAGTTTTTGCACATATTATAACTCCCTTCTTGTACTGAGGACTTCTTGAGAGCACAACTCATCTATGTATCACCATAAATACTCGGCCCAGTGCATTGCACACAGCAACTACCCAATTAGCATTTGTGAACAAATAAATGAGTATATTTCAAAATATCATTGGCATAAAGATGATAGCCATAAATCATAATCACTAACAGTTATACCATATACTGAAGTCACATTTACGATACTAGTTAACCGAGGGGTTGCAAACTCAAAAGTCTATCAGGGTCAGGCAAGTAGTGTAGACGGTAAAACAGCCTTGGGCAAGTCCAGAGGCAAACGTTATAGTATCTACCATATCTAACAGGGGCAGCTGCTACTCAGCACCAGGCAATCACTGACAGTTGGAAATATAGGCCCAGCGTTATAGGTCATTTGATCATCACAGAGATACTAGAAATACAAATATTTATGCAAAATCTTCCAGTTTTTAAAAGTTGGCAACTAGCTCAGTTTTTTAACAGTGGGGCTGCCAATTTACAAGTTCTGGGTTGGAGAACGCTATATTCTGTTTAAGTGAGAACACTTGTTAATTGACTTACCAGATACAATATACCCTGTCAAAGGTGGCTGGCTCTCCAAGAATTAGAGCATCCTACAGTGCATTTAAGGGTGGCTCCATGGTTGATTCAGAAGGCACTTTGTGGCTTTGCCATGTCTAGGCATCTCATTTCCAACATCAGTCATCATCAGGGAAAACAGAGAAGAGCTTTCTGGGAGCTGAAATTCTCTGCTTGTCTGTATTCTGGAGACAACTACATTGCTTTTTTTATGACTGCATCTATTTGAAAGCCTGTGCTCATTTCCCCTCAGTCTCTTGCATGGAGCAATCGCTCTGCTGGCTTCTGGGCAGGTATCAGAAAACTCTGAGACCAGCTCTCCCAGCCCTTCAGACTTCATACAACCTCAGTGGCTTGGCAGGGCCCAGACCCAGGGAGCTGAGGGCCAGACAAGAAACCACCACACTCCCCCCAGAGCTCCAGATCATCTGTTTTGCACCATTCTTATAGGAATTACTAATACTTGATGGTAACAATGATTATGTATTGAGCCCCTAAGCTAGGCATTTGAGGAGCTCGCTGAATTGTCACAACAATTCTGCCAAGTAGATAATTGCAATATTACTAGGAAAGTTAATGGCCATAACAAGACAACCCCAAAAATCCCAATGGTTGAACGCAAGGAAAGTTTATTTCTTGCTCACCTCACAGTCCAATGTGGTTTGGGTTAGGTGGGGGGAGCTCTGCTCCATGCAGTTCTTTGGGGACCAAGGATCCTTCCACCTTGTGGCTGGATCCTCCTCTGGGATCTCAGGATTCTCTCTATTCAGCTGGAAGATGAGGGAATGAGAATAAGAATTGCACATGGGAGATGTTCACCAACTGCTTCTAGAAGAGGCTCCCATCATTTCTTCTCCCATTCTATGGGCCAGAACTCAGGCATGTGGCCATACCTAACTGAAAATATAGTCAGACCATGTGCTCAGGGAGAAGAGGGGAGCCAGATACTGGTGAGCTCTAGCAGAGCCCACCATAGCAGTCATTCCCATTTCCTTGCCAAGGAAATCAAAAGTCTGAGAAGTTACATCACTTGCCTAAGGTTTGTGTGGCAGAGCTGGGCCTCAACCCAGGCTGGCCTGGCCCTGATGTCCTTTTTTTCATTGCTCCACTTGGTCCTTTTTGCATCTCCCATTCTGTCTTGTACTGTTGGCATTAATGAATGTGACATGTCCACTCCCATAAGACCACTTGCATCTGGAGAATGTTGGCATATCCCTGTAGGATTTTGCCTTAAAAGGCCCCCAACTCTTAAATATTTGAACTCTCATAAAGAGGCACAGACAGCTTTCTTCTAGGATAGAAAATTAAAAGGAGTGAACCACAAGTGATGTGTACCACACCTGTCCATCAAGGTTTACCTGGGGCACTCTCAGACTAAAGGTGTGCCACCCTGTATTGTTGGTTAGCTTGTATATGGTTTCCCCTACCCCCAGTAGCTTGAGAGCACATTGAATCTCATATTTCTATACTTATCAGCACCTATTCATGTATTCTGGTTGCTTAATTTCTCAGAGTTAAGGTAACTTAAAGGTTCATACGAATGTGACAGTGTTAGTTATGTGATAGAATTCAAGAGTAAAATTAGTTACCTACAGATAGAAAACCTCAGCGTTACTCTTTTCAGAACTACCTTCTCATTAAAAAACAAAACAAAACAAAAAAAACAAGAAGAAGAACAAAAAAACAACTTGACCAGGTGATCCTGTTGCACACTCTCCCATTATTCTGTATTCTCATGACATCATAACAATTACAATTTTGAAATCACTTAAGTAATCATTGGTTTAACGTCTGTCTTTCTCTCTAGACTATAAACTCTGGGTGGCTCAGTTGGCTAGGTGTCCAACTCTTGGTTTTAGCTCAGGCCATGATCTCATGGGTGGTGGGATCTCCCCACGTTGAGCTCTGTGCTCAGTGGGGAGTCTGCTTGAAAATTCTCTCCCTCTAGCCTCCTCCGCCTTCTCTCTCTCTCAAATAAATAAATCTTAAAAAAATAACCCTGTGTTTTTTATTCACCACTTGTATCAGTCAGCTAATTCTGTGTACTAAACAATACCCAAACTTAGTCACTCTCAACAACAATTATTTATTATCTATTCACAGGTCAGTTGGGGTTTGACTGACAGAAGCTGGTCTTCACTGAAGTTAACTCCAAGATGACAGTGTTTCTTATTCTTTAGAGCCACCGGCACATTTTTCTCATGGCAATGACCGAAGTGTGAGAGGCAGTGAAAGCAAAGTTGCTTAAGGCCCAGTCTTAGAACTGGCCACTTCGGTCCACACTCTATTTTTTTTTTTTTTTGTAAGATTTTATTTATTTATCTGAGAGAGAGAATGGGAGACAGAGAGCATGAGAGGGGGAGGGTCAGAGGGAGAAGCAGACTCCCTGCCGAGCGGGGAGCCCGATGCGGGACTCGATCCAGGGACTCCAGGATCATGACCTGAGCCAAAGGCAGTTGCTTAACCAACTGAGCCACCCAGGTGCCCCCGGTCCACACTCTATTGATTAAGGTGAGCCACATGGCCAAGCCTGACCTCAGTAGAGAGGGTAGGGCACCTGCAAAGTCACACAGCACAGGGTGCAAATACAGGTATGGGTGAATAATGCTGTGTTCCACATGGCTGTGTCTGCAGTAGCTGGTGCATGGCATTCTATGTCAGAGATGTGAAATAAATGTTGTTTGAATAAAGGTACAGGGTATTCCTATAAATTAATCTCTCTGGGTTGAAAAAAACCCCACTGGTTGGTAAGATTGCTAATGTGCAAGGATAACAAGTGAAAAGATTGATTTGTATCTGTTTCTTCTAAATCTTTCCCTTCCTGCAGCTCGTGATTTGTATCTGTTTCTTCTTTTTTTTTAAAGATTTTATTTATTTATTTGAGAGAGAGAGAGAGAGCGCACATGAGAGGGGGGAGGGTCAGAGGGAGAAGCAGACTCCCTGCTGAGCAGGGAGCCCGATGAGGGACTCGATCCTGGGACTCCAGGATCATGACCTGAGCCGAAGGCAGTCGCCCAACCAACTGAGCCACCCAGGCGCCCGTATCTGTTTCTTCTAAATCTTTCCCTTCTGGCAGCTCGAGCAGGGAGCTGAGTGGACTTCACGTATCTGCTTACAGGGCGGAAGAGTTGAAGCCAACCAGAGCTAGTTTTTTCCATCTTTTGATCAAATTTCAGCCATGTGAAGGGGAAAAATGTCAGTCTCCCCAGAAAAGAAGGGAGGGAAGAGAGACTTTTGAGAGAGGAAGACTTGGCCAGCCAGGAAGAGGAGCACTGACTACGGAGTAGCAGAGCCCCACACACTGCTCTATGGCCAAGTCTGAGAAGATGGAAGAGCTTCAGGGAGGATAGCTGTTCAGTGTCCCTGAGACAGACAGATCCTGGGCCCATCCAGAGAGATCCCCAAACCCTGTGAATGGCTCAGAAGCAAGTAGCTCTGGACATCAGAGTCCCCTCAGACTGGGACAGTGAGAACATCTGACCAGTTGAGCCTCCCACAGGTCCCAAAGGAGGCCCTGGTCTAGTTGGAGACTAAATTTCCCACATTGGGTAAGGGTCTAGTGTCATAATTAAAATGATTTACAGGAAATAAAGAAAATGCTATTTCCTATACATGTGAGCTAGAGAAGAGTTATTCACACTCATTAAACTATGAAAATTGTAGCTGGGAATTGGCAAACCAAGGCTCTTTGAAAGCTTCATGTAATAATAGTATTTCAATATTTTGAGGACATTTGTTACCATTTTCATGTGAAACCTTACGGATCCATACAAAGGTCTGCACAGAGCACCAAGGGAGAGATGCTGATAATAAAATCAAGAACCTTTCCCCGCACCTTGAAGGGTTTGAGGGCTCTTTTGTAAAGCCCACACAATCCCAGACTGTGAAGTTAAATTAGCAACAATGTTTAAATTATGCAGTCTCCCAGCTGTGCTGTGATGTTTGCACACTTTCTAGGAGGTGACTAATTATAATTAGTGCTTAAATACAAAAGACATACCATCATTAAAAGAAAAGGAGAAAATAAATCTTACGTGTTTAGATCTTGGTCTCCCAGCACTGGCTATTTTCATTCACTTATGCTGGGATTGCTAGCTGAAGGACAGGAGGGACATGTTGATTTCTGCACTACATGTAAGGAGATGGATTTAAATGTTTGTGGGTCAAGCGAGGACACCAGACACAAAACAATTCCCAAGACTAAGAATCAGAGAGACAGAGCGAGAGAGCAAGAGAGAGAGAGAGAGAGAGAGAGAGAATATTTTTTTCCCTGAGATAATAGCCACTATTTTTTGAGGGCTTACATGGTGCCAGGCGCTGGGGTGGATCCTGTGGTTTTGAGGGTAAAGGGGAAACACAGCACCTCACCTCCCCTGCCCCACCAGCCTCCCTACTTATCTTTATTATGGTGGTTTTCCCTTTCACCATTAGGGACAGGGTTCAGGTCTTGGTCCCACCCCCAGCACCTACCATTGTGTCTGCACATAGTAAATACTCAATAAATATTATTTGTTAGAAGGAAGGAAGACACATTGTCTCATATTGATAGAGAATGATTTAAATGTGTTAGTCTTGCCTCATCTGCACCATAAACTCTTCGAAAACAAAGGGTGTGTCTGACATTTCTGATGTGCTACAGCGCCCGTGATTCTGCGCATGCAATTGTTCATACATTCCCATGAACACTAAGTGAGTCCCTACCCTGAAGAAGGCTCTATAGTAGGTGCCGAGGGCACAGCACTGAAAACACAGCCACCCATGCTGCCTCGTGGGACTTGAGTTAGAAAGGTGGAAAGGAGAGTCCAATTGTTAACGAATCACCAAGCCAAGAAAGACCCAACCACAAATTGTGAACAGTAAGTAATGCAGCAAAACGAACACTAGCCGCTGCCTATTGAGGATCACCCCTCTTCTTTCTTTGGCTAACACAACCCTGAATTTGTTTAGGAGCCATATCCCCAGTTCCAAGCCACTCGACAAAATGTAGATGGGTTGAACTAAACTAAACTGTCAGGACACTTCCATTTCCCCCGGCCACTCATTGGTCTGGCGTGCACATGTGACCCAGTTCTGACCAATAGGCTGCGAGGAGGAGTCTACCGGTAGCTTCTGGAAAATATTTTCCTCCCTGATAGAAAAACAGCCCTTTTGCCCCTTTTCCTGTCCTTTTTTTTTTTTTTTTTTAAGATTTTATTTATTTATTTGACAGAGACAGACACAGCAAGAGAGGGAACACAAAGGGGGAGTGGGAGAGGGAGAAGCAGACTCCCTGCCGAGCAGGGAGCCCCATGTGGGACTCGATCCCGGGACTCCAGGATCATGACCTGAGCCGAAGGCAGTCGCTTAATCAACTGAGCCACCCAGGCACCCCTTTTCCTGTCCTTCTTGCTTGGGCATGTGACAATGTGATATTTGCAGCTGTGGCAGCCATTTTGTGATCCTAAGGGACACATTGTTGACACATGGATGAAGGCAGAGTAGCCAAACTTGGGTTCCTGATGGCATCTGTCGGAGTCTCTCAAGAAGCCTGATGAGTAGCTTCCTTTTTCCCACTCTGCGTTCTGAACAGATTGAGAAATCAGATAAGGGAGAAAGATGAAGGGAAAAATATCTTGGCTGCTGCTCAGTGCCAGGTATGGGATATAACTTAATGGGAGAGCCAGTTGGGTTTGAGCCCCCAAGTTAGGCAGACTTGGCCCTAGTTACAGATCACACCTCTAGTAGCAGAGACTGAGTCCTGCATGTGGCACACTAAGGCCCAAGAGGAACTTGGCCAAATTTACCAAACAGATAAGCTACTCTTCCTCCCCAGGGACAGTCGAGAGAGCAAAGGGGAAGAAAGAGATCAGGAGTTACAGTGATTGAGCTTCTTCCACATGAAAGGAAACTTCAGGAAGGGTCTCAAAATTCCCCTCCTTCATCCCAACCACAGAGCTGAGCCACGGCACCAATTCTAGAATTGCCTTCAATCCTCCTATGAAATGAGACTCATAAACCTTTATTATTTAAGTTACTTTCAGTCAGGTGTTCTGTTCATTACAGCCGAAGCATCTTAAGGGTCTAAGCATCATAAAGGAAAAGCAGAGGACAAGGAAAGGGCTTTTTTCCATTTTCATTTGGACAGGGATGCAGACAGTCATGGAAAAGCATCTCCAGATTCGTGCTGTTTAAGCTGCTCCTGAAGGATGGGGGGGGGGGGGGGGCTGGGGGGGCGGCAAGGCTTCACAGACAAAGGGAACAGAAGTGAGAAGACCCTGAGGCATCAAAAGAAGGTCCGTGTGGCCGAAGTGGACTCAGTGAGAGGGAGATTCATGAGATATGACACCAGAGAGGGAGGCAGATGCTGGATCATAGTTTTATAGACAGGATGTGGCAGGCTAGGTTCCTAGAAAGCAGGAACTCAGGTTTGCATGCAAGGATGTTTATTCAGGAGTACCTTAGGACCTCTCAACTGTGAGAGAGAGGGAAGAAAAGAAGCAGATCAGGCGGAGACAAGTTGAGCTGTGATGCAGGCCCAACAGCAGCCTCAGTTGAACCCCGGGGAGTTCTGGATACAGACCAGTCTTCATAGCTGCACCAAGATAGGTCAAGACAACCAGAACTCTGTATCCCCCGCATGGATCTGTCATTGTATGTGGGTTACCTGGGAAAGGTGGCACTTAGCTGGGATAATGCCTGAAGGGGCTGACAGCCAGAGGGAAAATTGCCCACATAAAGAACCACTGTTGGAGCAGCAGATATTTGAATAATTTGCCTAAAAGCAAAGGCACGTCCTATGTGGCCTTGGCCTAATTGTTCAAGATCTTTGGGCTTCTGCTTGGGGATAGGGTGGGAGTTGGGCTTAAGGAATGCTTAATGACTTCTTAGAGAGAGGATTAATGATTCCAGCAAGACTTGCATACCTTGAAAACCTGCTTAGGTACAAACGCCTCCACTGCCCCTTAGCCTGCTCACAAGCTGATGATTTACTGGTCTTGATGAGTTTTGTGAATAAAAGCAAGATCACAGCTACCGGTCTTTCTGCTCTCTTACTAAACGGATTCATTGTCTTCCCTTCTGGCATTTTCCTTAGGCTTCTTATCAAGGCTGACTCAGCCATTGCCTTCCTTCAGAATTCTCCACCTCGCTTTGGACTCTTTGAATCAGGACCTAGCACATATTCTCTGTGTCTTTATTAATATGCATTGTGTCAACTTCTGCTCCTGCAAAGAATTAGCCACCCAATTCCTGAACCATTACCTCCATGATAAGAAGGAGCTGTCATAATTGGAAGGGATGCCTTACAGCAAAAACACTTAGACATTGGAGACTGAGTTCTGTAGTTGGCATCTGATGGGATTTGGGGTCTCCACAGCTCCCCCTTATTCAACTGGTAACTGTTCCTCCCATCTTTTGGGGAAACACCACCCCTTGGTGTATGCTATCAGTCATGTTCCAGACTCTGGCCTCTGGGGTTGCCAAGGTCAGGGGAGATGGATCAATAAGAGGGTCAATTTCTTCTGATCATAGTGATTGGTTCAATGAATGAGCATGTGGCCTCAGCTGAACCAATCACTGCTGAGCTTCTTCCATTCTAGTCATAGATTTTGATGAACCTGGAGCTGCTGGTGGCTAGCTACCCCACCAGAGGGAAAATAAAGCTCACACAAGGAGGGATAGCAGAACAAGGAGTAGAGAGAAATGACAACATTTGAGATCCCTTGTGACAAATGTCCTGGAGGCCAACCTTCTCCTTGATTAGGCAGGGCCCAAAATTCCATATCCCTCCCCAACCCCGTGCTTTAAATTTTTTTCTTAAATGAGTTTGAAATGAGTTTCTGTTACTTGCAGGGTAAGATTTCTGACCAATACAGATTAACTAAGCCATGACCCCCATATCTGTAACCATATTGAATATGAGCACCAAAAGATTCATTTATTCATGTGATCATTCAACAAATGTCTGTCAAGTGCCTACTAGTTTGAGAAGATATAAAAATAGAAAATTAACACAAAGAGTATGAGCAAAACATCGTAGAGAGCTCTACATCATCTAAGTCAGTGCCAGCCATTTTCTCTGCTATGTCTGTGCTACGGGAGACAATAAGTTTCTTTTCAATGACATATCCAAGCAGAGAGTGAATGGCCTTTTGGCAGGAAGAAGATGCTATGGATATTTCCAAGCATTAATGGAGAACAAGATTCAATGAGTTTTAGGGTTTCTTTCAATCATGACATTCTAGGGTGGGGGTTTCCATCTCCTTTACCCTTTCTGCTAGAGAATCTTCCCAAACCAATTGTGATTCTATCCAGTTCTAGCTTGTGGAATGAGGGCATTCTGCATGGCTCAGTAAATGGTGGATAGGTGCTCAGTAAATGGTGGGTGTTAGGTGGGAACCTCCTTTCCCCTTTGCTTCAAGTTTCCAAGTGGAGGGACTGCTATTAGAGTAATACTTTTGTGTTCTTTCCCCAGAGGAGGAGTGTCTCACCTGACTGGTGAATTTAAGCTGAGGTGAGCATCTTCAATTTCATCTCTCTCTTTGGGGGCCAGATGCTCACAAAATATTCTCATCAGCTCTAAGCAGATCTATCCCTGCAGGAGAGGCCTGCGTTTGGGGAATTAAGTTCAGTACTGGGAGTGTTAGCAAGCAATTTGACCAGATCTAAGCCATGCTTATTGTTTTATCAGCAGTAAAGCTGACATTTTTATCTCCATCTGCTTGACTCCTTGGGTTTTTTTTTCTCAATTAATTAGGAACCGGGGCAGGGAACAAAGGTGTCATCTATTAGCTCCCTAATCCCAACAGTAGAATTATCTTACTTACAGACAAGGCCTTCCCAATTTGGTTTACCCACCTTGTCAGCCTCTTCCCACACTACCTCCTGCCCTCCTTTCTATCCTCCAAGAACATCAGGTTGCTTGTCATTTCTTTCATACTTCTTGCAATTTCGTGATTTATGCCTTTGATTATGTTATTCCTTCTACGGCATATCCACTCACCCCCACCACACTGCTTCATCAGCTAATGCTTATCCATTATCTGCCCATAATGCCTCATCTGAAGGAACACCTCATCCAAGAAGTCTTCCCTGGCTGTCATCTTCCCACCACTCTGGGCTCAGTTTGATGAATACATGTGCCATATTGTTTTAAAATGTCAATCTCTCACCACTAGATTGTGAGCTTATTGAGGTGACTGTGATCTTTTCATCTCTGAATCCCTCAGAATTCAGAATCTTTCACAGAGGACATGCATGGTAAATGTATGTTAAATCAATGCATAAATTAGCCAATAGTGGGCAATACCCATTCCTGAGGCCAGGCAGAACTGGGAAGGGTACTTCCACCAGCCAGAGGTCAGAGGCAGAATCAAAATTATAGCCAGGGAGACAGGGCCAAGTATTTAGTCCTCAGCGCAAGGCAAGGTAAAAAAAAAAAAAAGACAAAGTGAACAAAGGTAAAAATAGACAGGTGGAAGAAGAGGCTGAAAAGGAATACAGTACAAGGAATGGGCCAGGGCAAGGAATACAGAACAAAGGCTGTGAAGGGCAAAGGAGCCTGGTACTCACCTATTACATGGTGCCAGGTGTGTGGTCAAGGGAAAGGACAGAAATCCCTAAGATCACAGGCAAAAATTTGATGACAGTGGAGTGCAGGGGAAATCATGAGAGCAGAAGAATGTGGAGCCTGGTCCCAGCTCTACTACTAAATACTCAGATGAGCTTGGACAAATTCCTTCCTTTTCCTATGAAAGAGTTTCCTCATTGATGGGCATGAACAGCATGTCCTACATCACTTCTCACTTCTCTTCCAAGTCAAATGTATTGTGATTCTTCAAATGCTATTCCATAGTATGATTGTAGAGGGTTCCTCTGTTACATAAATAATATTTAGTCACCATGTTATTCTTTATATTCAGTCAACCAAATGTACTACCTCTGTTTTGATCTCAGTTCTGAAATCAAGGAAATTAGACTCAATTATTTTTGTGATCCCTTCCAGCTATAAAATATTTACTGTGCTGTAATTTTCTCCATTCCTTGAGCACATACTTTTTGTCCCTCTCTGTGCTTGGTACTGTGGCACTCTCTGTTCTGAATGAATTTATAATCTAGTTGAAACAACAAGAATAACATCTTCAAAGTTATTGAGAGAGAAATCCAAGTCATTGTATAATTTAGTGCTAAATGATGTGTTAAAGACTATAAGGAAATGACAGAAATGAGGAGGATCAAGAGGGGCTGAAGATATCGGGGAAGATTTCCTGGAGGAAGTGGGCCTGCAAGGGTGTATAAGACATAGATTGGAAAAGGGGGGATAGAGACTGACGGATGGATGGATGGGTGGGTGGATGGATGGATGGATAGATGGATGGATGGATGGATGGAGTAGGACATTCTTATGAGGTATAGCCTAAGCAAAAGCAAAAACTTAAAGATGATCATGAATTTCTGTGGGACTCACTATGGAAACCTATCCTGGTAGAGTAAGAACAAGGAAAAGGGATGGAGGTTAACATTGGTTGTGCTCTTACTGTGTGCTGGATGTTTGTAACTGAGATGTTTGGTATCTGCATTCCTACAGGCCCTCGCTCTAGGAATCATCCCCATACAGAGCTGAGGGTGTTGCCTACCAAGGGCTCACAACTTGGTCACAGATAACTGTCCATCACAGACACTGGACCTAAACTCAGTCAATCCAGTTCTTCTTCCAGAAACACAGTATTGGACACAGGAACACCAAACAGGACTTTCTGTGGCAAAGCTGGGGCATAGAAAGCTCGAGAGAAAGGGAAAATAGAGATGGAAGGGATCTCAGGAAAGCTAAGGAGACCAGGCTATGGAGAGCAAAGAGGGGGAGAATATGCAGAGAGGAAAAACTGGGACACTGTTGACAGATTTGGTGGCTCCTGGAGATGAAGCATGTACCTGACAATCCCATTCCTTGTTCCTCCTCCTGAAAACTCTGTATTTTATTTCCTGTTTCTTGGTTTCAGCCAAACCAGCATAAGTGGTTTCTTGTTCTTTATAATAAAAAGGGCCTTTACTAGGACAGTCTGTTCACAAACGTTTTTCCCAGTGAATCCTCACAACATATTGAGATATTATTTCCAATTATCAATATGGCTCCCAAGAATTAAGGAGGCAACATTACCTGCCTAAGCATTCAGCTTAGTAAGTTATTAAACTAGGATCAGAACCCAGGCCTGTCAGCCTCCAAAGACCTTCCTTCACCACACACCATTCTGAGGGACTTGGACAGTGTTAGAATCAACAGCTGATCCCAAGAACACTTTCTCTGTAACCTGCACCAAACATCTCCACTCTGAGGAGTATGCTGTGTTTATTCACAGGCCAGTTCAAACACTTTCACTAATTCTGAGATTCTCCTGTGGTGACCTACAAAGGTTACTTAAAATACACTGATTCAGAACTTATGAAAAATTCACTCTGTTATTTGTGACTCTTAATGAGTCAAATTTAAAGCATTCTTGTCCTCCAAGAATATCCAGAGTCTAGTGAATAAAGAGAAGCTGGTTAAAATTAGTGGAATTTTTCCAAACCAAGATTAAGAATTTCCTTAATGTGGGGGTCATTCATTCTAAGCAATATTCATTCCGTGGTAGCCATGCCTAATTCTTTAAGATTTTTTTTTTTAAGATTTTATTTATTTATTTGAGAGAGAGAATGAGAGAGAGAGCACATGAGAGGGGGGAGGGTCAGAGAGAGAAGCAGACTTCCTGCTGAGCAGGGAGCCCGATGTGGGACTCAATCCCGGGACTCCAGGATCATGACCTGAGCTGAAGGCAGTCGCTCAACCAACTGAGCCACCCAGGAGCTCGCCATGTCTAATTCTTATATTTTAATGACCCATGACAAATACACCTTCTTCGTGCAGCCTACATTCTAGTCAGACTCAACTCTTACAATCCTCTCAAATACCATATTACTCCAACCTCCATACCATAATATGTGTGAAAATTCATTTCCTTCTGCCGGCGCATCTGGAGAACATCCATTCTTCCTTCAGAATTCAGCTAAAGAGTCACCTCCTCCACTGAGCTATCTTGGCCACTAACTCTCTGCCCCATGCAGGTCAGCTGTTTTCTCTATGACCCAGGAGAGTCTGACCTCAACTTTCATCCTTCTATGTTGTGATTGTCTCATTGCTGATGAGGTGAGATGTTCTCGCTCCCATGCTGAAACCATGCCCCACAGGATTAGTGAAGTTGAAACTAGCAGAAAAATTAAAGCTTGTTTTTCAGAGAACTGTTTTTCCTTAATCAGCTCTTGTGTCTCTTCAAACCCTACTAACAAATCCACTAGCTGTCTCTGCAGATGCCTGGACTCAAGGTCAACTGATATGGTTCCAGCCTATGAACAAGCAAGGCCCTGCATTCCTTACCAGAGATACTGAGCCCAAGACCCCATCCAGTTTATAGTGGCTCTTGGGAGTATATTCATAGCCCCTTCTTCTTGCCCTAAGATAACTTCCTGAGGTCAGGGGCTGAATTTTGCCTCATTCTGATGTTAAGTGTCCACCCCAAAGAGAACATGGGATGCTTATCACATATGTGTTTGTTCAATGTGCATGCTCCATCCTTCCTCATGAGCAGTTATGTTTCCCTGCACTTTTCATCAATATGTATGTAATCTCAACCTCTGTGATTATAAAACACTTGTTCTTTTCCCCTTTGAGGAGGCGGATTTGAGGCTTGACTGCCTGTCTCCGCGTTTGGCTGCCTCTCGAATAAATCCCTTCCTAGCTGCATAGCTGATGTCTCAGTGATTGGCTTTGCTGCGCTCTGGGCAGACAGAACTGGGTTCGGTTATGATGCCAGAGCACCTCTCTTTCTTTTCCAATTCCCACCTCCCCCCCCCCCCCCCCCCGTGCATCCTCCACCTAATGGGAAGGTAATTGCTAATCTGATACACTTGAGAGGTTGATTAGGCCACATTTCATTAGTGAGTGAGGTTGCCATGGTCAAGACCCTTCTTCGTGAAATATTCTAGTTCAATGATTCTCAACCCTGGTTACGTTGGAACCACTGTGCTCACCAGAAATCCCCAGTTCTAATGTGAGGCTACATTTGAGAATGGTTGGAAAGGAGAGCTGAACAATTCCTCTCACCCTGTCCCACCTGAGGCCATGAGTTCTGCTATGCAGCAATAAAAAAGAAGCTTCAGGAATCAGTAGATTTAAGCAGAGCTCTGAGTGACTTTGACTTACTGCATCTCCTGTGCCATAGACCCACCATCTGTGAAATAAGAGGTTTCCCTGAGAGCTCAGCTTTTGACATTCTGGAAGTCATGGGCACCTTTAAAATCTTCATTGAAAACTATGGACATCTCCCCAGGAAAATGACATTGCCCCACACTCACATATTTGCATATGGTTGCTGGGGTGTTTGGACTCCCTAAAATGCTGGCCTAAAGGACGTTTATCTGGCTCTCAAGTCCATAATCTCAAACTCTTCAGCCCCTACTAGGGAGGAGCAATTGGGCCAACCCAACCTCACTCCTTTTCCACAGTGATTCAAAACACACATGCTCATCACATCATGTATCCTCCTTAAAGCCCATCACCCAGTTACCCCATCCCCCCACCCCCCTCCTCTCCAGCAGCCCTCAGTTTGTTTCCTATAGTTAAGAGTCTCTCATGGTTTGTCTCCATCTCTGATGACTTCCTATTCAGTTTTCCCTCCCTTCCCCTATGATCCTCTGTGCTGTTTCTTATATTCCACATATAAGTGAAACCATATGATAATCGTCTTTCTCTGATTTCTCCGATTATTTGGCTTAGCATAAGACCCTCCAGTTCCATCCACGTTGATGTAAATGGTAAGATCTCATCCTTTCTGATGGCTGAGTAATATTCCATTGTGTGTGCGTGTATATACACACACCACATTTTCTTTATCCATTCATCTGTTGATGGACATCTCAGCTCTTTCCACAGTTTGGCTATTGTGGACATTGCTGCTATAAACACTGGGGTGCAGGTGCCCCTTCAGATCACTATATTTGTATCTTTGGGGTAAACACCTAGTCGTGCCACTGCTGAGTCATAAGGCGGCTCTGTTTTTAACTTCTTGAGGAACCTCCACACTGTTTTCCAGAGTGGCTGCCCCAGCCTGCATTCCCACCAACAGTGTAGGAGGGTTCCCCTTTCTCCACATCCTTGCCAACATCTGTCGTTTCCTGACTTGTCAATTTTAACCATATTCTGACAGGTATGAGGTAGTATCTCATTGTGGTTTTGATTTGTATTTCCCTGATGCCAAGTAATATGGAGCATTTTTTCATGTGTTTGTTGGCCATTTGTTGGCTAATGGAATTTAAATAAAATAAATAAAAATTTTTAAAAAGATACAGGCTAAGCTGATATAGCAAAGAGACACCAAAATATAATGTTTAAACTAGGGGAAAAAAACCCCAAAAATCACACATGCTGTATCTTTCAACACCAGCATCAACAGGACGCTCACACCGGGAGCCGTGCACAGCTTCTGATGACAACAGAGGGAACCGCAGAGCCAATTTTTGGTCAAATATTGAGACCTACTAGGCACCAGGCTTGGGGGTTAGTGGTGAGGAAAACAAAATGGAATCCCTACATTCATCTCTGATGGGGGATTTGTATGAGGACACATGTTCATTGAGTGGAATTCCTTACTCTACTTAAAAATATGTCTGTCTCTTTCTCTCTCTCTCTCTAATGGCTGAAAAATGCATACTTGGCTTTTTATAAGGAAATGCAGTATTTTCCTTAAAACTGGACAGGTGACTCTTCCCTTGGCCCACACTTTTAAGGGTCCCATTCTGACCCTCCTCTGCCCTTGTCTACACAAAGTGAAGAGTCTACAAGGCTAAGAATTTATATTCACTCTGAGGCTTCATGCTGCCCCCCTACACCATGCACTTGTTACCCATGACCCACATCCCCTACCGCAACGTCCCGGAGTCCCTTCCCAGAGCCTTGCAATCCTCTCCTCCAGACCTGTCCTCCCTAAGCTGGACCACACGCTGGGTGGCCCGGGGGCAGCTGTTTGCTGGGGATGTGGAAGGAGCTAGCACGTGCAGGCTGGCATGTCCACAGGAAGGCGTGAGGTCCCTCGCAGAGAATCAGAGATGCTAAAAGGGGTGGGGTGGGTCATGTGCTGGAGGCTGGGGGCTGCCTCTCTCTGGGCGGTTCCTTGACAGTCCTAATCTTGGAGAGAATGGAGAATTCTAAATTCTAACCTGGCTTTTAGGCCATGTAAAGATAGATTTCTCAGAGTAGGAAATAGAACATATTCTAGTTAATAGTCTCTTAGCCTGATTTATAACTTTTAAATATTTATATAAATGGTGTTTGGGCCTCTAGATATAGCCTTGTTCTAGGCCCCTCAAACGTTAGGGGAGAGTCTGAGGGAACACAACTGTGGTATGCATCCACCCAAGCTGCTTTGATTTCTCACGGCTTTCCTTCACCAGTCCCTTATAATAATAATGATGATGATAATAGCTAACCTTTTAAAAATAAAATTGTTAAACTAATGTAACACAGCTTCTGAAGTATTCCATTTTCCCATATTCCCAACTAGACTTCAATAAAAAAAAATAAAATTCTTATTGAAACATAACATACATACATATAACTCTTATTGAAGTGTAACAAACATACACAAAAGTGTGCAATCACAGGGTAAAACACATCCTTGTAACAAACAACTGGATCAAGACATAGAACATTACCAGCATCTATATCCCCTTCCAATGACTACTCCCTCCATCCCTCCCAAAGGTAGCCAATATTCTGTCTTACTTTTGCCTATTATTGAACTTTATATAAATAGAATCATATGTATTCTTTTATGTCTGGCTTCCTTCCCTCAATATTATCTTTATAATATTCAGTCATGTTACTGCATGTAGAACTAGATGATTCATTTTCATTGTTCTCTAGATTTCCATTGAATGAATATGCCATTCCCGTGTGCTCATCCTATTGCTGATGGACATCTGGATTGTTTTCACCTGGAAATGCCAAGAATAATGCTGTTATGACCATTCTTGTTCATGTCCTTTGGTTTCCATGTAGACTCATTTATGCTGAGTATATACTCCTAGGAGTGTGGTTGCAGGATCTTAGGGTATGTATAGATTCAGCTTTACTAGATATGGCAAAAAGTTTTCCCAAGAAGTTGTACCAATTTCCATCCTTAGCAGCAATGTATGAGAGTTTTGATTGCTCCATATTCTTGAAATTACTTGATATAATCAAGTTTTTTCATTTTGGAGATTTTGGTGGATATATAGGGATATTTTGTTGTGGTTTTAATTAGCATTTCCTTTTTGAATATTATTGTCAATATTATTAATAAATGTGTAATAATCATGTTTTTGTATATTCAGTAGCTATTTGGATATCCTCTTCTTTTGTAAAGCGTCAGTTTAAAAAATTGGGTTCTGTGCCTTTTTCTTTTTGATTTGTAGTACCTTATATTTTCCCAGATACAAGTGCATTGTTGGTTGTATCTAATACAAATATCTTTTCCTATTCTTTGGCTTGCATTTCACTCTCTTAATGGTGTCTTTAGTTAAACAAAAACTCTTTATTTCAAAATAGTTCCATTTATTAATTTTTTCCTTTATGGTTAGTGCTTGTTATGCCCTGTTCAAAAAAACCTGTGTCCATAAAGACTATGAAGGTCTGAAAATAGTCTCCAATGTTATTCCCTAAAAGCTTTGTTTTATCTTTTGTATTTAGATCTATAACCCACCTGTAATTGATTTTTGTGTGAAGTGGAAGCCCAAGATTTTTTACGTGCAGAACTCCTTGACATAGCTTGACCATTTATTAAAAAGCCTTTCCTTTCCCCACTGCTCTGCAATCCCACCTTTACCATAAATCAAATACCCACACAAGTGTGGATGTGTTTCTGGATCATTTTTTTTCTCTTCCATTAGTTCATTTGTCTATCCTGTGCCAATTACCATACTGTCTTAATTACTGTAGCTTTATAACAAGCCTGGATATATCAATGTTGTTGTTCTTCTTCAAAATTATCTTGACCATGCTGAGCACTTTACATTCCCACATAAATTTCAGAGTCAGCTTGTCAAATTCCAGAAAGGAAAAAATACCCTGCTGAGGTTTTGGTTGGGATTGCATTGACTCTGTCAATCGATTTTCAGAGAACTGACATCTTTATAAGAATGAGTCTACCAGGGTGCCTGGGTGGCTCAGTCAGTTAAGTGTCTGCCTTCAGCACAGGTCATGATCTTAGGGTCCTGGGATGGAGCCCCATGTCAGGCTCCCTGCACAGCAGGGAGTCTGCTTCTCCCTCTCCCTCTTCCCTTTCCCTACTTGTGCTCTTTCTCTCATTCTCTCTCCCTCAAATAAATAGATAAAATCTTAAAAAAAAAAAAAAAAAAAAAAGAATGAGCTTACCAATTCATGAAAAGGGAACATCCTTCTATTGGGGCATTATTTACTTTCTCTCAGTAATAATTTGTACTTTACAGCAGAGAGGTCTTGCACTTCTTTCCTTCCATTTACCCTCAGTATTGGATATATTTTGGTTCCATTGTAAATAGAATTCTAAAAAGTAATTTCTATCTGTAGTATGGTATATAGAAATACAATTTATATTATATTTTTATTACATTCAATGAACTTGATAAATTCATTTGTGATTCCTAGGAGGTTATCTGTAGATTCTTTCAACTTTCTATGTTCATAATCTTGTCATCTATGAATATGATGTTTCTTTCTTTCCAATTTTACATTTTTATGTATTTTTTCTTTTCTTTATTTATTTTGTATATTTGTTTTTTCTTTTTCACCAGACTTGTAGTATGTGTTGAATAGGAGTAGTGATAGGGAACATCCTTGTTTCATTCCTGATCTCAGGGGCAAAGTCTTCAATATTTCATCATTAAGTACGGTGCTTGTAGAGAGGTGTTTTTTTTGTTTGTTTGTTTTTGTTTTAATAGATGTCTTTATCAGATTTGGGATGTTAACTTCCATGATACATGATCCCAGTTATTTACTCCTGTGGCAAATGAATGTGGTAGAAGCCATACCTTTGCTATTGCCTCAAGGAGAGCAGAGTGCATATCCACCCTATTTGAATTTGGGGTTGACCATGTGACGTGTTTGGGGTTGGCCACATGGGGTGCCTTGACAAATGGGATGTTAGTGAATGTGACATAGTCAGAGACTTGAGATGTGCTTGTGCTGTGAGCTTGCATTCCTGTACTTGTGCCATTCCTAAGAGAAGAGCATACCTGGGTAGCCTGAGCCATAGAATGTGACAAGAGGAGCAGAGACACCCCAGCCAATGCATGGACCCGCAATTTCAATCATAGCTGCTCCACTCAACCCTCAGATGTATGAACAAGAAATAAATGCTTACTTCTGGGTATTTACCCCAAAGACACAGATGTAGTGAAAAGAAGGGCCATATGCACCCCAGTGTTCATAGCAGCAATGTCTGCAATAGCCAAACTGTGGAAAGAGCCGAGATGCCCATCAACAGATGAATGGATAAAGAAGATGTGGTCCATATATACAATGGAATATTACTCAGCCATCAGAAAGGATGAATACCCAACTTCTACATCAACATGGATGGGACTGGAGGAGATTATGCTAAGTGAAGTAAGTCAAGCGGAGAAAGTCAATTATCATATGGTTTCACTTATTTGTGGAACATAAGGAATAGCATGGAGGACATTAGGAGAAGGAAGAGAAAAATGAAGGGGGTACATCGGAGGGAGAGATGAACCATGAGAGACTACGGACTCTGAGAAACAAACTGAGGGTTTTAGAGGGGAGGGGTTGGGGGGATGGCTTAGCCCGGTGATGGGTATTAAGGAGGGCACATACTGTATGGAGCACTGGGTGTTATACGAAGACAATGAATCATGGAACACTACATCAAAAACTAATGATGTATTATATGGTGACTAACATAACATAATAAAATTAAAAAAAAGAAGTAAGCGCTTAATGTTTTATATCACTAGTATTTTATGGTTGGTTGTTATCTAACAGTAGTTGGTGAAACATCTTCTACCCCGAGTTTGCTAAGAGTTTTTGACATGAATGGGTGTAGAGAAGCAAATTTCTAGTACAGCTAATGAGGCTTCATCTTCAGGCTGCTTCACTTCCAAGGACCCTCTTCAAGGCTCTGGGAGAGGCCCTAGCAATGTGTTTACATGAAGAGGTATTTGCTAAGTGTGAAAAAGATATACTTACTACAGTCAGATAAGATCACTGCGTTTTTCCACCCTAGCTTACTCTGATTATACTTCTCTTTATGTCAGGTGGCATGCAAGTGGCCATGAGCATTTTGGGGGATCTAGTGAAAGAGAAACTGAATTGGGAATATGCTTAGTTTTGTGCTTGGTGGGATATACATATGTAGTTTTCAGTCATGTCTGTGAATAGTTAAGTTATTGCTTGCTGTCCTATTGTAGGAATGACTTCCACAAATACTCCTATTAATTAATGAGTGTCATCAAAATTCAAAAACTACTTACAAATAGCCACTACACAAGAAAATTTTATAGGCTTTGAAATGTTAGAGCTCGTGTACAAAAGAAATTTGGTAGATTCCCCCAAATTGACAACAATCCTAAATATTTACATTTCATTACCAATAACAAGTGGTGAAGGTAAACTATATTTTTCTAATGTATTTCTAAATATTTAATAAAATTTAAAAAATAAATCATGCTAGGGGCACCTGGGTGGCTCAGTTGGTTAAGCGTCTCCCTTTGGCTCAGGTCATGATCCCAGGGTCCTAGGATTGAGTCCCACATCGGGCTCCTTGCTAAACAGGGAGCCTGCTTCTTCATGTGCCTGCCGCTTCCCCTGCTTGTGTTCCCTCTCTCTCTCTCTCTGACAAATAAATAAAATCTTAAAAAAAAAAATCATGCTAGAAAAAAAGACTAAATTACCTTTTCATTCTCTCTATAAAAAGTATTGCAAAAATAATGGTCAGAAAAAATAGTGACTGAAGATATATTCAGCCAAAAAATGTAAGGAAAAATATTATAGAGTTAGGTCAGACAAGTAATAAAAGTAATTTGTTATTATTTTGGGCTTTAGGACTCTGTGGAGTTTATCAGCTTTTTACAATTTGGAACTTATTGAGATTTCTTATACTGAATAAACATTCACTTCTGTGCCTTTTGTATTTTGCATTGGTAATTTTGCATAATTTTAATGAATTTATTAGAAATTGGGGGTACCTGGCTGACTCAGTCGGTAGGTATTGTGACTCTTAATCTTAGGTTCATGAGTTCAAGCCCCATGTTGGGCATGGAGTCTACTTTAAAAAAAATAAAAGAAAAAAGTAATTGTATCAGCTTCATGTCTCACAAACCCTCAATACACTTCTGGATGTTTTAGCAAAGACTCCCTTGGTATCTATTTGAGGCTCCTATGATTTTCCCCTTTATTCTGTGAATGTAGCAAATTACATTGATTACTTTTCTAATGTTAAATCTAGCATTAGCTCATGGGGTATATCTAACTTGGATGCAACATCTTATCCTTTTATGATGTGGCTGGATTTGATTTGCTAATAGTCATCTTAGGAGTTTTTAGGTGTGCCTAATGCCTTACATTAAATTCACGTTTTACTTGAACTAACCTGAGTGGGTTTCTGTCACTTGGACTCAAATGATTTCTGACCAAGTTCTCTGGACAAGCCACCTTTCCCTCCAAAATGCTTCATTAGAGTAAAATGCAATAGTATCTTTTCCCCAGATAGATATCATTTTTCTTCCCAGCGCTTCTGATTAGTTAACTTCCCCATGATTTCATTTATTTCCCTTGTTTTTAAAAAGACCCTCACCGGACAACTCCCTCACACCCTTGTTTCCAGCAAACCTACCTCTGAGAAGGACACATTCCAGCTCAAAGTAGACAGTCTCAGTGAAGAAACGAAGTCCTCTAGCAAGGTCAGAATCCCACCAGGCTTGTGTTCTGAGGCCCAAAGCACAGCTTGAACAGGAGACGTAATTGAGCCAGCTGCTGAAAGGCAGCAACCACATCCCCCAACTCATTAATCTGCCTCCCTCAGCTAGGAAAGAGACCCACGGCTTCCATTTCAGCAGCATGAGGGAGTGCACCATTTTCACGCATCATTCCAGAAAAATCCCCTCCTGGAGCAGTTACCTAAAAAAATAAAAATAAAAATACTCAAGGAATCAGTCTCTGCAGCCAAACCTAGGTTTTTATTTAGCAAATCTCACCTCACAAAAATGTATCCAGCTGTTTATTTTTCCCACTATTGGCCAAACACGGTATCCAGTGGTGGGTTCTTTAGGTCCATTCTAGTGGTCCACACTGGGACCTAGACTTCAGGAGAAGCCCATAGAAAGGTGTTTGCCTGGGACAGCATTGGAGGCAAGAAGAAAAGTGTCATTAGGGAGAATTACCTTCAACCAGGGTGGCAACAATTCTTCTTTGTCAAGACAGAATGAGGAAGAGGGTGACAGGTATTCATCTTGTCCAATGGATCTGCTGTTCCCTGGTATTCAGAGAGAAAACCTGAGTTTCCTGGGAGAAAGAAAGAGGCCTTTAAAAGGCCAGTAAGAACTTAGCAAGGACACCAAAAGGGAATTAGCCTGCTTATCTCAGGATTCCAACAGAAACTCTCCCAATTCCTGTCCTAGCATGGTGATGAGGATGATGGTGAGGGTGGTGATGATGAGGATGATGAGAATGGTGAGGATGATGAGGATGATGAGGATGATGGTGATGATGATGATGATAGTTCATCTGATTGGCTGTTATGTGTCAAATAAGTTGTACACATTATCTCTAAGCAATCTGAAAGGCAGGTCTTTTTATTCTAATTTTACAGATGAGAAAAAAGAGGTTAGAAAAGTTACATAATATGGGTGCCTGGGTGGCTCAGTCATTAAGCGTCTGCCTTGGGCTCAGGTCATGATCCTGGGGTCCTGGGATCGAGTCCTGCATCGGGCTCCCTGCTCGGCCGGGAGCCTGCTTCTCCCTCTCCCACCTCCCCTGCTTGTGTTCCCTCTCTCGCTGTGTCTCTCTGTCAAATAAATAAATAAAATCTTTTAAAAAAAAGGAAAGAAAGAAAAGGTACATAATTTGCCCACAATTACTCTGTAAGTGGCAAAGGTGGGATTCTAACTTAAAGCCCATGCTCTTTTCAAAATACCACCCTATCTTCCAACTTCGCTTCATTGTCACACCAAAATGGTAATGGATATTGTAAAATGAGATTGAATCTGCTTTATAACAGAGTTAACTCTTCTTCCACAGGGAAGCAAAATAAATACTGTCAAACTACTAACCATATGACAAGATATTAAGTGGGAAATTCCCTGCTTCCTGGAATTGACAACTAAGAGAAAGAAAGGTTCCAAATACCCAACATTCTAAATACAGCCATAAACAACTGGGCCACATATCCACCTGGAACTTCATAAGAGCAGCAGAAGGACTAGTTCTATATCAGAAGAAAGGTTGTGGGGGGGGGCGGGTCTGGGTAGTCACGGGCTTAGTGGGTCTTACTGTATTTGGGGTCAGGGCCTTTTTCTTCTGTAGTGGATCGGAGGGGTGCTTCCTCATTTCATAGCATATAGTTCTCAAATTTTTAAATTTCAGGACCCCTTTACATTCTTAAAAATTATTGATAACCCCAAAGAGATTACACTTATGTAAGTTCTATCTATGAACATCCACAGTATCAGAAATTAAAACTAGAAATTTTTAAGTTATTTCCCTAATTCATTTAAAAATAATAACAAACCTATTACATGTTAGCATAAATAAAATGTTAATGAAAAATATATATTCCAAAAATAAAAAAACTAATGAGAAGAGTACCAGTGTTCTACACTTTTAAAAATTTCTTTAACATATAATTTAATAGAAGATAGCTAGATTCTCAGTTTCTGCTTCTGCAACTTATCTGTTGCATTAGGTTGCTTTGATTAAAGAACATGAAGAAAATCTGGCCTCACACAATTATGCAGTCGGAAAAGAGGAACATTCTAATAGCTTTTTACATAACTGGGAATACTCTTCTTTGATATTACACCAAAACTCAATAAGAAGTGATTTCTTAAGGATTAATTGCACTGTGGAATCTGAAACAAAGTCAGTCTTTTTTAAAAAAAATTTTTGTACTTTGTTATATTAAAATCCATCAGTCTATCTTGTACTCAGAACAGATCTTTTACCCGTTTCTTAGAACATCATTCCCTGGGGCACCTGGGTGGCTCAGTTGGTTGAGCGACTGCCTTCGGCTCAGGTCATGATCCTGGGGTCCTGGGATCGAGTCCCACATCGGGCTCCCGGCTCGGCGGGAGGCCTGCTTCTCCCTCTCCCACTCCCCCTGCTTGTGTTCCTGCTCTCGCTGTCTCTGTCTCTGTCAAATAAATAAAATCTTTAAAAAAAAAAAAAAAAAAAAAAAAAAAAGAACATCATTCCTTGATCGGCCATTTGGAAATATTAGTTCACTGAGTTAAGCAGATATCTCAAATTAACATACTTCATCATACTAGTCAAAATCACATTTGTTATCACCACTCACAACGCCATCAGAAAAGTCTTTAAATACAAGAAACTCTCAAGCTCATGGTTTCAGATGCAGGTCTTGCAAAATTCCAATTTCTGCTTGAAAACTCGTATTTGTCACTGGCAACAAATCCTGTCAGCTATTTTTCCTGGAATGACTGACTCTCTTGGTTCATTTTTGAGAGTGGCCAGCTACCCAAGCCGGGATAACAATTGTTCATGTCAGTCATTGTTTAAAAAAATATTTATTTATTTTACAGAGAGCGAGCAAGCCTGAGGGGAAGGGCAGAGGGAGAGAGAATCTCAAGCAGACTCCGCGCCGAGCGTGGAGTCCCATGCGGGTCTTGATCCCACGATGCCGAGATCACGACTTGAGCCAAAACCAAGAGTGGGATGCTTAACCAACTACACCATCCAGGCACCCCATCAGTCAATCTTTTAAGTAAAAACGGTGTTCCATGAAAGGAGGAACTACTTTAACTCATGACTCACTTGCAGAGTGTTATTTTCTGAAGACAACCATCATACTTCAGCACATGGCAGACGGACTTTGTGTGTACTTCCCACCTTGTCGCACAGAATATTATTATGAAGACATATCAAGGGTTGAGGTTTACTCAATTTAATCATTTTTACTGTTTCATCAAGACATTCTTAAGTGACACTGGAACTTGTTTCTACTGGTGGGTATGTGGTGGTGAAGAACCTAATGACCCCTAGTACATTCTCACACATTCAGGTGCCACCAGTTCTACGCACCCATTATTTTTGCACCGTCAGTGCAAATGTCAACACAGTGAAAAAGGCAAATAATATTTTATTGTGCAAATAATTCTGACCTTGTGGCTTCCTTGCAAGGGTCTTAAAGACCCCCAGGAGTCCACAGGCCACACTATAAGAATTGCTGTCCTAGCCAGTTGGGGGGAGGTAAAACTCCCAGAAAGGGGGGTGCTTGCAAGAAGTGAAGACTGGTTCTCTCTCAATGCTTGTGGCATTGCAGCCACTATACATACCCTGAGGGGATTCTAGGGCGAACTCGACAGGTGTCCCCCAGAATTTGGGGGAGCCGCAGCACAGGACTGTGCATATTTTCCCTGCATTAGGTTGCCTGGTGGAGGGGGTGAATAGGGGCTGAGGAGCAGTGGGAAAGGGGAACTTTTTGGTAATTTGTCCACTCAAAGAGGGTGTCTTTTTTTTTTTTTTTAAGATTTTATTTATTTATTTTGAGAGAGAGAGAAGGAGCAGGGGGAGGGGCAGAGGGAGAGGGAGAAGCAGACCTCAAAGAGGGTGGCTTTTTATGGTTTGCCCTAGGCACAGTGTGTCCTCAGTGGCAGCTCTGGGTTGGGGGTGTGCATGTACCCAGCAGCTTCTCACCTGGAGATTTGTGAAGTCGGGAGGCTGGCTGGGGTAGTCTTGACAGGAGGGAGACAAAGCTCACAGATAATGTCCTTGGGAAGAAAATGATGCATCTTCTACCTGGCCCAGCTCCCTGTGGCCATCTGAGAGTGTCAAAGAGGAAGTCAGAGATTCCCAGGGCTCCAGGTCAGGCAGCAGAGGGTCAGAGGAAGGGGCAGAAGATGTGCGTGGTCCAAGTGAAGGATGTCCCACAAAGTGAGGAGCCATTGTCAGGGGATTAGAGGGTCAGGGACAGCAGGGGTCTAGATGAAGCTCAGGATGGCCCCTAGAGAAGCATACATGCCATCTACACAGAGAGCACTTCATTAAACAGAGGAAACTAAGGGCATCTCCCCCCTCCCCAACCAACTCATCTCTTCTCCCTGATTCTCAATATTCTACAGCGAAGAGTCCCAGAAAAGAGTGGGGAAGGAAGTGAACTAGATGCTGCTCAAGCCCTTCTCCCCTTTCCCCCAACCCACCCCACAATTCCCACAGTGCAAAGAAAAAGGAAGAGTAGTCTGGGATGGGGCAACCAGGGAGTTGAATGTGGACATTCAGAGCGAGAGTTTTAAATTGGACTGAACAGAATTTCAATCATCCAGTGTGTCAAGCAAATTATTAGATCAGCTCATGCACTTGATAAGGGATCTACTACACAGTAGGGAAGAAAGATTTAACACAGTATAGCTGGGGACAGTGAACAGAATAAATAAAATCGTTATGTGCTTATTCCCTGAAAGAGCTGAGACTCCTCAAACCAGTCACATTTAAACAAAGAAAACTGGCTGAAAGGAACAATGACCATTATTCCCTTCAACCACACCCCTAATGAACCCTTGCAAATCAAAACAAATATTTCTTGCTCTGCCTGCCATTGGCTGGAAAGGCTCCATGGAGTAATGAAGGGAATACTGGTTAAAATGAAGATACACAGCTTCTGTCCTCCCTGTACCCTTTTTTCCATAGTCACTGTACAGACTCCATCTCTTCTGGTGCCAGTGGACCGTCAATCACATTGCCTTGCTTTTCCTCTGACTATGGAAGTCAACATGTGATTCAGGCTTGGCCAACAATAACACCCCATTTAGTTACAATTGTTGGTATAACGGGGCAGGGGGAGAGACACACGACCAAAGCAAGCTAATCAGGGCCCCTCCAAGTAATTTGACCTATGGTTGCTAGGAGAGGGAGTTGTTCTCTATTTTTTCTAGAATAAAGGAGCTCTAAGGATGGACTAGCCTATTGCTGATAGAGGCCATCTTTAGGGGATGGAGCCTACAGAAGAATGAAGAGCTGAGAAGCAAACAGAGCTGAGGGGTAGAGAGGCAGAGACAGAATGCTGGGCCCCCTGGGGCCAGCTGTACCTAGACTGAAACCCACCCCTCGGACTCCCAAGCTTGGGGCCCATTGTTTGCCCTGATTAAGCTAGGTCGATGGGGTTTTTTTGTCTTTTTTTTTTGGTCTCATATGATCAAACAGAGTCTAAATGCACTGGATTCTAGATTTGGCTGTTTCACTTCCTAACATTTAAGCCTGGGCAAATTACTAAGCTGTCTATTCGTTCTTTCATTTATTTATTCATTCACTCATTAAAGTGCAAGATCCTGAACTTAGCCCCCAAGGATGAAAGATGGAATCATTTGACCCTGGTCTTTAAGGACCTTACAGTCTTCTGGGGAGACAAAAACGGGGGGAAAAAAGTAACTACAAAAACAATGAAAACCTGTTTTAAAATTCAAGGGGTGTATAGAGAAAGCACATAAGCCTGTCTGGAAATATCAAGCAATGCTTTGAGCTTAAGAGTTGCTGCCAGAGACAAGGGCATTCCAGATAGAGAAGAGCATCCACAAAGGCATGAAGGCAGGAGAGGGGTTATCGCCGGACGGCTCTAGCATAGTGTGTGAGGCAGGGAGTGGGCCTCCATAAGTCAGATGGACAGGGCCAGGTCATGAACTATTTCATGCAAAGGATTTTAGTCTTGGTTCTAAAAGTCATGGTGAGCCACTGAAGGATTTTCAGTATGGGAGATGGGACAGGACTTGAAAGATTAAAAAATCCAACCAACAAACAACAATTCCAGATAATTGAAAGAGGGCAAGATGGGAGACAGAGAGGAAGTGCTGGGTGTGAGGTGTGGGGGAGGTGGCCGTTGAGGCCGTCCATGTGTAAGATGATAAGTGGTTGGGCTAAGGTAGTAGATAAAGTAACTGAATAGCCAGATCATGGAGGCTCTTTGGATGTGGGTCAGCAGGGTGAAGATTGTATATTACCGCATCGATTTCTGATGAGGATAGCTCTGGCGTTGCTGAGATTCTCAACATTATGTGAGTCATGGATCCTTCTAGAGAATTGTATGAACTCTATATACTCTCTTCCCAGCAATATTAACATGCATAATAATGATAGCTAACATTTTCTAAACACTTACTATGTTCCAGTCACTGATCTAGAAGCTTTGTTTATTTAATCATCACAACAAACCTAGGTTGGTACTAACTTAGGTTCGTTAACCTGCCCAAGTCACATAGGAAGCAGCAAAGTCAGAATTTGAACCCAGGTCATCTGACTCAAATTCAGTGATATGAATATGCTTCACTGTTCTTCATACGAGGGTGCCTATCTTGTGCCTACAATTCAGGAGGGTCACAGATTCCTCCACCCAAAGCTCATCCACTATCACTTAAATGTCCACAGATCTAGAGCTAAGAATGCCTGCTGTATATGAAAGCCCTTGGTAAATTCTATGGAGGAAGATCAATGTAAAGGGTTCTCATCATTGATCTTGGGTTGCCTCAAACCCACCTCACACCTCACTGTGGCCAGAAGAGGCCAGCCTTATGTCCTAAACCACTGTTACTATGGCTCTGTCTAAGGAGAATTCAAAAAATTTTCTTCCTAATAGATTCCCCTGAAATGTTAATAATATGAATATACTATCCATCTGCTTATGTGCTGTGTGTTTATCTGTGCTTTATACATAAAATACAGGTAAGATGTTTTCAGTCCTCCCTCCCACCAAGAATCAACTTTCACCTGGTTGAGGATATACTGTCCCCACTGAGAATATACACCCTAGCCCTAACCACCCACCAATTAGAGCTGTGTCCTGGTATTCATGCCCTTGTGTTCATACATTCGTGCCCTCTCTTGAGGGTCGGCCCCTTCCATGGAGAGCAGTTGTGAAGATGAGTGTGAATCATCTACCCGAGCCATTGGCCAATACAAGTTGTTATTGCTACTATTACCATCACCTCCTTCCTGCCCTATCACTCTCCCATTCCAGGCCATTGGCTTTCTGGTAATTTCTTGCATCTGTCAAGCTCTGTCCTGTCCGGACCTTTACACTTGCTGTGTCCTTTGCCTGAAATATTTTTGCTCCACATTTTCATGAGGTCGTCATGAGATTTCCTATGATTTTCATAGAAGATGCATTTTCCTTTGATTCAGGTCTTTGCTCAAATGTCACCTGTCAAGGAGACCTTACCTGATTATCTTAGCTCACACACACACACACACACACACACACGATTCACTCTTTAACCTTTTATTATCTGCACACCACTACCTGAAATTATTATATGTGTTAATTCTTTATTGTTTGTCCCCCTCCCTAGAATATAAGCTCCAATAGGCGAGAACTTTGTATTCCTTGTTCATGGCTATAATCCAGTGCTGGGTATAAGAAAACAGTAAATAATTCTTTGCTAAACACCATAAATTGAGTGTTTACTCTGTGCAAGGCATTGTGCTAAGTAGTTGATGAGAATTGCTTCATATAATCTTCACAAATAGCCTAAGGGATAGGTATAATGGTACCCAGATTTACATAAGACACACATGAGGGGCAGAGCAGCTAAGTGATGTGCTCAAGGTCACACAGTAGATAAACGGAAGAGGCTTTAAATCCACCATTCTGTAGGCAAAGCCTGCAGTCTTTTTTTTTTCCCAGTCACCCATCTTTATTCTTTTTTTTTTTTAATTTTATTATGTTATGTTAGTCACATACAATACATCATTAGTTTTTGATGTGGTGATCCACAATCCATTGTTTTCGTATAACACCCAGTGCCCCATGCAGTACGTGCCTTCCTTAATACCCGTCACCAGGCTAACCAATCCCCCCTCCACCCCGCCCAAAACCCTGTTTGTTTCTCAGAGTCCATAGTCTCTCATGGTTCATCTCTCCCTCTGAAAGCCTGCAGTCTTGATCACCATGCCTTTCAGGTAAAAGACTCTCCTGTCCTTTCTTGCCAGAACATTCGCTCTCACATTCCAACACAGATGCTGATCTGGCACAGAGACAGGCTGCCTTCAGATCCACTAGGGAGTATCTTGGAAAAAACTCAACTCAGCTCCTTGGAAAGGAGCCCCAGCTGGGCTGGGAGCGCCAGGCCCCGTGAGGCCACTGCTGGCTCACACCCTTCCCGCTGATGTCCCCACATGTCAGTGATGACTCTAAGGAGAAGCCACCAGGTACAGGAGGTGCTGATCCAAGGGTCTCAACAAGCTCCTATCCTTCATAGCCTACCTTTGCTGGCCCCCTACCTTCTAGCTACATCAGAATATTTGGTATTTCCAGAAGAAGCCAAGCTGCATCTCTACCCTTTGCCTCAGAATATGCTCCCCTGCCTAGCATGCCCTTCCTGCCTCCTTGTTCTCAAGCAAACCCCTGCTCAACCTTCAACACCCCAACTCAAGAGTCACCTTCTCCATGAAGCTTTCTCTGCTCTTCCTCAGGCAGTGTGGGCTTCTCCTCCTCTGACTCTCCTCTCTGCGCTGTAGAGAGGAGGGATTAAACAGCTGGGCCTGGAGCCAGGCAAGTTAGATTCACACGTTTGCTCCTCTGCTAGTGATCTGTGTGACCTCAGCAAATTACTTATGCTCCCCAAGCTGTGGTTTTCCCATCTGTAAAATGGGAACAATAATAGTACCTACTTCATAGCTGGTGTGAAGCTTAAATGAGATAACCCCTGTAAAGCGCCTAGCACATGCCTGATATATCTGATTCTTCAATAAATATTAGCAATTACCATTATTAATTCTATCCATTTTAAAGGACCTACCAGTCAGTATTGAAACCTGTGTGTCTGTTTATCTCGCTCCCTAGACTGTAATCTCGGGGACACTGCTCATACCCCCAGCCTTGCCCTGGGCCTGGAACACACTGTGGGCTCCAAAAAGGTTTGTGGAAGAATCTGGCAACTTTTAGGAAGCATACACTGCAGGAGGGGAGAAGAGAGATGTCTTTATTTAGGCTTGAGAAGCAACAGGACTATCACTGATTTTTCTCTCTCATTTTGGTTGTTGGTGGTGAGGCCAGGGTTACATTGTTGGGGTTTGAAACAGTAAGGATGGCGGTGTCAGGAGGTGGCAAACAGCCCAACCAACCCCTGCAGCCTCTGTGCCTACCCTCAGCCGAGAGCCTCAGTTTCCCTCATCTCCTTAGGCATGGCATCTACAGTGGGACAATCTTGTTGGAAGATGGCTGCCGCAGGCATCTCAAAAAACCCAAAGCCCAGAGGAAGTTTTTGGCCCCTCTTCACCGGGGTCATGTGTCCAGATTATTTCCTGAGGATTTCCTGAGGATGTGTGTAATCAGATCCTTGATTGCCCTGTGCTGGGGAGACAGGAACAACGTTCACCTACAGGCTCATTCTGGGGCTCAGGTTTCTTCTTGACTTCCTGTGCATTTGCTGGTCATGGCTTAACTGGTGATGAATGATCCCATGACTCAGACTGCCACATTACAATGTAGCTCCCTGGGCTTAGAAGGGGGGGGGTCCCTATTCCACATCCCTCTCCTCACCTCCCTCCCTATAAGGGGTCAGTACCCTGACTGCAGTGGGGGCACCTCCTTCTTACCATTTCTTCCCCATTTTTCCTGTTTCTTCTTATGTTTACTTTTACTTGAAGAGAAATCCTACTTGGAGCCAAAGTGCTTTCAAGAGAACTTATAAAAAATACTCTACATTAGCATAATACATTAGAGTCTTTCTTTTCTTTTAAAAAATAATCTTCCCATTATAGAAGTAATGAATGCTCATTATAGAAAATGCGGAAAATGCAGGGGCATTTTTAAAAGAATATTTAAATCACCCATAATCTCAGAGCCCTGAGAAAACCACAAATAGCATTTTGGCACATTTCCTTCCAGACTGTTATATATGCTTATATATACATTTGTACATAATTAATGCCAGACTACATATTAAACAGAGATGTATGCCATACATTTTGCATATATTTAGGTCTTGTGGCTTTCCATGACATGTTCCCATCATTTCTTTTTCCCCTGGCCACCATCATAAACAGGAAAGCAGATGTTAGTGTCCTGGGATTCTGGATCCAGGAAAACTAAGACCCAAAGAAATAAAGTCATTTTCTCAAGGTCACACAGATTTCTGGCACAACTGGGATTGGAGCCCAGGTCTCTTGGATCATGGCCAAGTCTTCTTTCCACTGGACCGAAAAAAGAATCTGCCCCAGGGGTACCAAGGAGAAGAGTCTTAAAGACTGATGCCAAATTTATAAAATGTAGAATCAGAGTTCTTAGGTTATTTAAATTTTTACCCGAAGTCCAAAGATAGAAAGTACTGAAATGCTTTTATGAAGCAAATTTGAAAATATACTGTGGTCAGTGAAGGAAGAGAGAAACCCCTACTTGGCCCTGACCTTGGCACTCTCATCTCTTTTAGTTAGGGTTTTAATTTACAAATTGAAACATACTTACTCCTATTTTATGCAGAAAATCAAAGTATTTGAGGATATTAGATTCATCACAGAATCTCCAGAAAGACTACAGAACCAGGTTTGATAGCCAGATAGCCAGAGACAACCAGACCTAGGGGTAATTGTCAAATATTTGACAACCACGAGACACAGGCTCCAATTAATCAGAATAGTGGAAAATGGTAAATAACTTCTGGAACTGTGCTGGGGCGAACTCACTGAATATCAGCCCTACCCAAATCATACATTGGAAGCACTCCAGTAGGAATACTGTATTAATCAGGTTTCCTCTTTGATATGCCACATAACAACAGATTATTCTCCAATCCTAACAATGAACATTTTATTTTATCTTCCTGGGTCAGTTGTGGTTTGGCTCTTCTTACCTGGACTCAGCTGAGCTTAGTTGGGGTTTTGGTCCAGAGTTTGGGCCAGGTTCAGGTTATTTCAGGTATCTTCATTCTAAGACTCAGGTTGAAGGGACAATGGTTACGTGGAGCACGTTCTTCTCACAGTGAGGGTGGAGACTCCCACTAATGGAAACTTGCCATGCTTCTTAGACCCTCTGCCTAGATAAAACTTGGACGCTATCCCTTCTGTCTACTTTCTATGTCTCAAAATAAATCCTACAGCCAAACCCAAGGTCAATGGGTCTGAAACGTAGACTCTGTCTACTGTCATGGGAGGCGCTGCAAGTCACATGTCCAAAGGCATGAATTCCATTGTAGGGAGAGAGCGAAGAGTACAGATACGTATTTATCTACGATGCCCCTACTGCTGCTACCCCTAGACATAGCCCCTTCAGTTTACAACACCAATGTTGGGCACTAGATGCTACTGCTGGAACCTCTGTCCCTATTGCTTCTTATAAATGGAAGTGTTTGCCAGCATCTTCATCAGAATGGACTCTACGCAGAAACTGCTTTTCTGCTTCACTAGTTTCCAGTTCATTTTCTAGAGCAGGTGCATCCCACTGACTGTATCTTGGCTACCAAGAAGGCTGGAAAAGCAAGGTTCTGGCTTCAGCTAGAATGTAAATGGGGAAATTGATTCATTTAGAATGGCTAAAATTAAAAGACGGAAAACAACAAATGTTGTGGTGGAGGATGTGGAGAAAGGAGAACTCTCTTACACTGTTGGTGGGAATGCAAGCTGGTAGAGCCACTATGGAAAATGGTAAGGAGGTTCCTCAACAAGTCAAAAATAGAGAGAGCTACTCTATGACTCAGCAATTGCACTACTGGGTATTTACCCCAAAGATACAGATGCAGTGAAACGAAGGGGCACCTGCACCCCAATGTTCATAGCAGCAATGTCCACAATAGCCAAACTGTGGAAGGAGCCAAGATGTCCTTCAACAGATGAATGGATAAAGAAAATGTGGTTTATATACACAATGGGATATTACTCAGCCATCAGAAAGGATGAATACCTACCATTTACATCAACATGGATGGAACTGGAGGGAATTATGCTAAATGAAATAAGTCAGTCAGAGAAAGACAATTATCATAGGGTTTCACTCATATGTAGAATACAAGAAACAGTGCAGAGGCTCAAACGGGAAGGGAGGGAAAATTGAATGGGAAAAAATCAGAGATGGAGAAAAACCATGAGAGACTCCTGACTCTGGGAAACAAACTGAGGGTTGAGGAAAGGGAGGTGGATGGGGGGGATGGGGTAACTGGGTGATGAGCATTAAGGACGGCATGTGATGTGAAGAACACTGGGTGCTATACACAACTAATGAATCATTGAACACTACATCAAAAACAAATGATGTGCTATATGTTGGCTAGTTGAATTTAATTAAAAAATTGAAAGAAAAAAACTTGATCTATAGATACAGTGCAATCCAAATAAAAATACCAGCAAGTTAATTTATGGATATCAACAAACTGAAGTTTGTTGTGGAGAGGCAAAAGATCCAGAATAACCAACACAAAATTAAAGGAGAAAAACAAAATTGGAGGACTGATGCTACCAGACTTCCAGACTTACTGTAAAGCTTGAGTAATCAAGACAGTCTGGTATTGGAGAAAGAATGGACAGATAGATCAATGCGACAAAATAGAGAACCAAGAAATAGATCCCCATAAATATAGTCAACTGATCTTTGACAAAGGAACAAAAGCAATACAGTGGAGTAAAGACAATCTTTTCAAAAAAGATGCTGGAACAACTAGACATCCACATTGTAAAACAGTGAATGTAGATACAGACCTTACACCCTTCACAAAAAAAATAACTCAAAGTGGATCACAGACCTAAATGTAAAATGCAAAAATATATAATTCCTAGAAGATAACATAGGAAAAAACCTAGAGGACACTGGGTGTGGTGATGCATTTTTTAGATACAACACCAAAGACATGATCCATGAAAGAAATAATTTATCAGTTGGACTTCATTAAAATTAAAAACTTCTGCTCTATAACACAATCTCAGGAGAATCATAAGATAAGCCACAGACTTGGAGAAAATATATGCAAAAGATACATCTGATAAAGGACTATTATCCAAAACATACAAAGAACTCTTAAAACTCAACAGTAAGCAAACAAACAACCTGATTAAAGAATGAGTCTAAGACCTTAACAGACACCTCACTAAAAAATATAGACAGATGGCATATAAGCACATGAAAAGATGCTTCACATCATATGTCATCAGAGAAATACAAATTACAACAATGAGATACTACAACACACCTATTAGAATGGCCAAAATCCAGAATACTGATGACAGCACCAAATGCTGGTGAGGATGTGGAGCAATAAGAACTCTCATACATTGCTGGTGGGAATGCAAGATGGTACAGCCACCTTGGAAGACAGTTTGGTGGGTTTTTTTACAAAATTAAATAGACTCTTACCATATGCTGCAACAATCTCACTACTCGGAATTTATCTAAATTGAAAATGTATGTACACACAAAAACCTGTATATAGTTGTTTATAGAACCTTTATAAATAATTGCCAAAACTTGGAAGCAACCAAGATGTCCTTTACCAAGTGAACGGGTAAACTGTAGTATATCTAGACTATAGAATATTACTCAGTGCTAAAAAGAAATGATCCATCCAGCCATGAGAAACATGAGAGAATCTTGAATGCATATTACTAAGTGAAAGATCTGAAAAGGCTACATACTATATGATTCCAACCATATAACATTCTGGAAAAGGCAAAACTATGGAGATAGTAAAAAGATCAGTGGTTGCTGGGGGGGGAGAGGGGAGGAGACGGATGAATAGGCAGAGCACAGAGAATTTTTTTTAAAAGATCTATTATTTGAGGAGGGAGTGGGGAAGGGCAGAGGGAGATGAAGAGAGAGAATCTCCAGCAGACTCCCTGCTGAGCACAGAGCCCAATATGGGGCCTGAGGTTCATCCTTGATGAAAAATGTACTGTTCTGGTGAGTGATGTTGATAATGGGGGACAGTATACTTGTGTGAAGGCAGGATATACATGGAAAATCTCTGTACTTTACTCTTGATTTTATGGTAAACCTAAAACTGGTCTAAAAAAATATAGTCTCGGGGGTGGAGCAAGATGGTGGAGGAGTAGAAGACCTGGATTTCGTCTGGTCTCAGGAATTCAGCTGGATAGGGATCAAACCATTCTGAACACCTACGAACTCAACAGGAGATCGAAGAAAAGAACAGCAGCAACTCTCTGAACAGAAAAGCGACCACTATCTGGAAGGTAAATGAATCTGAGGCGATATTCGGGAGGATAGACAGCGGGGGAGGGGCCTCCGTCCGCCGCTTCTGGCAAGTGTTAGAGCCGCGGAGCACAAAATCGGAACTTTTAGAAGTCGGCTCCGCTGAGGGATGTCGCTCCCGTGGCTAAGCGGGGGGTGGAACCCTCCGGGACAGTGTGGTCTCGGGACCCTCGGGGTCACAGAGAGACCGGGGGTGCCTGAGTGCGGCAGAGCTCCCAGGTATCGGAGCGGGCAAGCCAGCTGCAGAGACGGAGCCCAGGCGCGGGCTCTCAGCTCGGGGTCGCCATAAACCGTGATCCGCGGCACCGTCGGGGCCCCTGCTCCTCCAGCAGGGACCCGACAAGCGGCAGATCCGGGGAGACTCACCTTCCTCCCCGGGGAGGAGCCACGCGGGAGTCCACCGCAGGGATCTGCTGGGTTTGGAGACTCCACACGGGGTCGGGTGCCGGAGACAGAAACGCTCGGTCACAGGCCGGGTGAGCATGGAGTGCAGCCAGAGACCGGGGAGACAGGAGTGACTGAGGGCTTTTCTCTGGGGGCGCACGGAGGAGGGGCCCCGAGTTCTCGGCTCCTCCGGGGCGGAGATTGGGAGGCCGCCATTTTCACTCTCCGTCTCCAAAGCTGTACGGAAAGCTCGCAGGGAACAAAAGCCCCGGAGAGCAAACCCGAGCAGATTCCTTAGCCGGGAGGGGGCAAGGGCGGGGCAATTCCGCCTCTGGCAGAGACATTTGGAAACCACGGCAACAGGCCCTTCCCCAGAAGGTCAGCGAGAACAGCCAGCCAAGACCAAGTTTACCGATCAATGAGAATGGCAGAACTCCAGCGCTAGGGGAATACTGCACATAGAATTCATGGCTTTTTTACCATGATTCTTTAGTCTTTCAAAGTTAATTTTTTTTTAACTTTTTTTTTTTGAATTTTTCTTTTTCCCTTTTTCAACCAACATCTTATCAATCCCTTTTTTAAAAAACATTTTTATTTTTCCTTTTTAGAGTCATATTCTATCCCTTTATAGTAGTTACCCTTATTTTTGGCATATATATTTAAGTTGTTCTCTCTTTAAAATTTTGAGATACAGTTTCTTCTAACAGATCAAAATATACCCTAAATCTCTAATATATGGCTTTGTTCTAGTCTCCTGCCTGATCAAATTCTCTCTCCCCCTTTTTTTTAAATCCTCTTTTTTCTTTTTTCAAACAACTTCTTATCAATTCCTTTTTTAAATTTTTTATAATTTTCATCTTTACAGTCATATTCCATCCCTTCATCACATCAACCCTTATTTTTGTACATATATAAGTTTTTCTTTCTTTAAAATTTTGGGAGGCACTTTCTTCTAACAGACCAAAATACACCCAAAATCTACTGTGTGGCACTGATCTATGCACCAGCCTGATCATATTTGATCATATTCTTTTTTTGTTTTGTTTTGTTCTGGTTTTGTTTGTTTTTATCTTTTTTTTCTTTCTTTTTTCTTTTTCTTTTATCTTTCTTTCCCTTTCTTTCCCCCCGGCTTCAGTTCTTATCTGATTTGTTTAGAGTATATTTTCTGGGGATGTTGTTACCCTGTTAGCATTTTGTTCTCTCATTCACCTATTCTCCTCTGGACAAAATGACAAGATGGAAAAAATCACCTCAACAAAAAGAACAAGAGGTAGTACCGACTGCCAGGGACCTACTCAATACAGACATTAGTATGATGTCGGATCTAGAGCACAGATTCATGACTTCAAAGATACTAGCTGGGCTTGAAAAAAGCATGGAAATTATTAGAGAAACCCTTTCTGGAGAAATAAAAGAACTAAAATCTAACCAAGTCAAAATCAAAAAGGATATTAATGAGGTGCAATCAAAAATAGGGGTGCTAACTGCTAGGATAAATGAGGCAGAAGAGAGAATTAGTGATATAGAAGACCAAATGATGGAAAATAAAGAAGCTGAGAAAAAGAGAGATGAACAACTACTGGATCACGGGGCAGAATTCGAGAGATAAGCGATACCATAAGACGAAACAACATTAGAATAATTGGGATCCCAGAAGAAGAAGAAAGAGAGAGAGGGGCAGAAGGTATATTGGAGCAAATTACAGCAGAGAACTTCCCTAATTTGGGGAAGGAAACAGGCATCAAAATCCAGGAGGCACAGAGAACCCCTCTCAAAATCAATAAAAATAGGTCAACACCCCGACATCTAATAGTAAAACTTACGAGTCTCAGAGACAAAGAGAAAATCCTGAAAGCAGCTCAGGAGAAGAGATATGTAACCTACAATGGTAGAAACATTAGATTGGCAACAAACCTATCCCCAGATAACTGGTAGGCCAGAAAGGACTGGCAGGATATATTCAGAGCACTAAACAAGAAAAATATGCAGCAAAGAATACTATATCCAGCTAGGTTGTCATTGAAAATAGAAGGAGAGATAAAAAGCTTCCAGGACAAACAAAAACTAAAGGAATTTGCAAACAGGAAACCAGCCCTACAAGAAATCTTGAAAGGGGTCCTCTAAGCAAAGAGAGAGCCTAAAAGCAACATAGACCAGAAAGGAACACAGACAATATACAGTAACAGTCACCTTACAGGCAATACAATGGCACTAAATTCCTATCTTTCAATAGCTACCTTGAATGTAAATGGGCTAAATGCCCCAGTCAAAAGACACAGGCTATCAGATTGGATAAAAAAACAAGACCCATCGATATGCTATCTGCAAGAGACTCATTGTAGACCCAAAGACACCCCCAGGTTGAAAGTGAGGGGGTGGAAAACCATTTACCATGCTAATGGACACCAAAAGAAAGCTGGGGTGGCAATCCTTATATCAGACAAATTAGATTTTAAACCAAAGACTATAATAAGAGATGAGGAAGGACAGTATATCATACTTAAAGGGTCTATCTAACAAGAAGATCTACCAATTGTAAATATCTATGCCCCTAACATGGGAGCAGCCAATTATATCAGCCAATTAAACTGGTGGCATCACAATTCCAGACTTCAAGCTCTATTACAAAGCTGTCATCATCAAGACAGTATGGTACTGGCACAAAAACAGACACATAGATCAATGGAACAGAATAGAGAGCCCAGAAATGGACCCTCAACTCTATGGTCAACTCATCTTCAACAAAGCAGGAAAGAATGTCCAATAGAAAAAAGGCTCTTCAACAAATGGTGTTGGGAAAATTGGACAGCCACATGCAGAAGAATGAAACTGGACCATTTCCTTACACCACACACAAAAATAGACTCCAAATGGTTGAAAGACCTAAATGTGAGACAGGAGTCCATCAAAATCCTAAAAGAGAACACAGGCAGCAACCTCTTCTACCTCAGCCGCAGCAACTTCTTCCTAGAAACATCACCAAAGGCAAGGGAAGCAAGGGCAAAAATGAACTATTGGGACTTCATCAGGATAAAAAGCCTTTGCACAACAAAGGAAACAGTTGACAAAACTAAAAGACGAATGGGAGAAGGTATTTGCAAACGTCTTATCAGATAAAGGGCTAGTATCCAAAATCTATAAAGAATTTATCAAACTTAACACCCAAAAAACATTTAAATAACCCAGTCAAGAAATGGGCAGATGACATGAACAGATATTTCTCCAAAGAAGACATCCAAATGGCCAACAGACACATGAAAAAATGCTCAACATCTCTCGGCATCAGGGAAATCCAAATCAAAACCTCAATGAGATACCCTCACAGCAATCAGAATGGCTAAAATTAACAAGTCAGGAAATGACAGATGTTGACGAGGATGTGGAGAAAGGGGAACCCTCCTACCCTGTTGGTGGGAATGCAAGCTGGCGCAAGGTGCTGGAAAACAGTATGGAGGTTCCTCAAAAAGTTGAAAATAGGGGTGCCTGGGTGGCTCAGTCATTAAGCGTCTGCCTTCAGCTCAGGTCATGATCCCAGGGTCCTGGGATTGAGCCCTGCATCGGGCTCTCTGCTCTGCGGGAAGCCTGCTTCTCCCACTCCCCCTGCTTGTGTTCCCTCTCTCGCTGTGTCTCTCTCTGTCAAATACATAAATAAATAAAATCATTTTTTTATAAAAAATTTGAAAATAGAGCTACCCTACAACCCAGCAATTGCACTACTGGGTATTCACCCAAAGGATACAAATGTAGTGATCTGAAGGGGCATCTGCACCCCAATGTTCATAGCAACCATGTCCACAATAGCCGAAATATGGAAAGAGCCCAGAAGTCCATCCACAGATGAATGGATAAAGAAGATGTGGTATACATACATAATGGAATACTACTGAGCCATCAGAAAGGATGAATACTTACCATTTATATCAACATGGATGGAACTGGAAGGTATTATGCTGAGTGAAATATGTCAATCAGAGAAAGACAATTACCATATGGTTTCACTCATATGTGGAATATAAGAAACAAATCAGAGGATCACAGGGGAAGGGAGGGAAAAATAAAATAAGATGAAAGCAGAGAAGGAGACAAGCCATGGGAGACTCTTAACTCTAGGAAACAAACTGAAGATTGTTGGAGGGGAAGTGGGTAGGGGGGAGGGGGTAACCAGGTGATGGGCATTAAGGCAGGCATGTGATGTAATGAGCACTGGGTGTTACATGCAACTGATGAATCCCTGAACTCTACCTCTGGAACTAATAATACACTCTATGTTAAAAAATACAGAATAGGGCACCTGGGTGGCTCAGTTGGTTAAGTGACTGCCTTCGGCTCAGGTCATGATCCTGGAGTCCCGGGATCAAGTCCCGCATCGGGCTCCCTGCTTGGCGGGGAGTCTGCTTCTCCCTCTCCCACTCCCCATTTGTGTTCCCTCTCTCGCTGTGTCTTTCTCTGTCAAATAAATAAATAAAATCTTTAAAAAAAATAAAATAAAACATAAAAAAAATAAAAAATACAGAATAAAAATACAGAATATCCAATTAAATTTTATTTTCAGATAAACAACAAATGAATTTTAAGTATGTCCAATGAAATATTTGAGACATGCCTGCATTATAAATCATTATTGTGTATCTGAAATTCAAGTTTAACTCAATATCCTGTATTTTGATTTGCTAAATCTGGCAACTCTAAACTTGAGGGGATCAAGGGAGACTTCAGGGGGGAATTGTCATTTGAATTGTGCCATAAGGGATAAAGAACAGGATTTCAATAGCTGGATTATGTAAGGCTATTCCAGGCTGAGAAGACAATAAGAACAAAGGATGAGAGATTGAAAATGTCTGGACTATCTCAGTAACTATGCGTTACAGTTTGGTGATTCATCTAATGTGGCTATCATTCTGGTGGATCTAGCTAATATTGAGCCTAGCGACAAATGTAGAGAAATGTGCAACTATGTTGCAAAATCCAAAAACTAAGATCTGGGATCCTTAGCACTGTGACCATCTACAGTAGATGTCCTGAATTTTGAAAGTACAATTAAATCAGAAAGTGGAGAATTTAAAGAGGAGTGTAGTGTTAGAGTAGGGACCTTCTATTTTAAGAACAGGAATTGCTACTCAGACCTTTCTTTGCAAGACATTCATAGTATATGCTATTTGAAGCTTCTGCTCAGCTCATAAGGACCCTAGTTTGCCTCTTCACCCACAGCAATGACCTCCAGGCAACCATGTATATTCTTATGAGGCCTCTGTCACAGTACCCAATGTTGACTGGCCGACTATGAATATGTGACTCATGGTGAGCCAATGAGAATCCATATCCTGGATGTTTAGAATTTGTACTAGAAGATTCTAATTCATTCTGAATTTATCTCTTGAAAAGAGGAGATTTACAGTTATTAACTGTAAATACTGACTATTCCAGTAAAGTCTTATTTCCACAATGGCCTCAAGAATTCTTCTCGCTGGGGGGATGCCTGGGTGTCTCAGTTGGTTGAGTATCTGGCTCTTGATTTAGGCTCAGGTCATGATCTCAGGGTCCTGGGATTGAGCCCCCCCCCCCCATATCAGGGTCTGCACTCAGCAGGGAGTCTGCTGGAGATTCTCTCTCTCTCCCTCTCCCTTTGCCCCTCCCCCAGCTTATGCTCGCTCTCTCTCTCAAATAAATAAATAAATCTTAAAAAAAAAAAGAATTTGGCTCACTGGGTATGATGACGCTAGAAACTGGAAGCCTGAAAACTCTTCTCTTCTGAATTTGATGATCATAAGTTGGAAAATTTCTCTGCTTCATGCTAAAAATTGATATGGTGTCATACTGTGAAATGTGCAAACAGATGATAATTTCTTTCTGCTCCCCACTAATTATTCCTCAGCTCTTGTCTGGGTGGGCCTGGGACCTTGGTCAAGGAGCTGGCTGTAGCCTGCTCTCTGGATACATGCTGGCCCCTCTCCATATTTATTCTCTGGAACAGTGGAGATGTATCCTGATCTCTAGGAGTTCTCTGCTGTGAGGCCTGCTGTTTGCATTATTGATAAGGAGGCAGAGAATCTGAAAGGTCAACACAGCCCGCCTCTTAGACCTCATGCCTGCATGGGCTTGCACACCACGCCCAGCCTCATGATTCTAGTTTGGTGAGTTTGGGATTTAAGGAGACTCATCTGGGGCTTGAGCTGGTTTTGATTTGGTCCTTTAGAATTCCCACAGAAAAGAATTCAACAGACTTAGAAGGGGAGCTCTCTCTGAATGGAAGTGAATTGGCTACAGTGTCTTGCCCTCATGAACAGTGGTCAGGAAAGAAATTGCTAAGGAATTAAAACTGCAGGGTGATTTCTCTAAACTTACCACCTAGGTGTGTCCTTGAGCCTCATCAGCTTTGGCGTAATTGTGGATGGAGGATGTTTGGAATTGAGAAGCCAGAAAAGACCATAAAGAAAGGATCTGCTGGTTTCCTGGGGCAGGGAGCTGAGCTTGAAGGATGTCTTTCTCTAGCATTCTGTTGAAACTATCCCATTTCACAAAAGTCCTCACTGAAGAATCCCATTTCAGTATTGTTTACAGTAGAAACACCAAACTGAGGAATATGTTACCAATCTTCAAATCACCCAAGGTGCTAGACAGAAATGATTCTCATAGCTGGGGCCTAGGAAGCCAGAACCCACAAACCCAGCAACCCTGTTATATAACCGGCTCAACCAGACTGGCCAAGGGGAACACAGGCTCTCGCCTAACTGGCAAAATCCAAGAGTGGCTTCATGATTAAAAAGGTAAAATATCTTCTTGGTAATAACAATGAAATCCGTTATAAGGGAAAAGCTGCGCCCCCCCCCCCCCCGCCAATTCTCTGAACCGAAGTAATCTTTCATCGGTGTTCATGTTTAATGCTGTTCTGGGACGACAGGGGTTTTTCTTTTATTTCTTTTATTTTTTTAAAAGATTTTATTTATTTATTTGAGAGAGAGAGACACAGTGAGAGAAGGAACACAAGCAGGGGGAGTGGGAGCAGCAGGCTTCCTGCTGAGCAGGGAGCCCGACGCAGGACTCGATCCCAGGACCCTGAGCCGAAGGCAGACGCTTAACCAACTGAGCCACCCAGGCACTCCGACAGGGGTTTTTATTGTATTTCATGTGTGAGATTAATCTGATGTTCCATTTCTCATACAAGGCTCTAGGGAACAATAGTAATTTTCCACTTTGTAAAGCTTTCTCTCACTTTTCATCCCACTCAAAGGTAGCTGTTCTAAATTTTGAGCATCTTTTGTATAATGTGGGGATTCCTAGGACTCTTATGGATGGCTTTTTAGAAAAGTCACTTCACTCTGGCTACACCAGAGAAACGGTCTTATCACGTGGAGTTACATTCTTTCCGAGGGCCGATACTCCATGTTTTATAGACTTGACCACAAACCCTGCACTTAATCAACTGTCCATTATATGCTGGCATATTAGACGGTAAAGCCTTCTAAATTATCAATAAATCACTAAAACAGGACAATGCAGAAAGGAACCACAGACATTTTATTCATTCTGGAGTTCCCAAAGAGAGGAGTTTTGTGAGAAAATGGCCCAAAATACTCCCCCAGGGGAAATAACCCCAGGATACGAAGAGGCGCCCCTCCTCCGCTTAGGAACTGGAGACAGAATGTGCTTCTTGAAGCATGGGGAGTGGGGCAGATGGTTGTCTCACCTGATTGTGCGCATCAGGATCCAGGCTGAAGACAGACACATCTGGGCTCCTGTCCCAGCTCCACCACTGACTAAGTCTGTGACCAGAGACAAGCCATTTTAACCTTCCTCTGCCTTGGGCTCCTCGTCCATAGAATGAGGATAATAATAACATCTGCCTGATAGAGTTATTAGTCAAATGAGATCGTGATATTAATATTAGTGGTTAACCCTTCCAGCCAGGAAACACAGACCACTCTGGGTCTTTCGATCAAAAGGAATTTAATACAGGAATAGGTAATAAATACAGGAGACAATAGAGCTGAGACACCAAACAGGTGCCCATAAAGTGGCTGTGAGATGGCTGTGAGGATGGGAAGGACAGCAGGAGGCCGTCCTGCAGGAGCTGAAATCATAGCAGGGTCTGAGCTGGAGCCAGGGAGGAGATGTCACAGGATGCAGAAGAAAGGGGAAGAAAGACTCTGGCCTTTCCCCAAATCCTGCTTCCTAGTTTTCCACCAGAACTTCCCATGGCTGAAGCTCCCTAGGAGCTAGAGGGTCAGGGAGCCCAGGAAAGGTAGCTCCCTCAAATGAAGAGCAGAGCCGGGGAAGGGCAGGGACAGATGGGGGTGCAAACAGGCAGTTAACCAGCAAATGCTGACACTTACGGAGCCCTACCATGAACAAGGCACTGGGCTGAGTGCTTGATATGGATTAATTCATTTAAACCTGTGGGTAATTCGCAGAACCAGGGTTTGAGGTGCCCAATAAATGTTAGACCTATCTTGAAGTACCTCAATGTTACTGAATTGTTACCCATGAAAATAATGCGATGTGGGTGCACCCACTATATGGAAGCCAAATTGAGGTGGGGGAACCATGTCTTACTCATCTTTGGGTTCTCTGCACACTGTAGGTACACTACCTACAGTGATCACCTGGCTCATACATGTAAGTCTAAATGAAATTGCCAGCAATGAAAGTATGAATCCGTGAAGCGGGTCTGCTGTAAGTAAGAGACTATCTTCCACCCGTTCTAGGAGTTTGAGTTTTGTGATTACTGTATCATTACCTCCCATCAATATTTTTGCATTTTACTTTAAAAAATATGAATATTTCATAACCAGCCCATTAGTATTGAGCACCCCTCACACCTCTATTGTGGGCTCTAATCATCATTTCCCAGGAAAAAGGAACAAGTCTACTTGGAGAAATGACTGATTCTATGTCTGAGGAAGAAATATATAGATGAGCCTGGAAATTTTGTAATTCCAGAAAGCAAGAAATCTATCAAAAACAACCGTGCCATGTCTAAAAGATGCGGAAGCCAACTTTAAGAATCTCCCACTAGTCAAAGATGGGACAATTTAAGCATCAATAAGAATAAAAACTATGATAGGTTAAAATATATCAAATATATTAAAATCCGTAAGTTCATAATGATACTAAGGGGGAAGAAATCCCTCACTGGTTATCTTTGGAGAATGTGAGGAAACCAACTGTTATGGGCTAAACTGTGTCCCCCTAAATTTCATGTTGAAGTTCTAACCCCCCCATCTCAGACTGTGACTGAATTTGGAGAAAGGGCCTTTAAAGAGGTTATCAAGGTTAAAGGAGGTCGCTGGGGGTGAATCCTACTCCAGTATAACTCATATCCTTAGGAGAAGATGAGATTAGGACACAGACACAATACACAGGGGAGACCACGTGAAGATCCAGGGGGAAAATGCCATCTATAAGCCCCAGAGAGAGGCCTTAGCAGAAAGCAGCCCTGCCAACACATTGATCTTGGACTTCAGCTTCCAGAACGATGAGAAAGTTAATTTCTGTTGTTTAAGTCACCCAATCCATGGTACTTTTTGTGGAAGCCCCAGCAAACTCATATACCAGCTCATCATTCCAAAATTTGGGAAGTAAAAGGAAAGACATATCTCACGATAACCAAATAGTTGATGAGGAAAAGTTTCTCTTTATGGATATATTCCATCTAATAAAGAAGGGATGAAATAATTTTTTAAAAATCACTTATTTGCAAGGCCCATAAAAATACAGTGGTCCTAGGCAATGGTCATCAATAGCAGTTATCATCACATTAAAGAGTCAACTAGATATCAAGGCTCCTAATGGAAATACACAATGTCATCTGTAAGTTACTTTTTGCCATAACTCAAACCAGAATCAGACCAGTTCTCTAGATATAACTACTAATTCATTCACAGAAAATACATGGGACAGAGGAACGTGTTGAGCAATGAAGGGATGCAATCAGCAAGGTCCAGGAAATGGGAATTATAGATGACAAGTGACCTGGTTTCCTTAAAAAAATAAATCACAAAAACTAAAAGAAGGGAGGATAAATCTGTAGATTTAAAAAGAGGCTTAAGATACACATCAAGAAAATTCCATTTACAGACCTTTAGATTCTCTTTCAAACAAACCAATTACAAAAAAATAACATTACAAAGCAAGTAAGAAAACAAACATTGACTGGATATTAATATTAAAGAAGAGTTTAGGTGTTGTAGTGATTTTATGTTGTGTTTCATAAAAGTGTTTATCTTTTACAGATACGTACTGAAATATTTATGGGAGAAATGATGTGATGTCTGAGATTTCCTTAATCTAATGTGGGAGGCAGAGTAAGCAGGTTATAGATGAAATCTATCCATTCATGGATGTCATGAAGCTGGGTGGTGGGCACTTGGAGATTCACCAGAGTATTCTCTCTACTTTCGTGAATGCTTTACGTTTTCAATTAGTAAATGTTTCTTTAAAAGAGAATGTTCAGGGCACCTGGGTGGCTCAGTTGGTTAAGCATCTGCCTTTGGTTCAGGTCATGATCCCAGGGTCCTGGGATTGAATCCTACATCAGGCTCCTTGCTCAGCAGGGAGCCTGCTTCTCCCTCTGCCTGCCACTCTCCCTGCTTGTATTCTCACTCTCTCTCGTGCGTGCTTTCTCTCTGGCAAATAAATAAATAAAACCTTTAAAAAGAGAGAGAGAGAATGTTCAAATGTTGGAGGTTATCAAACAGAGGCAAACATGCTCACTCCTATTAGTAATTCAAGAAATGTACAGAAAGATACCTTTTGGCCTATTGAAGTAGCAACAATTTTATTTTAATGGTAGTTCCTGATGGTAATTTCTAAGGTTAGGTGAAAAGACACTTGCATGCATTGTAACAGGAATATAAATTGGTAGGTACAACACTTTTGGAAAGCAATTTGGTAGTACGTAGTGAAGATATTAAAAGAAACATTTCTATCCTATTTAGGAGAAACATTTTTTTTTAAAGATTTTATTTATTTATTTGACAGAGAGAGACACAGTGAGAGAGGGAACACAAGCAGGGGGAGTGGGAGACGGAGAAGCAGGCTTCCCGCTGAGCAGGAAGCCCGATGGGGGGCTCTATCCCAGGACCCTGGGATCATGACCTGAGCCAAAGGCAGACACTTAACGACTGAGCCACCCAGGCGCCCCTAGGAGAAACATATTTGTAATGTTCATATTCCTTAAACCAGTAATTTCATAAAATAGTTCCATATCCCCAATTCTTGAAATAAAGAGGGAAAAAGCTTTATAATTAATAAATATGTTCATTTTACCACTGTACCATTATTTATAATAGGGAAAAAACTAGAAACTAAACATAGGTCCAAAACCAGGTAAAATTAATTAGAACAAAATATTATCAATTAAAATATTTAAAGGGTATAAAAATTGAGACAAGGCTTATATTACAATAAATTTTTTAAAGATTTTTTTAAAGATCATATTTATTTATTTGAGAGAGAGAGAGGGAGAGTGAACATGACAGAGAGAGAGAGAGCACTAGTAGGAGGAGAGGGAAGCAAAGGGAGAGGGAGAAGCAGACTCCCCGCTGAGCAGGGAGCCCGATGCGGGACTCGATCCCAGGACCCTGAGATCATGACCTAAGCTGAAGGTAGATGCTTGACTGAGCCACCCAGGCACCCCTACAATAAATTTTTTAAAAGATAGGATGAAACATTTTATGATTATAACTTATGGTGCATTGGATTTTCCAAAGCTGGAGGGAGAGAAAAAGAGAGGTGGTGGGGGTGGGGGGTAATAGATGGATGGATGGCCAGATAGATGATAGATGAACAGATACTTTTCTCTCAACATGACACTGACCCTCCTTCCTCGGTGGAGCTTAGTAACTACCTTTACCAATAAAAGTGACAGAAAGGCCGCCATTGACTTCCAAGGCTAGCTCATAGAAGACTCCTGCCTTGTTCTCTGTCTTGAGACCAGTGGCTTTGGAATCCTGAGCTGCCATATGGATGTCCACCATGTCCCCAAAGCCCATGCTGGGAAGATATGCGGCCAGACCACCAAGAGAAAGAAAGATAGCTGAGGAGTCCCAGCTACTTGGATATTCAAGCCCAGGAACCAGACTCGAGTATAGAAGCCACTGAGAGGAGTCTCGCCCCAGCCCAGCCCAACTGCAGTCACATGAACCACCCCAGCCAAAACTCCCAGCTGAGCCACTCCTGAATTCCTGACCCACAGATGATAAAATGACTACTGCCATTTTAGGGCACTGAGTTTTGGTGTGATTTCTTATGCAGTAATAGATAAGTAATAAATGTGTATGTAAAATATATAACTATATATAGTAACAGCAAAAAGTATATTAAAAACCAAGAAAAAAAATACCTCAAAATATTAACAGTGATCATCTCTGGTGGGATTATGTGTGTATGCTTTCTTCTTCTCCTTCTTTCTGAATTTTTTGAATGACCATATATTTCCCTGAAAAACTGAAAAAATAAGTTTTATGTTGAAAAGCATTTAACTGTGAGGTTTTTTTGCTATCCAGGCTCCTTCAACCAAGTTCAAGGGTTCCCACCAGGGTTTCTGGAGGATCATGTGCAGGTGCATGAAACTGAATACAGCCAAAGCCTTGAGGGGCATTAGAGACCATCTCATCCAGTTCCCTAGCTGCTCAAAGCCTCCTGTATGCATGCCCATGAGACAACTGTTGTTCAGCTTTTCCATAAATTAAATGTCCCTCCATGACAGGGGATTTATCCCATCCAGAGCTAGTTCTTTCCACCTTCAGGTTCCAATGACAGGAAGTCTTTCCTTCTAACGAACTGAAAAGTGTCTCCCTGGAGTTGCCACTCACTGGCCTTACTCAGGAAATATTCATGAAGTCTTCATCAAGTGCCTACTATGGGCCATACATTATTCTAGATCCTGGAATACAACAGAGAACAAGACAAATAAAGTCCTTATTCCCAAGGAGTTTAGATTCTGGTGAGGGAGATGCACAATTATGACTATATATATATGTATATTTTATATACATACATATTATATATACATATATATACACTCATAAGGACAGTACTAAGTGCTATGAAGAAAATAAGGTAAGGGGAGTGAGAGTGAGAAGAGTACAATTTATTTTTTTTAAAGATTTTATTATTTGAAAAAGAGAGAGAGAGCACAAGTGGGAAGAGGGGCAGAGGGAGAGGTAGAGAGATTCTCAAGCAGAATCTGCCCAGAGCCCGACCTAGGGCTCGATCCCACAACCCTGAGATCATGACCTGAGCTGAAATCAAGAGTCAGATGCTTGGGGCGCCTGGGTGGCTCAGTTGGTTAAGCGACTGCCTTCGGCTCAGGTCATGATCCCGGAGTCCCGGGATCGAGTCCCGCATCGGACTCCCTGCTTGGCAGGGAGTCTGCTTCTCCCTCTGACCTTCCCCCCTCTCATGTGCTCTCTGTCTCTCTCATTCTCTCTGTCTCAGATACATAAATAAAAAATCTTAAAAAAAAAAAAAAAAGAGTCAGATGCTTAACCAACTGAGCTACCCAGGCACCCAGAGAAGAGTATGATTTAAAAAAAGTTTGGTCAAGGGCGCCTGGGTGGCTCAGTTGGTTAAGCGACTGCCTTCGGCTCAGGTCATGATCCCAGGGTCCTGGGATCGAGTCCCACATCGGGCTCCCGGCTCAGTGGGGAGCCTGCTTCTCCCTCTGACCCTCTCCTCTCTCATGCTGTTTCTCTCTTGCTCACTCTCCAATAAATAAATAAATAAAATCTTAATAAATAAATAAATAAATAAATAAATAAATAAATAAATAAATAAATAAAGTTTGGTCAAGAAAAGCCACCCTGAAGAGGTGACCTTGAGGCCTACCTAGAGTGAGGGCACCCTATGAATGTCTGAGGGAAGAACATTCCAGACGGAGGGGCATCAAGGGTGAAGTCCTGAAGCAGAGGCCCACCTGGCCTATCTGAGTGACAGTGTGAAGGCAGAAATGGTGGAGAGTGGTGAGTATGGGAGAGAAAGGCAGGAGAGCGAGGTCAGGGAAGACAGTGAAGGCAGACAGTAGAGATCCTGAGGGCCATGCTAAGGACCTTGGATTTCATTCTAAGTGTAATGGGAACCTACTGGAGGCTTTCAAGCTGAGGAGTGATGTGAGCTGACTGATGTTTCCAAAGCATCACCCGGCTGCTGCGTGAGAACAGAAAGAAGGTGGAGGAGAGGGAGAGAAGCGAGACCAGTTGGGAGGCTGCTGTAGTAGGTCAGTGAGTGAATGGGTTAGAGGTGACTGGATTCTGGATATATTGTAAAGGGAGAACCAACAGAACTTGCTGGATTACATGCAGGTGTGAAGTGGGAGGAAAGCCTAAGACAGCTCCAAGTTTCTTTTAAACAAGCAACCTGACGTCAACAAATATTTGTGTAAGATGGTGGGGTTACACCTATCATTGGTTCGTGTGCTCCCCAGAAAGAGAGACAGACACATTCCCAGGGCATTTTAATATATTAGGGCCTAATATATCAAAGACACTGTAGTTAGGGTAAAAGTCAAAATGAACATACCTGGGAACCCAGAAAAGGGACAGTAAGGGCTTCTGGGGGAGAAGTGCCTCTCCGAGACTTGGATGAACAAGGGTGGGCAGGTGAAGCTCTCTCCGGAGGTGGGACCAGCCTGCCTGACACCTGCAAGCGGGAAACTTAGGGAGGTATATGAGGAAAACATTCAGCACCGGGGGTCACTGGAGGTTAGCGTGCAAGATGGGACATGGAAGAAAATGAGGCTGGAAAAATCCACAGAGATCAGGCTGAGAAGGGTCATGGCCATTCTAAGGACCTGGTTTTTATCCTGAGGACAGTTAGAGCCCCAGATGGATGTGAAACCAAGGAGATCTACGGTGAGATGTGGGCCTCCGAAAGATTATTCTGGCAGCCAAAGTGTGAAGGAATGAGTCATGATCAGACTGGAGGCCAGGAGGCTAAGGAGGAAGCTGGAAGAGTAGTCCAGGGAAGAAATGCCAAGACATAGTAATGCTAACAGTAGATGGAGGCCTAGAAATACCAGGAAGATGCGTTAAGGAAACAGAAGGTAGGACGGACCTTAAAGGCATTATCCTAAGTGAAATAAGTCAGAGAAAGACAAATACTATGTGCTCTCACTTATATGTGGGATCTTAAAAAAAAATCCCAAACTCACAGAGAACAGATTGGTGGTCACCAGGTGTGGGGGGAGCGGTGAGCAAAATGGGTGAAGGTGATCAAAATGTGCAGACTTCTAGCTACAAGTCAACTAAGTCCTGGGGATGTCAGGAATAGCATGGTGACAATAGTTAACACTGCTGTGTGCTATATTTGTAAGTTGATAAGAGAACAGATCTTAAAAGTTTTCATCACAAGAAAACAGATATGTAATTTCATGTGGTTGGAAATTAAATTTATTGTGGTGAACACTTCACAAAATACATACATGTCAAATCATTATGTTGTACACCTTAAACAAATACAATGGTATATGTCAGTTATATCCCAATTTTTTTAAATTTCTGAAAACTAATAAATAGAAGGTAAATTGGGCAGGTCTTGAGGACTGACTGGATGTTGGGGTGACTGAGTGTGGTCTAGGATGGTTCCAAGTTCCTGATGTGAGTGACTGCGGTGGAAATTAGGGGAAAGACAATGGGTGTACTTGGATGTTCAAGGTTGACTTGCCTGAGGGACACACCCAGTGACTGGCCCAGCAGGCAGATGTAGAAGTCTGAAGCTCAGGGGAAACATCAGGGCTGGAAATAGAGACGTGTCCATGTCATTCTGTTCCTTGGGGCTCTACAAGTCAAGTCTGATTTGCTTTTCCCAGGGAGGCCCTTTAAATACTTGGGGACAGCCATGACATTCTCCAACTCCACCCTGCTGAGCTGCCTGGAGGCCAGACACTCTTCATTCCTCCCAACACCACTCCTTTTGGGGGCAGTCAAGTAGAGTGATTGGAAGCCTTGCTGCTCGAAGTGTGGCCCACAGACCAGCAGTATCACCTGGGAGCTGTGAGAAATGCAGAATCTTACACTCACCCCAGATCTACTGAGTCAGCCTCTGCGTTTTAACAAGACCTCCTGGTGATTTGTGCACCACGCTGGTTTAAACTACAGACTGGATTCACACCGCTAGGGTTCATACTCTGACCCTGATATTTATTAGTTGTGTGGGGGCAGATTATTCAACCTCTCTGTACCTCGGTTTCTTTTTCTATCAAATGGGGATAATTTTTTTGAAGATTTATTTATTTATTTGAGAGAGAGGGAGAGAGCATGAGCAGGAGGGGCAGAAGGAGAGGAAGAGAGAATCTGAAGCAGACCCTGCACTGAGCATGGAGCCCGATGCGGGGCTCGACCTGATGACCCTGAGATCATGACCTGAGCCAAAACCAAGAGTCGGCCACTTAACTGACTGTGCCACTAAGGCATCCCTCTATCAAAGGGGGCAAATTTTAAGACTTATTCCATAGGGGCGTTATACAGGCTTAAATAAAACAATCCAGGTAAAGCACTTTATATAGTCAGGTACCAAGTAAGTATGACTTCATCACTGATGACAGGGCTCTAGCCCCTTACTGTACTAACCAGCCTTCTCTGAAATGTCTCCAATTTGCCTATGCCTCTTTTAAAGTAGATCACCCAGAGTTGAGAACTACCACTGACTGTGGTCTGGCCAGCCTGAGTAAATTGGACTAGCTCATTCTAGAGGCCCACTTTTATACCTGCTGCCTTCAGGTACCACAGGACAGAGTATATGGCACCCAGGGCGAAGAATGAAGCTAGGGAACCAGACTACCTGCTTTGAATCCTGTCCCTACAACATAGTAGCTGCGTGGCCTTGTACAAATAATTTAACTTCTCTGCCTGTTTCCTCATCTGTAAAAATGAGATAAGTAACTCTTCATGAGAGGCAGGAGCTGAGGTACATCACCAAGGCCCTGTTCAATGCTCACTTTGGGAGCCTCTTCCGCACCTACCACAAGCCCACCTACTTCTCAAGATGCCTTGTGCACTTCCCAGACCTCTACATGGCCTCCCTCAGCTGTCTGCCCCATTCCTATGTGGACTTCTCCTTCCACCCACGCTCTGGATGGACCAGCTTGGTGCCATCTGCATAAAGATACCCTTCCTTGGCAACATGACCCACATCTGCTGAGGGCAACCTTATTGTCCAGGACAGGTCCTAACCCCTCCTGCTCCACCCACACTGGGCATCGGTCCAGGGCAGGCAATTAAAGTGGTCTCCCTCCTGGGGGGGAAAAAAAAAGAATAGCACCTACTTTATAGGGTTATTTTGACATTTACATGACTTAGAATAGGGCTCGTGGCATATAAAGTATTTAATAAATGAGATAATCAATAAAATCACCATATAATGCGGCTTGCAAAATCATGACATTTTAAAGGTCCAGAAAGGTTAAGAGACGTGTTCAAGCCACACAAACTTGAGACTGGCTCACAAATCAGGTGCCTTGACTCCTATCTGTGACCTTGCCTCTTAGCAGGTGCAACACGGGCTATGTGGATGGCAACCTCTGTGCACCACTCAGCCTCACAGCTGTACATGGGGGACCTGCCCTTCCTGTGTCCAGAGCATCAGAATCTAGCTGCTTCCCTGGGGGCTCTGGAGGGAGGAAGGGACCTACTGTCTACACTCCCAGAATCTTAATGTCTTTGGATTTTGCTTCAGGTAAGAAATGGGTTCTATAATTATGACTTAAATTGTGGAGTTAATTTCAGTGAGAAATTATTTTGATGTTTTCCCCCTCCCTGATTGCCCTAAGTCTTTAAAAAATGTTGATGGCAAGGATTTTGCTCAGGAACCTGGTACTGAATGTATTCGTTTTTTCACCTTTTTCTGTAAGTGCTGGCCAAGTGACAAAGAATAATCACCTTTTTTTTTTGGTCTGGTGGTGAGCTGGGGTTTTGTTGTTTGTTTTTGACTTACTGAGTCAGCACCAGAGAAGCAAGGTGCTAAGCCAGGGAGAGTGGGACAGCCATCAATCAGAGTGACAACAGGCTCACAGATCTCAAACGCTCATGAGCACCAGAGCTGTCATGCCCAAAGCCCTCCCCAAAAAGATGAATCAGTAGCTCAGATAGGGTCCAGGAGCTGGCCTCTGAATAGCCTTGTGAAGAACATTCACACTGAGAAACACTGTAGTGGGATTAAGGGAATTGTCTTTGGAGTTAGATAAGGGTCAAGTTTCCTTGCGAGAACCTCTCTGAGGTTTGGTTTCACCTAGCATTGGCTGATAAGTGAATCCACCTCACAAAGTTGTTGTGAGGATTAAATGAGATAAAGTGTGGGGCGCCTGGGTGGCTCATCAGTTAAGCATCCAACTCTTGATCTCAGGGTTGTGAGTTCAAGTCCCCATTTTGGGGTCCATGCTGAGCGTGGAGCCTACTTTAAAATAAAATAAAATTAGATAAAGTGTATAAAACACTTAAACTTTGTGCCTCAACAGTCTGGAGCTCAACAAAAGTGAAGTCACTCTTCCTGAAGAAGCAGTTTAGCTTTCTGGGTATAAACACAGATACTGGAATCCAACACATCCGGTCTCACATGCTGTTCCACATGCAATTTACAAAGTGTGACACCTTGGCTTCTCACACTATTAAAAAGATGGGTCTAATACATTTCCTCCATCATGGAGTTGTAAAGACAGAGACCACAGGAGTCAAGAACTTAACACAGTGTCTGGTAGAACCATTAGTGCTCCTCCCCAGATATTTCTGTCTCTCCTCCTTCCAGGCACATGATAGGATTGTACCTTGCCAACGTAAAGTTAAATATGGCCATGTGACTTGCTTTGGCCAATGAAATGTGACCAGAACTGCGATGTCACTTCTGGGCAGCCGGTTTAAGAGATACTGTGCAGTCAGGCACATCCCCTTTGCTCTGCTGGGAAGACTGTGGGGGCACAAGTCCCTCTGTCAGTCTGGATCCTGGGAGTCTACATGGAGCAGGAGCTGCCCGATGATCCCAACAGACGAGTACACTGAGCCAGCAGGAAACTTGTGTTGTGTTAAGCCACTGAGATTCTGAGGTCATTTATAATTGCCGCACAAATAGTCCACCCTGCCTGATAACACTACTTGCTACACTGTCACCTCTCAAATTATTATCAGCTATGATGATTAGAATTATTGTCCTTACGGGGCTTACAACTCATGTATAACAGAAGCAAGACTTGAGAAAAATGAAATATTACATTATAAGCTTTCACTGCCTACAGGAAGTGCTAAATAAATGAAAATTTTCAATCTAGCATATATTCTAGAAAGCAGTGAAGAGAACAAGACAGTAGCCTCCAATTATAGGAAAGGTCTGGTTTATATTAAGCCCAAATTTACTGAGACTTTAATTTTTGTTCTAGCTAAAATAAAAAGAAATTTACTTCCTGATGTGTCTTGTCATATAACCTAGACCTTGAGTTCTTGGAAGAATCTTGAATTGAATATTTAAGCAATTATAGCAACCAGGGCCTCCCAGAGTGTTACCTGCTTTTATTAAATCTCAATTTCCAAGACAGATGTCTTCCCTTTTGGCTTTTCATTAAAGAAAAAAAAAAGGAAGGAAGGAACGAAGGAAGAAAGTATAGCAAATAGCTATGGGATAAATTGGTGTTTTGTCCTTTCGTACTAAGGGCATTTCTCCCCTTGCTTCCTCCCTGGTTAAGCAGTCTGGGCTCTGGTCTGTGGTTCAAATCGCTAGCATCCGAGGTCTAGGCAGTAGGACTGGGATGAGAAGGCTGCTGGGGGAGGGGTGCCAGGACCAGTTTCCAGCACCAGACACCAAAAGATCAAGTGGGAGGAGCCAGAGCACAGAGCGCCCCGCCCCCCCAGAGTCAGGGCTGTGAGCTGGGAGGAGGACGCACAGCCAGAGTAGGAGGGGGACACCCAACCTGTGCAGAGGAGACCTCTCCCTGCCCCGCGAGGCTGTCTCAGCTCCCCCTCACAACCAGATCCCTTCTTAGGAAGGAGGTGGTGGGAAAAGAAGAAGAAAAAAAGAAAATATCCCCAACAGGAGTGTGAACTCAGAATGGATAAAGTAAACTGATGAGGTAAACTGAAAAAGACTTCCCCCCCTGGGAGTGGGAACGCCACAGCAAGATGAGATCAGCTGTAGAAAACTGAAGTCCTATTTGTCACACCTGGGTACATTTTGACTCCACCATGTATTTATTTATAATCAATAGCGATGTGGTACCTTTCTTGCAAGACCCTAAAACAGCATGCACTAATCCAGTAGCTGTCAAATTTAAAGCATGCATCAGAATCATCTGGGAGCCTTGTCCGAATACGGATTACTGGGTCAACACCCAGAGTTTCTGATTCAGCAGATCTGGCGTGGGGGCTTAGGACCTGCATTTCTAACGAGTTCCCAGGTGACGCTGATGCCAAAGGGCAAGGGACCATACTTTGAGAACCACTACACTAATCTAAGTCCAGCGTTTGACTAGGTCTTCCTTTCTGTGGTTTCTCAGTTGATATTACATACTGGCAGATGAAATACTACATAACCCAGTTGGAACCACTGTGTTATCACAGTCATTGTCATCACCATCATCATCATTACATCATTGCCACTTACTAAGCATTTTACTGGGAGCCGAGCCCTGTCCTGAGTGCTTTATATAGCTGATCTCATTTAATCCTCATACATTTAACCCTTGCAAACACCATTCCTTTCATTTTCCAGGTAAGGAACAGAGGCTTCAAGAAGTCAAGGAACTGGGTGCCTGGGTGGCTCAGTTGGTTAAGCGACTGCCTTCGGCTCAGGTCATGATCCTGGAGTCCCGGGATCGAGTCCCGCATCGGGCTCCCTGCTCGGCAGGGAGTCTGCTTCTCCCTCTGACCCTCCCCCCTCTCATGCTCTCTCTATCTCATTCTCTCTCTCAAATAAATAAATAAAATCTTTAAAAAAAAAAAAGTCAAGGAACTTATTCCAGGTTCGAGCTGTGTCCAGTGGCACAGCTGGGTCTCTCACTGGGCAGCCTGACCCAGAGTCCCGTTTCTAACCACCGGTGCTACACTCTTTCTCTTGAATAATGATCTTTATAATGAGGTCATTGAGGGGGCCACAGAGTGTCAGAACTGATTTAAAAACCCAAAACAAAACCACTGAATATAAAAATCTCTGTTCTAGTTGTCCTTAAGCCACCACAGACACTGGGACCTTCTAGCCATGTTTCTCTAGATCTTCTACCCTTGCCACCATTTCACTTACTTTTTAAAAACCCTTCCTTTCTCTGAGCCCCCGAGTCTCCATTCATTTGCTATCAGTGAGTTTAGCTCTCACTGCTTTCTCGTCACTTTCTCAAACGTCCTTGGTAGGGGGTGAGAGGGGGCACAGGGAGGGGGGCTTGCTTGAGCACCTAATTAAACTGAATTGTGCTAAACAAAAAACCATCTCCTCTAGAGAGAAATTATATCAGTTTATGAGCAGAGCAACTTCAGCAATTGTGTTTTAAATAGTAGTTTAAATAGATTTTTCTCTTTGACGGGCATAATGTATAAAAACTCACTTGTATGGAGAAGCAGGTCCAGTACCGGGATTGAGCAAGATGGACTTGAATAAGAAAGTCCATGTTCAGTCCACCCTCTGTGATCTGTGTTAAATCCAAAGCCAACCCTGCTGGCTGATTTTTGAGCTACCCCTGCCCATGTGGCAGGTGGCCTCAGCAGTGTGAACAAACTTCAAATCCATACTTTAAAAGAATCCATCAGGGCTTGAATCACATTAGTCAGCTGCCAAGACCGAGCTCCTCAGGTTTTTGCCATAAGAATTCCCAATCTGGGGGCAGAGCAAGATGGTGGAGGAGTAGGAGACCTGGATTTCGTCTAGTCTCAGGAATTCAGCTGGATAGGGATCAAACCATTCTGAATACCTATGAACTCAACAGGAGATCGAAGAAAAGAATAGCAGCAACTCTCTGAACAGAAAAGCAACCACTATCTGGAAGGTAGGATGTGCGGAGAAGTGAATCTGAGGCGATATTCGGGAGGATAGATGGCGGGGGAGGGGCCTCCATCGGCCACTTCTGGCAAGTGATAGAGCCGCAGAGCACAAAATCGGAACTTTTAGAAGTCGGCTCCGCTAAGGGACGTCGCTCCAGTGGCTAACTAGGGGGTGGAACCCTCGCGGGACAGTGTGGTCTCGGGACCCTCGGGGTCACAGAAAGACCGGGGGTGCCTGAGTGCGGCAGAGCTCCCAGGTATTGGAGCGGGGAAGCCAGCTGCAGAGACAGAGCTGAGGTGCGGGCTCTCAGCTCGGGGTTGCCATAAACCATGATCCGCGGCACAGTCGGGCCCCTGCTCCTCCAGCAGGGACCCAACAAGCGGCAGATCCGGGGAGACGCCCCTTCCTCCCCCGGGAGGAGTGGCGTGGGAGTGCCCCGCAGGGATCTGCTGGGTTTGGAGACTCCACACGGGGTCGTGTGCCAGAGATAGAAACGTGCGGTCACAGGCCGGGTGAGCACAGAGTGCAGCCAGAGACCGGGGAGATGGGAGTGACTGACGGCTTTTCTCCGGGGGCGCACGGAGGAGCAGGGCCCTGAGTTCTCGGCTCCTCCGGGGTGGAGATTGGGAAGCCGCCATTTTCACTCTCCGCCTCCAAAGCTGTACGGAAAGCTCGCAGGGAACAAAAGCTCCCGAGAGCAAACCCGAGCAGATTGCTTAGCCCGGACCGGGCAAGGGCGGGGCAATTCCGCCTCCAGCAAAGACATTTGGGAACCCCAGCAACAGGCCCCTCCCCCAGAGGATCAGCGAGAACAGCCAGCCAAGACCAAGTTTACCAATCAATGAGAACGGCAGAACTCCAGCACTAGGGGACTACTGCACATAGAATCCATGGCTTTTTTACCATGATTCTTTAGTCTTTCAAAGTTAATTTTTTTAAAATTTTTTTTAAGGTTTTATTTATTTATTTGAGAGAGAGAGAGAATGAGAGACAGAGAGCATGAGAGGGAAGAGGGCAGAAGGGGAAGCAGACCCCCTGCCGAGCAGGGATCCCGATGTGGGACTCGATCCCGGGACTCCAGGATCATGACCTGAGCCGAAGGCAGTCGCCCAACCAACTGAGCCACCCAGGTGCCCCTCAAAGTTAATTTTTTTTTTAACTATCTTCTTTTTTTTTATTTTTCTTTTTCCCTTTTTCAACCAACATCTTATCAATCCCTTTTGTTAAAAATATTTTTTATTTTTCATTTTTAGAGTCATGTTCTATCCCTTCATAGGAGTTAACCTTATTTTTGGTATATATATATATAAGTTGTTCTCTCTTTAAAATTTTGAGATAGAGTTTCTTCTAACAGACCAAAATATACCCTAAATCTCTAGTGTATGGCTTTGTTCTAGTCTCCTGCCTGATCACATTGTCTCCCCCCCCTTTTTTTAAATCCTCTTCTTTCTTTTTTCAACCAACTTCTTATCAATTCCTTTTATAAAATCTTTTATAATTTTCATCTTTACAATTATATTCCATCCCATCATCGTATTAACCCTTATTTTTCTACATATATAAGTTTTTCTTTCTTTAAAATTTTGGGAGGCACTTTCTTCTAACAGACCAAAATACGCCCAAAATCTAGTGTGTGGCACTGATCTATGCACCAGCCTGGTCATATTAGACCATATTCTGTTATTTTGGTTTTGTTTGTTTTTTATCTTTTTCTTTTTCTTTTTTCTTTCTTTCCCTTTCTTTTCCCCAGTTTCAGGTCTCTTCTGATTTATTTAGTGTATATTTTCTGGGGATGTTGTTACCCTATTAGTATTTTGTTCCCTCATTCATCTATTCTCTTCTGGACAAAATGACAAGGTGGAAAAAATCACCTCAAAAAAAAGAACAAGAGGCAGTACCGACTGCCAGGGACCTAATCAATACGGACATTAGTAAGATGTTGGAACTAGAGTTCAGAATGATGATTTTAAAGATACTAGCTGGGCTTGAAAAAAGCATGGAAGTTATTAGAGAAACCCTTTCTGGAGAAATAAAAGAACTAAAATCTAACCAAGTCAAAATCAAAAAGGATATTAATGAGGTGCAATAAAAAATGGAGGCTCTAACTGCTAGGATAAATTAGGCAGAAGAGAGAATCAGTGATATAGAAGACCAAATGATGGAAAATAAAGAAGCTGAGAAAAAGAGAGATGAACAACTACTGGATCACGAGGGCAGAATTCGAGAGATAAGCGATACCATTAGATGAAACAGTATTAGAATAATTGGGATCCCAGAAGAAGAAAGAGAGAGAGAGGCAGAAGGTATATTGGAGCAAATTATAGCAGAGAACTTCCCTAATCTGGGGAAGGAAACAGGCATCAAAATCCAGGAGGCACAGAGAACCCCCCCCCCTCAAAATCAATAAAAATAGGTCAACACCCCGACATCTAATAGTAAAACTTACGAGTCTCAGAGACAAAGAGAAAATCCTGAAAGCAGCTCGGGAGAAGAGATCTGTAACCTACAATGGTAGAAACATTGGATTGGCAACAGACCTATCCACAGAGACCTGGCAGGCCAGAAAGGACTGGCAGGATATATTCAGAGCACTAAATGAGAAAAATATGCAGCCAAGAATACTATATCCAGCTAGGCTGTCATTGAAAATAGAAGGAGAGATAAAAAGCTTCCAGGACAAACAAAAACTAAAGGAATTTGCAAACAGGAAACCAGCCCTACAAGAAATCTTGAAAGGGGTCCTCTAAGCAAAGAGAGAGCCTAAAAGCAACATAGACCAGAAAGGAACACAGACAATATACAGTAACAGTCACCTTACAGGCAATACAATGGCACTAAATTCCTATCTTTCAATAGCTACCTTGAATGTAAATGGGCTAAATGCCCCAGTCAAAAGACACAGGCTATCAGATTGGATAAAAAAACAAGACCCATCGATATGCTATCTGCAAGACTCATTGTAGACCCAAAGACACCCCCAGGTTGAAAGTGAGGGGGTGGAAAACCATTTACCATGCTAATGGACACCAAAAGAAAGCTGGGGTGGCAATCCTTATATCAGACAAATTCGATTTTAAACCAAACACTGTAATAAGAGATGAGGAAGGACACTATATCCTACTTAAAGGGTCTATCCCACAAGAAGATCTAACAATGGTAAATATCTATGCCCCTAACATGGGAGCAGCCAATTATATAAGCCAATTAATAACAAAAGCAAAGAAACACATCGACAACAATACAGTAATAGTGGGGGACTTTAACACCTCCCTCACTGAAATGGACAGATCGTCTAAGCAAAGATCAACAAGGAAATAAAGACTTTAAATGACACACTGGGCCAAATGGACTTCACAGATATATTCAGAACATTTCATCCCCAAGCAACAGAATACACATTCTTCTCTAGTGCCCATGAAACATTCTCCAGAATAGAGCACATCCTAGGTCACAAATCAGGTCTCAACCGGTACCAAAAGATTGGGATCATTCCCTGCCTATTTTCAGACCACAATGCTTTGAAACTAGAACTCAATCACAAGAGGAAAGTCGGAAATAACTCAAGTACATGGAGGCTAAAGAGCATCCTACTAAAGAATGAATGGGCCAATCAGGAAATTAAAGAAGAATTTTAAAAATTCATGGAAACAAATGAAAATGGAAACACAACTGTTCAAAATCTTTGGGATGCAGCAAAGGCAGTCCTAAGAGGAAAGTATATAGCAAGCCTTTCTCAAGAAACAAGAAAGGTCTCAAATACATAACTTAACCCTACACCTAAAGGAGCTGGAGAAAGAATAGCAAATAAAGCCTAAACCCAGCAGGAGAAGAGAAATAATAAAGATCAGAGCAGAAATCAATGAAATCGAAACCAAAAGAACAGTAGAACAGATCAATGAAACTAGGAGCTGGTTCTTTGAAAGAATTAACAAGATTGATAAACCCCTGGCCAGACTTATCAAAAAGAAAAGAGAAATGACCCAAATCAACAAAATCATGAATGAAAGAGGAGAGATCACAATCAACACCAAAGAAATAAAAACAATTATAAGAACATATTATGAGCAACTATATGCCAGCAAATTAGATAATCTGGAAGAAATGGATGCTTTCCTAGAGATGTATAAACTACCAAAACTGAACCAGGAAGAAATAGAAAACCTGAACAGACCTATAACCACTAAGGAAATTGAAGCAGTCATCAAAAATCTCCCAACAAACAAAAGCCCAGGGCCAGATGGCTTCCCAGGGGACTTCTACCAAACATTTCAAGAAGAATTAATACCTATTCTTCTGAAACTGTTCAAAAAATAGAAATGGAAGGAAAACTTCCAAACTCGTTTAATGAGGCCACCATTACCTTGATCACAAAACCAGACAAAGACCCCATATCAAAAAGGAGAATTACAGACCAATATCCTTGATGAACATGGATGCAAAAATTCTCACCAAAATACTAGCCAATAAGATCCAACAGTACATTAAAAGGATTATTCACCACAACCAAGTGGGATTTATTCCTGGGCTGCAAGGTTGGTTCAACATCCACAAATCAATCAATGTGATACAATACATTAACAAAAGAAAGAACAAGAACCATATGATCCTCTCAATAGATGCAGAAAAAGCACTTGACAAAGTACAGCATCCTTTCTTGATCAAAACTCTTCAGAGTATAGGGAAAAAGGGTACATACCTCAATATCATAAAAGCCATCTATGAAAAACCCACAGCGAGTATCATTCTCAATGGGGAAAAACTGAGAGCTTTCCCCCTAAGGTCAGGCACACGGTAGGGATGTCCACTATCACCACTGCTATTCAACATAGTATTAGAAGTCCTAGCCACAGCAATCAGACAACAAAAAGAAATCAAAGGCATCCAAATCGGCAAAGAAGAAGTCAAACTCTCACTCTTTACAGATGATATGATACTTTATGTGGAAAACCCCAAAGACTCCACCCCAAAACTGCTAGAACTCATACAGGAATTCAGTAAAGTGGCAGGATATAAGATCAATGCACAGAAATCAGTGGCATTCCTGTACACCAACAACAAGACAAAAGAAAGAGAAATTAAGGAGTCGATCCCATTTACAATTGCACCCAAAACCATAAGATACCTAGAAGTAAATCTAACCAAAGAGACAAAGGATCTGTACTCAGAAAACTATAAAATACTCATGAAAGAAATTGAGGAAGACACAAAGAAGTGGAAAAACGTTCCATGCTCATGGATTGGAAGAACAAATATTGTGAAGATGTCAATGCTACCTAGAGCAATCTACACATTCAATGCAATCCCCATCAAAATACCATCCACTTTTTTCAAAGAAATGGAACAAATAAACCTAAAATTTGTATGGAACCAGAAAAGACCCTGCATAGCCAGAGGAATGTTGAAAAAGAAAAGCAAAGCTGGCGGCATCACAATTCTGGACTTCAAGCTCTATTACAAAGCTGTTAGCATTAAGACAGTATGGTACTGGCACAAAAACAGACACATAGATCAATGGAACAGAATAGAGAGCCCAGAAATGGACCCTCAACTCTATGGTCAACTCATCTTCGACAAAGCAGGAAAGAATGTCCAATGGAAAAAAGACAGTCTCTTCAACAATGGTGTTGGGAAAATTGGACAGTCACATGCAGAAGAATGAAACTGGACCATTTCCTTACACCACACACAAAAGTAGATTCCAAATGGTTGAAAGACCTCAATGTGAGACAGGAGTCCATCAAAATCCTAAAGGAGAACACAGGCAGCAACCTCTTCTACCTCAGCCACAGCAACTTCTTCCTAGAAACATCGCCAAAGGCAAGGGAAACAAGGACAAAAATGAACTACTGGGACCTCATCAGGATAAAAAGCTTTTGCACAGCAAAAGAAACAGTCAACAAAACCAAAAGGCAACTGACAGAATGGGAGAAGATATTTGCAAATGACCTATCAGATAAAGGGCTAGTATCCAAAATCTATAAAGAACTTATGAAACTCAACCCCCAAGGAACAAATGATCCAATCAAGAAATGGGCAGAAGACATGAACAGACATTTTTCCAAAGAAGACATCCAAATGGCCAACAGACACATGAAAAAGTGCTCAGCATCGCTCGGCATCAGGGAAATCCAAATCAAAACCTCAATGAGATATCACCTCACACCAGTCAGAATGGCTAAAATTAACAAGTCAGGTAACAACATGTTGGCGGGGATGTGGAGAAAGGGGAACCCTCCTACACTGTTGGTGGGAATGCAAGTTGGTGCAGCCACTCTGGAAAACAGTATGGAGGTTCCTCAAAAAGTTGAAAATAGAGCTACCATACGACCCATCAATTGCACTACTGGGTATTTACCCCAAAGATACAAATGTAGGGATCCGAAGGGGATGTGCACCCCGATGTTTATAGCAGCAATGTCCACAATAGCCAAACTGTGGAAAGGGCCAAGATGTCCATTGACAGACGAATGGATAAAGAAGATGTGGTATATATATACAATGGAATATTATGCAGCCATCAAAAGGAATGAAATCTTGCCACTTGCAACGACATGGATGGAACTGGAGGGTGTTATGCTGAGCGAAATAAGTCAATTAGAGAAAGACATGTATCATATGTCCTCACTGATATGAGGAATTCTTAATCTCAGGAAACAAACTGAGGGTTGCTGGAGTGGTGGGGGGTGGGAGGGATGGCGTTGCTGGGTGATGGACATTGGGGAGTGTATGTGCTATGGTGAGTGCTGTGAATTGTGCAAGATTGTTGAATCTCATATCTGTACCTCTGAAACAAATAATACATTATATGTTAAAAAAAAAAGATAGCAGGAGGGGAAGAATGAAGGGGGGAAATCGGAGGGGGAGAGGAGCCATGAGAGACAATGGACTCTGAAAAACAAATTGAGGGTTCTAGAGGGGAGGGGGCTGGGAGGATGGGTTAGCCTGGTGATGGGTATTAAAGAGGGCACATATTGAATGGAGCACTGGGTGTTATACGCAAACAATGAATCATGGAACACTACATCAAAAACTAATGATGTAATGTATGGTGATTAAAAAAAAGAATTCCCAATCTGGGTGTCATGCGGGGCAAGACAAAGTTGTCTTCCAAGTCCATCTGAGCAGGAGAACGTGTGCATGTTCTTGTTCCCCAGGCATGACTCAGTTTCACTGCCTGGGAATGGGAGGGGGGAAACATGAATGGAAACCCCACTGCTCTTCCCTTCTCCTCCTCCTCCCCCAGGACTCAAGCGTACATTCTGGCCAAGTTCAGCTCCAAGCGCCCAGGGTGGAGGAGGTAACCTTCCAAAGAATCAGCTGGCGGGGGAGAGAGAGAGAAGGGAGGAGGGAAGGGGAGAGGAGCAGATGGACGTGCGGAGGGGGAGAGAGGAGCCACCGGGGAGCAGCCCGGGTGGTCACTCTTAGTTTCTAGATTCCAGGCAGAGCCTTTTGCACCCTCTAAGACAAAACTGATAAACGCGCTTGTTCCTGTCTTGCTCACACCCTCGCATGCTCTCTTCACATACATCCTCATTCCTCTTTCCCTGACTGTAAAAGAAATACATGCTCACTGAAAAAAAAAATAAAGAAAATAAATAAGGAAATCAAAATCGTCCCATCCAAAAATAACCATGTTTTCAATTTTATGTATATCCTCCCATATATTTTTTCATGTATCTAAATACGTTGATTTTTAAAACAAAATTGCCTCATACCATATGTACTGTTTCCTGCTTTTTTTCCACTTCATAATAAGTTGTAGATCTCTTTCTGTGTCTATCAATATGCATCTATGTCGTTGTTCCTAGTGGTACATTATTGGTCGATAATTACAATTTATTTACTGGTCGCCTCTTGTTGAACTCAGTGATGGACAAAGGTCCTCCTCCCTCCCTGTCAGGCCTCCCAGCAAACAGAGCTAGTTTCTCCCCCACAGCCTTACTGGTTCTCACTTTCCCCCCTGCCTTGGGGCTCTTGGGTCTTTCTCCTGTGTCTCCCCAACTCCTTACAAGCTCCTTGTGGGTGAGACAATGACCTCTAGACATCTGAAATTCCTACAGCGTATACAACACTGCCAGAAACTGACCCTGGGACAGATGGACTCACAAGCCCCCAATAAGGACAAGTATTTGCTCTGAAGTCACTCTTTTCCCATCAAGAGTTCTCCACCTGTGCTTTATTCTCCCTCCCTCCCTCACACACATTCTTAACACTTTCTCAGTCTCTGTCTCACTTTCTCTACCCATCTTGCCTCCTCCCCGGTTTTACTTCTGCTGAAACACATTCTAGAATTCTTTTTCTTTCCCCCCCCCCCCACCTTTTTTCCCCTCTTCTCTTCCTCTCCCTCCAGAGGATACACACACCCATGTCACACCCACATCCCCTCACAACTCCCCCAGCCCCACACACATCCTCTCAGACATATACTCCTAAAACAAGTATCTACCACACATAAACTGACCCTCTGCATCCCTCCTCTGTTCGTCTCTCCTCCTCAGTGAAGAAAAGCCACGCTTTGAAAAACCAGGGTGAGCAGACCTGTTGATGGCCTACCAGTCTGACTGCAATGGTGTTGAGAGGCTAATTCACCCAGACTCTAGAGCTCATGGAATTCCTCCAGCCCCTCAAGCAGCATTGAATTTGAGCTAAGAAAAGAAGAAAGAAAAGGAGAAAAAGCAACGTATGTCATCCTGGATCCGCATGGTGCTATTGGGACTGGGAATTTTTGATGCATGGAGTAACCCTTTCACAACAATGAACAGACAAGGCTACAAGCCTGGTTAGGAGAGATCTCTTCAGGGGTGTCAGGAAGATTTATAGGAAGCCTGGAAATTACTAGGAGTGATTTTTTTTTAAAAAAGATTTTATTTATTTATTTGCAAGAGAGAGAATGAGAGACAGAATGAGAGGGAGGAGGGTCAGAGGGAGAAGCAGACTCCCCGCCGAGCAGGGAGCCCGATGCGGGACTCGATCCCGGGACTCCAGGATCATGACCTGAGCCGAAGGCAGTCGCTCAACTGACTGAGCCACCCAGGCGCCCTAGGAGTGATTTTAGAGTGCTTCTACCAGTTTTCAAATGGGCATTTCTGTGCTTTATCTAGCTGAAAGGATTTGTCTGTGTTTTGATTTGCCTCACCTTTAATGATCTTCTAAGGGAAACTTCAGAGCTTCTGGACCTTTCCAGATGTGTTGTTCATTTTTTTGGCATTGTCCTCCAGCAGGAAAATGGCAAAGGAAGGGGCTTAGGTGAGGAGGGCTTATGTCCCTGTGGTGGGATGGAAGCAGGACACCCACGTTCAAGTCCCCCCTCTGCTACTATCTGAGTGACCCTATACAAATCATTCACTTTGAATCCCTATTTCTCCATCTGTAAAATCAGAAAACCATTTTCACCTCCCAATTTCTATGTGCATAATGACTTTGCTTTCATGGCCAGAGAGAAGAAATGAAACTGAAGAGAACTTGAAAAAAGCAAGAGATGGAGTGCCTCGGTGGCTCAGTTGGTTAATTGTCTGCCTTCGGCTCAGGTCATGATCTCAGGGTCCTGGGATGAAGCCCTGCTTGGCGGGCAGTCTGCTTCTCCCTGTCCCTCTGCTGGCATCCCCTGTCCCCCTGCTTATGCTCTCTCTCACACTTTGTCTCTCTCTCTCTCTCTCTCTCTCTCAAATAAATACATAAAATCTTAAGGAAAAAAAAAAGCAAGAGGTAACATCTATTTCTCAGCCACACATAAAGCAAATGGCAAGAAGGCAGTCTGGCCACTGGTGGGTAAATGCTGATTCGTAATAAAACTCAGAATCAGAAGGAAGAGAAATGTTCCTGAGGGATGTGATGGAGCCTGTAACCATTTCCTCAGGACTGTCTTCACCTTTTCTTTTAAATAATGGAACCTCATCCCCACCCACACAAGCACATGGAATTTTAGCTAGGCACCTGATCACCCAGCCAGAGCTGAGTGTGAGCCAAAGGTCCATTGCACACGATGATATGTAAACAGTAGTGACTAGTGCAACTCCCACATCTCTTTACTTCTGGGCCAGTGAAGTCCACTAACTCTGGACTTCACATGAGAGGAAATAAAACACTTCTACATTGTTTAAAGAGCTGCATTTTGGGTTTCTCTGTTATGGCAGATTAGTCTTTAGTCTAACCAACACGGAGGTCTTCAGATAAAGCTCAAAGAATTTAGGAAGTGATTAAAAATGTCATCAGGAAAAAAGAAACAGCAATGGGATTATATTGAAAGAAGAAAAAAATGAAAACAAAACAAAACAAAAAAAGAAGACTGTCTAAGGAGACTGACAGGCCTGGGTGTGAGCCTGACTCTGTTGCTTACCAGCTGTGTGACCTTGACCAGATCATTTCCCTTGACTCTGTTTCCCCATCTCTATAAAACAGGCAAATGCTCTCTTGTTTAGGGTTATTGGGAAGACTCAATGTCAAGACGGAGAAGTGCCCACGTGCTCAATACATGGTAGTTGTGGTCATTATTCAAAAGGTATCATTGTAAGAGCCAAGCAAGGAGGGCTCATGTGTTGAAACTCTAAGGAGGAAAGGCAATTTTATTATTTTCATTTGTGGGGCAATAGCTCTCAGCTTTGGGGCTGTCAGCATTCCCAAGTGTCACCCAATGTGAGAGATGGCAGTTAGCAAAGTGATTAAAAGTCCAAAGGGGACCTGGAAAAAAGAAATATTGTAATATAAAGTGCAAGTTTTGTGGGGCTGGGATCTGGAGACATTTCTTTCTGGTCCTAGAACCAAGAAGAATTGTGACTAATGGGCACTGTAAATTGTGTTGCTGATCAAGGCCCCCTCTCAGCCTTGACTGTGGGAAAACTGGAAGCCAAATGTGTGGCTTTACCATCTAACAACATATAGGCTGGTAAGACAGGCCCTTTGTATTTACTTTACCATCTAACAACATATAGGCTGATAAGACGGGCCCTTTGTATTGTCCTTCATTTGATACCTGTGGCCTGGCTTATTTTGTTCTCCTTCTTGCTTCTTCCAATTTGTGTTCTCTTGTGTTATTTTATGAATTCCTAGAAGACCTTTAAAGTTTTCCTTGGAACAAAGAATGAATGGATGGATGGAGACAGGAGTGAATCAGTGACTAGAATCTTAAATTAGGAGAGGATCTTAGAAAATATGTAATTCAATTCAGATGTTTCCTTTGCAACATCTTAACAGATGGTCAGTCCAAGTGCCTCATCCTGTTTTTGCTTAGAAGTTCACCACCTGATAAGAGAACCCATTCCAGCTTTACTATTAGAACATTGTGGTTTATGGGGAGTTGACGTCTCCTTCCTTATAGAAAGTAATAGCAAGAGGAGGTAAAATTTCTAGTAAGAAAAAAGGCAACAGAAGGAAATAAGGGTATAAGAACAAAATGAAATGATGTTAGTTCTTATTCTCAGTGAACCCATATTAGCTTTTTAATTTCTAAATTTCTAAATACTCATAAACCATCTGTGTTTATGATTTTGCCAGTACCCAATTCAAGGCTTAACTAGTTCTGTTTTGTAAATAAAAAATGAGGGACAGGGGCGCCTGGGTGGCTCAGATGGTTAAGCGTCTGCCTTTGGCTCAGGTCATGATCCCAGGGTCCTGGGATCGAGTCCCGCATCGGGCTCTCTGCTCCTTGGGAGCCTGCTTCTCCCTCTGCCTCTCTCTCTCTCTCTCTGTCTCTCATGAATAAATAAATAAAATCTTTAAAAAAAAAAATTAAAAAAAAATGAGGGACAGAGATGACCCACTGAATGGGAGAAAATATTTGTAAATCATATATCTGATCAAGGATCTGTATCTAGAATACATAAGGAACTTTAAAACTTAATAAAAAGATGCATAACCCAATTGAAAAATTGAGAAAGAAGATCCAGATGGCCAATAAGCACATGAAAGGATGTTCATTACCATTAGGCATCAGAGAAATGCAAATGAAGCCTACAACAAAATCCTGCTTCACACCCACTAGGATGGCTGTAATAAAAAAGATTAGACTATAACAAGTGTTGGCAAGGAGGTAGAGAAAGTGGAATCCTCATATTTTAACTACTGAGAAATTATAAAATGGTGCAGCCACTTTGAAAACCAGTTTGGCAATTCCTCAGCAGGTTAAACAAAGATTTATCACATGACCCAGTAATTCTACTCCACGGTATATACCCAAAACATATGTCCACACTAAAAAAGAAAAACCCAAAAAACCCAAAAAACTTGTATACAAATGTTCATAGCAGCATCATTCATAATAGTGGAAAAAACCCAAATGTCCATCAACCAATAAATGGTTAAAAAAATGAGGTATATTTATACAATGGAATGTTATTCAGCAGTAAAAAGGATAAGATATCAAAACATACTACAGCATGGATGAACCTTAAAAACTTGAAACTAAGTGAAAAAAGCCAGTCACAAGAGACGACATAATATATGATTCCATTCATATGAAATGCTCAGAATAGGCAAACACTCAAAGATAGAGAGTAGGTTAGTGGTGTCTGGGACTTAGGGGTGGAGGTGCAGGGTGTTGCAGCAATATAGGGAGTGACTGCTAGTGGGTAGAGAATTTCTTTAGGGGGTGAGGAAAGTGTAAAAACTGATTGTGGTGATAATTGTGCAGCTTTGTGAATATACTAAAAACCACTGACTTGTACACTTTACGTAGGTGAGTTGTATGGTATGTGAATTATATCTCAATAAAGATCTTATTTTTAAAATGGAGTGGAGGTGTTGAATCAATCATTGTTGAACACAAGAGAATCTATTATTGATGGTTTCAGCAGAAAAGGGAATATAGGAAGGTTATTAGGAATCTCATAGACTCTCTAGGAGCATCAGGATGTCAGTCCCCAAACCACACCATGGGGATGCCCCCAGTATAGCCACCACTCACCACAGACTCTACAGCTCTCAGTGATAAAGTTAGGAGCTGATGCTAGTTTCCCTTCACTGCTGCTTGCCGAGATCTAGAAAAATTTGTCACCAAGGTTTACACAAAGCTTCCTCTGGATGGTCTCTCCTGAATAGAAGTCTAGAGGAAGGCCATCTGATTGGCTGAGTGTAGGTCACATGTTTTCATCTAAGCTGCAGAGGAAGCTGGGAAAATGACTTCTGGCTTCTGTCTTAACAGGCAGGTTATATAATGTGAGCAATACTCCAATAAAAGGAAGAGTTTTCTTTTTATCCTCCTTTCCTGCGTTCCATTGGACTGGGTGGCTTTTCTTCTGCAGGTTTAAAGGGTATAGATTTTATTTTTGTGATGATGGTTGCTGTTAACTTAAGACCCATTTGTAGGTTTCTGTATGTGGTGGTATGCCCTATACATCTCCTGTGTATCTACTCTCTGCAATCATTGATTTCACCTTCATAGCTTGAAATCTGTCATGATGGGAGTATGTACACCATGGAAATTGTCAAATGTTACAAATCACCTCCCCCTTGCCCAAGAACCAGTTGTTAAACATTTACTAGCATGCAACTGTCCTTATCCCTATTGATATCTAAATTGTTCCTGTAACGAGACTATATTTTAGTACAGTCCTACCCATGGACCTCTGCTGGTCTTCAAGCTGTGTATTATCAATCTGCAATAAACACAAAAATTTAGAGTAATTTATAGCAATCTGAAATTGCTGTGACTTCCAAATGTGTCAATTTTTTTTTTTTTTTATATTTCACAAAAGCATCAGGCTAGGATAGATCAGAAATTTAAAACTGATCCATCACCACAGGTTGTTTGAGAAGTATTGCTTTAGTCTGTTCTCATGGTTCTTTGTTCTACACCTCTCCCCACATCCAGTGGGTGCTGATGTTGTCTTCCCGGGCATGAAAAGTCTCGTTATCTCATGTAGATGGATCCTTCATCAGCTTCTTACCTCCTGGCCTTTGAAAATTGATTCTGACGTCTTTGCTCAGGTTCTACTGTTCTGACTTCTCCTTAGCAGCCTCCTGTCCCAGCTGAAGGGGCTAAAAAGAAATACCAGAGTTTAAAACAAATAAACTCATGTGGATTACAACATATCTCTTCCTCTTTCCCCTTCCCGTACATAAAACCAAGAAGGATATATACAAACTTGGTTGTCTTTGGGTGATGAGACCATGTAGAAGTGTGTTCTTTTGCATATCTGAATTTCCTATATTTTCTACAATCAGTATGTATTAGGTTATCAAGAGAAAAGCCCATGCCTCATTCTCCAGGATTTCATGGACTTTCCATGGATTTTCCTTCTTATTCCCTTGCTCCCTTCAGAGGAAATGCTGAACAAACGTCAGCATTGCATACATCATTCCTGAGAAGTCTTAGGACACTGTCATTCAACTGTTGTCTTGACACTCTCAGATATTAAATCCATATCAGAACTGTCTGCAAACACTGACTTTCCAGGTAGAGTTGTGCTTTCTCCCTTCTCCCTCAATTTCCTGTTAAATCCTGCAGTTTCTGCATTTACTGAGAAATTATTCTAACTTTGGTTTGCTGGAACATTATCACTAATATTCCTCATGAGTGGATATAATACATTCACTAAACCCTGAGTTCTTCATATATAAGGCAGGGATCTTTCTGGGCTTATCCCAAGCGCCTTGAACACAAGGATTTGTGGGAACTATTTTCGTTCACAGTCAAACTTTAAGCATTGCAAGACAGTAATACATGCCTTGCATTTCTATAGAATTTTTTTTTACATCCAGAGGATTTTAACACTTACAATCGCATCTCATCCTTTTCTCAAGTAAGATCCTTGAAGTAATGATAATTAGAGAGGTTTAAATTAAGCCCATAGTGTGGTAAATTTTTTACCTATAAATTATGATAGATTTATTTAATGCTATTATCCAATCCTGGAAATATTAGGGGGCAATTGGCACTCTCATATACTACTTATAGGAACATGAATTGGTATAATCTTTCTGGAGGGCAATCTATCCCTCTGTATCAAAAGTATTAAAAATGCGTGCACAGACAGAACTCACTAGGGCAGAGAGAAGATGTAGGCAAATTTTTTTGCCCCCCCCACAATAAAATTGGACAAAATTGTTCAAAAATGATCATTCCAGAGCTCTGGAAATGGGCCAAAGGCAAACATGAAATTGAAAGCTATTTACTCATGAGAAACTGCTGAACTTCGGGTAAGAATCAGTCTTACAGAAAGTCTATGGCATTCTTATCTAGAACCACTCCCATCCCTCCACCTAACTCGTGACACAGTGGAGCTACTGGGGCAGGGCAATCTGTGAATAGCAGTAACTTTGCTACTGGAGTGGCTTTAATTTGGAGTGGGTGGAGAAAACCCATGCCCAAAAGGATTGTCAGTAAAAGTAGCAAACTTGGTAGAAAACAAACAGGGGAAATCTACAGTTATGATAGTTTGAAGTCACACTGCTGGTTGGGGTGAGTGACAAGAGGGGGACTAGCCAGAAATTTAACAGGGAGATACTGGACATGAACAAGTCAGAGGAGCTAGATGAGCAGTCCAGGCATCCCTGGCTACTTAGGAGCCTGCATGCCCTCATCTGTAGGTCTGAAGAGTTCAACAACCCCCAAATAGAATAGATAAACGCAAAGACACTCTCACCTAGACACATGATAGTCAAAACTATTGAATGCCAAAAACAGAAACAAAATTTTAAAAGCAGCAGGAAGAAAATGACATCACCTCAGGAAAACACCATATGATTAATGGCTAACTTCTCCTCAGAAACAACAAAGGCAATAGGCAGGGGAATGAAACATTCAAAATGCTGAAGAATACATACACTGTCAAAAAAGAATTCTATATCCAGCAAAGCTATCCTTCAAAACTGAAGGGAAAATAATGATATTTGCAAATCAACAAGGACTGAGGGAGTGTGTTGCTAGGAGACCTGGCCTACAGGAAGTGCTAAAGGAAGTCCATTAGGCTGAAAGAGAATGACACCAGGTGATAATGTGAATGATAAAAAGAAGTAAGTGGTAAATGTGTGGGTAAATAGAAAAGACAGTATGAACATATTTTGTCTTTTCTCTTCCCTTAATGTCTTTAAAAGACATAAGATTGTATAAAGCAAAAATTATAACACTGTATTATCTGGTTTACAATATATATAGATGTAATATATATGACAAAAGCACAAATTAGGGCTAATAAATGAGATATATTGGAGCACAGTTGCTATATTTCACTCAAATTAAATCAGGAATAACCTCAATTAAAATGTGGATAAGATACATACTGTAATTCCTAAAGCAATCATTAAGAAAACAACTAAAAATATATAGTTACAAAACATGATCTCATTAGGGAAATACAAATCAAAACCACAATGAGATACTGCTTCACACCCACTAGGGTGGTTGGAAGGAAGGAAGGAAGGAAGGAAGGAAGGAAGGAAGGAAGGAAGGAAGGAAGGAAGGAAG
>NW_023270739.1:11919704-11983211 GCF_011800145.1 Mirounga leonina
AAGGAAGGAAGGAAGGAAGGAAGGAAGGAAGGAAGGAAGGAAGGAAGAAAGAAAGAAAGAAAGAAAGAAAGAAAGAAAGAAAGAAAGAAAGAAAGAAAGAAAGAAAGAAAGAAAGAAAGAAAAGAAAGAAAGGAAGGAAGAAAGAAAAGGAAAAGTGTTGGTAAGGATTGAAAAATTGGAACCTTCATAAATTGCAGGTGAGGATGTAAAATGGTACAAATGCTGTGGAAAGCAGTTTGGTGATTCCTCACGAAGTTAAACATAGAATTATCATATAATACATTAATTCCACTCCTAGGTATATACCCAAAAGAAACTCAAACAGGGATTCAAAGAGATACTACTTGTACAGAAATGCTCAAAGCAGCACTATTTGTAATTGCCCTAAGATGATAACAACTCATATGCCCATCAATGAATGAATGGATAAACAAAATGTGATGTGTGTATACAATAGTATATTATTCAGCCTTAAGAAGGAATGAAGTACTCCTGCATATTATAATGCAGATCAACCTAGAAAACATGCTAAATGAAAGAAGTCAGGCACAAAAGGTCACATCTTGTATGATTCCATATATATGAAAGATCCAGAAGAGGTCTATCCACAGAGACAGAAAAGCAGATGATTGTCAGAGCCTAGGGTTTGGAGGGGGAAATGTGGAATGACTGCTTAATGAGCATGGGGTTTTCTTTTAGGGTGTTATGTTTTGGAAGTCAATACGGTTGGTGGTTGTACAACTATGTGAATGTACTAAGTGCCACCTAATTGTACACTCTAAAATGGTTGATTTTTTATTATGTGAATTTCACCTCAATTAAAAAAGATACAAATCCTACATGTGGAAAATCCTAAGAAATCTACCAACATTTTTTTAAAACCCTACTAGAATATATGATTTTAGCAAGATTGCAGGAAATGAAATCAAATGCAAAAATCAATTATATTTCTGTATACTGACAGCAAACAATTTGAACATGAAATTTAAAAAAACAACTCCATTAACCGTACCATCAACAAGAACAAAACATCTAGGTCTATGAAAAGGTAAGCTATAGGCCAAGATAAAATATCTGCAAATCACATATCTGATAAAGAAGTTGCATCCAGAATATAGAAATAACTCTTGCAGCTCTAAAAAGACAAAAAAATCCAATTTAAAAATTGGCAAAATAGTTAAACAGACATTTCACCAAAGGAAATATACAAATGGCTGATATGCATCTGAAAAGATGCTCAATGTCATTAATAATTATGAAAATGCAAACTAAAACTATAGTGAGATACCACTATGCATTGCTAGAATGGCTACAATCCAGAAGATTAGCAATATCAAGCGTTAGCAAAGATGTAAAGAAACCAGCACCATCATGTGTTTGTGATAGGAAAGTAAAGTGGTACAGCCACTTTGGAAACCAATGTGTAATTTCTTAAAAATTTAAAAACAAACTTACCATACAACCCAGAGATTCCATAGTCAGGTATTTACCCAAGAAATGGAATGTACGCCCATGTCCACACAATGACAATGGAATACTATTTGGCAATAAAAAGGAATGAAGTGCTGATAAATGCTACCAGACGAACCTCAAAAACAGTATTCTAAATGAAAGCAGCCAGGCACAAAGGACTAAATATTGTATGATTCCACTTATATGAAATTTCCAGAAAGGACAAATCTACAGAGCAAAACAGTATTTGCTTGGGATTGGGATAGGAGTAGGGTTTATATGAAAATTGGCATGAAGGAACTTTGGGGAGGTGACAGAAACATTCCAAAGCTGAATTATGGTGATGGTTGTATAGCTCTCTAAATTTAGTAAAGACCATTGAATTATACCCATTTGGTAAATTTTACGGTATGTAAGTTATACCTCAATCAAGCTGTTAAAAAGGTATGTACATTTTAATCAGTAATTCCACTTCAATTTATTTTTATAATCATAACCATTGATGTGATCAAATCTTCAGCTCTAAGGATGTTTATCATAACCTTAACTATAAATAGCACACAATTTGAAATAAATTGTATGGTTCAATACTGAACAATGATTACATAAAATGTGGTATAGCTATACAGTAGAATATTATAATGCTAAACAATAATACTATAAATATTATACATTTAAAAATGATATGGAAATATATTTACTAACAACAAAAGATGTTTGGGGCACCTGGGTGGCTCAGCTGGTTAAGCGGCTGCCTTTGGCTCAGGTCATGATCTCAGGGTCCTGGGATTGAGTCTCTCATTGGGTTTCCTGCTCAGGGGGAGTCTGTTTCTCCCTCTACCTCTGCCTCTCCCCCCAACTTGTGCTCTCTCTTTCTCGCTCTGCTGTCTCTCTCAAATAAATAAACAAAATCTTTAAAAACAACAACAACAACAACAAAATTTGCTCAAGACATTCTGTTAAGCAAAAATAAATGATTATAAAACACTATACGGGACTATTTCATTTAAGAAATAGATACAAGGGGCGCCTGGGTGGCTCAGTCATTGGGCATCTGCCTTCAGCTCGGGTCATGATTCCAGGGTCCTGGGATTGAGCCCCACATCGGGCTCCCTGCTCAGCCAGGAGCTGCTTCTCCCTCTCCCACTCCCCCTGCTTGTGTTCCCTCCCTGGCTGTCTCTCTCTCTGTGTCAAATAAATAAATAAAATCTTTAAAAAGAAATAAACACAAATACATGCATGGAAATAAGTCTGAAAGGGTTACACCAAAATTATATCTGGATGACAGGATTATGAGTGACTTTTCTAGTTCTTTTTTTATATTTGCTTACCTGCATCTTATAATTTTATACAATATGAGTATTTATGAAACAGGAACAAAATGATTTAAAGGAAAGTTCTGCAAGGTAGGGATGGCCAATCAGTATGGCAAACAAGTGTAATAAATTGCCCACATAGGTCTCCTGATTTACCATCTCAGCAAGTGAACTGCTGCATAAAAATCCCTTCCATTATGCCATCCATATTCATTAATTATTGTACTTCATACTCATATAATATTTTGTAAGTCACAGCATACTTTCATGACATATCATACTCCATAATTCCTCCTGTCCTTACAATAACCCCATAAGCAACAAGGAAGAGTATACACATGCACACATATATAAAAAATTAATATAATTAATATAATAGTATATACGAGTACATATATATTAAATATATATGCTAATAATTAGTATGTATTTATATAATCTACAGGGGCACCTGGATGGCTCAGTCAGTTAAGTGTCTGACTCTTGATTTAGGCTCAGGTCATGATCTCAGGGTCATGGGATTGAGCCCTGCATCTGACTCTGTGCTGGGCATGGAGCCTGCTTTAAGATTCTCTCTGAATGGGTCAACCAAGAAATTAAAGAAGAATTTTAAAAATTCATAGAAACAAATGAAAATGAAAACACAACTGTTCAAAGCCTTTGGGATGCAGCAAAAGCGGTCCTAAGAGGGAAGTATATAGCAATACAAGCCTTTCTCAAGAAACAAGAAAGGTCTCAAATACACAACCTAACCTTATACCTAAAGGAACTGGAGAAAGAACAGCAAATAAAGCCTAAACCCAGCAGGAGAAGAGAATTAATAAAGATCAGAGCAGAAATCAATGAAATAGAAACGAAAAGAACAGTAGAACAGATCAACGAAACTAGAAGCTGGTTCTTTGAAAGAATTAATAAGATTGATAAACCCCTGAACAGACTTATCAAAAAGAAAGAGAAAGAACCCAAATAAATAAAATCATGAATGAAAGAGGAGAGGTCACAACAAACACTAAAGAAATACAAACAATTATAAGAACATATTATGAGCAACTATAGGCCAACAAATTAGGCAATCTGGAAGAAATGGATGCATTCCTAGAGACATATAGACTACCAAAACTGAAACAGGAAGAAATAGAAAACCTGAACAAACCCATAACCAGTAAGGAAATTGTAGCAGTAATCAAAAATCTCCAATAAACAAGAGTCCAGGGCCAGATGGCTTCCCAGGGGAATTCTACCAAACATTTGAAGAACTAATACCTATTCTTCTGAAGCTGTTCCAAAAAATTGAAATGGAAGGAAAACCTCCAAACTCTTTCTATGAGGCCAGCATTACCTTGATCCCCAAACCAGACAAAGACCCCACCACAAAGGAGAATTACAGACAAATATCCCTGATGAACATAGATGCCAAAATTCTCACCAAAATATTGGCCAGTAGGATCCAACAGTACATTAAAAGGATTATTCACCACGACCAAGTGGGATTTATTCCTGGACCACAAGGTGGTTCAACATCTGCAAATCAATCAATGTGATGCGCTACATAAATAAAAGAAAGGACAAGAATCATATGATTCTCTCAATAGATGCAGGAAAAGCACTTGACAAAGTACAGCAACCTTTCTTGATTAAAACTCTTCACAGTGTAGGGATAGAGGGAACATACCTCAATATCATAAAAGCCATAAATGAAAAGCCCACAGCAAATATCATTCTCAATGGGGAAAAACTGAGAGTTTCTCCCCTAAGGTCAGGAACACGGCACGGATGTCCACTATCACTATTGTTCAACATAGTACTAGAAGTCCTAGTCTCAGCAATCAAACAACAAAAAGAAATAAAAGGCATTCAAATTGGCAAAGAAGAAGTCAAACTTTCACTCTTCACAGATGACATGATACTCTATGTGGAAAACCCAAAAACTGCACCCCAAAATTGCTAGAACACCTACAGGAATTCAGCAAAGTCTCAGGATATAAAATCAATGCACAGAAATCATTTGCATGTCTATAAACTAACAATGAGGCAGAAGAAAGAAAAATAAAGAAACTGATCCCATTTACAATTGCACCGAAACTGTAAGATACCTAGGAATAAACCTAACCAAAGAGGCAAAGGATCTGTATTCAGAAAACTATAGAACACTCATGACAGAAATTGAGGAAGACACAAAGAAATGGAAAGAAGTTCCATGCTCATGGATTGGAAGAACAAATATCATTAAAATGTCTACGCTACCTAGAGCAATCTATACATCAATGCACCCTCCATCAAAATACGATCAACTTTTTTCACAGAACTGGAACAAATAATCCTAAAATTTGTATGGAACCAAAAAGACCCCGAATAGCCAGAGAATGTTGAAAAAGAAAACCAAAGCTGGTGGTATCACAATTCCAGACTTCAAGCTCTATTACAAAGCTGTCATCATCAAGACAGTATGGTATTAGGATAAAAACAGACACATAGATCAATGGAACAGAATAGAGAGCCTAGAAAGGGACCCTCAACTCTATGGTCAACTCATCTTCGACAAAGCAGGAAAGAAGGTCCAATGGAAAAAAGACAGTCTCTTCAACAAATAGTGTTGGGAAAATTGGACAGTCACATACAGAAGGATGAAACTGGACCATTTCTTTACACCATACACAAAAATAGACTCAAAATGGATGAAAGACCTAAATGTGAGACAGGAATCCATCAAAATCTTAGAGGAGAACATACGTGGCAACCTCTGTGACCTTGGCCACAGCATCTTCTTGCTAGACAGCTCTCCAAAGGCAAGGAAAACAAAGGCAAAAATGAACTATTGGGACTTAATCAATATAAAAAGCTTTCTCAGAGCAAAGGAAACAGTCGACCAAACCAAAAGACAAGCGACAGAATGCAAGAAGATATTTGCAAATGTCTTACCAGATAAAGGGCTAGTATCCAAAATCTATAAGGAACTTATCAAACTCAACATCCAAAGAACAAATAATCCAATCAAGAAATGGGCAGAAGACATGAACAGACATTTCTCCAAAGAAGACCTACAAATAGGCAACAGATATGTGAAAAATTTTTGCTCAACATCACTCGGCATCAGGGAAATACAAATCAAAACCACAATGAGATATAACCTCACACCTGTCAAAATGGCTAAAATTAACAAGTCAGGAAACGGCAGATGTTGGCGGGGATGCGGAGAAAGTGGAACCCTCTCACACTATTGGTGAGAATGCAAGCTGGTGCAGCCACTCTGGAAAATTGTGTGGAGGTTCCCCAAAAAGTTGAAAATAGAGCTACCCTATGACCCAGCAATTGCACTGCTGGGTATTTACCCCAAAGATACAATGTAGTGATCCAAAGGGGCACCTGCACCTCAATGTTTATAGCAGCAATGTCCACAATAGCCAAACTATGGAAAGAACCCAGATGTCCATCCACAGATGAATGGATAAAGAAGATGTGGTTTATATATACAATGGAATATTACTCAGCCATCAAAAAAGGGAAATCTTGCCATTTACAATGATGTGGATGGAACTAGAGGGTATTATGGTAAGCGAAATTAGTCAATCAGAGAAAGACAATTATCATATGATCTCACACATATGTGGAAATTAAGAAATAAATCAGAGGATCATAGTGGAAGGGAGGGAAAAATAAAACAAGCTGAAATCAGAGAGGGAGACAAACCATGGGAGACTCTTAACTATAGGAAACAAACTGAGGATTGCTGGATGGGAGGAGGGTAGGGTGATGGGGTAACTGGGATGATGGGCATTAAGGAGGGCACATGATGTAATGAGCAATGGGTATTATATAAGACTGATGAATCACTGACCTCTACCTCTGAAACTAATAATACATTATATGTTGTTTAATTAAATTTAAATTCAAAAAATAAATTGAAAAAAGATTCTCCCTCTGCCCCTCCCCCTACTCAGTCTCTCTCTCTCTAAAAAAATAAAAATAAATAAATATATATATATATTCTTCATTCTACCACAAACTCTGAGGTGGGTATAATTATTCCTATTGTAATAGATCAGGAAGAAAACAGAATTACTGCTCCGGAACTGGCAAAGTTACATTATTATCCCCATTTCAGAGATTGGAAAACTAGAACTGAGCTTCGGAAAGGTTGAGGTACGGCAAAATCACACAGCCAGAAAGATGCTGAACCAGACCTTAAACTTTCTGTAGGAAGTAATCACCATTATGAGATCCTATCCAGAATCTTCTGTATTGTTTGAATGCTGACCTTCTTTGGAAGTGAGGAAATAATAGGCGTTGGCACAAACGGATTTATTTTAGGGCCAGTAGCAAGTAACAAAAGTTAAAAGAGATGGTGTCTCCTTTCCAACAGCTTGTCCAGTAGGTGTTTGGCCTACTTTCTCTCCTCATGGAGTTTGGTTCTTTAAAAAGGTGTTTTTCTTTCTTCAGATTTAGACCTTAATTTGGATTTGAGTAAGCGCAAGCCACAATGTTCTGCTCACGTAAAGGGCTTAATACAAATGGGTCAAGTCATTTTGGTGGTGGATTTAAGGCAAAAACTGCAATGTTAGACATAACAAATGTAAAAGCCCATTCCTTTTGGAAGCTAATGCTCCAAATATTAAAACCCATGTTTGAGTGCCTTCAACATTGTATAATGCCTTTTAGGAAGCAGACACTATGTGTGCATGGTATTGGAAGCAGCTGGGGGGAGTTATAGCAGGTAGTAGTTGCTCATGAATCCAAGGTTGTTTCTGCAGCTGCCAAGCTCAGAACACACAGCTATAATAATATCTATTTCTACTGAGTGCTTACTCTGTGGCGGGCATTGGGCTTAGTGCTTTGTATGCAGGATCTTATGATATTGTCCTTCCAACAACCCAATGAGGAAGGTACCATTTTTATTCCCTTTTTACAAGGACACTGAGGCTTAGACACAGTAGTATCTTACTCAAGGTCACATGGCTAGGACGTGGCATAGGCAGAATTCAAAGTCAGATCTGTTGGACTCTTAAGTTGGATTGCGCTCTAGAGTAGACTCTTACCTGCTGGACCCTAGACTCCCCACTCTGAGAATGGCAGTCTCAGGTATCCTCCTCTTTGAAAGTTGAACTACATCAACTAGGTGTATTCTCAGAATGTTCCTGAAGACCTCTAATGTAGTAAGAAATACTGCATTTGTACATCGTACCAATTTCAACTAAAGTCTCGAAGCACGGAGGAGGTAACGACTTGTTGAAGTCAGAAATTTTAACTGACTGGTAAGGAACAGAATGAGAGGTATTTCAAGTCCATGAATTCATTCAGTGCAGATTTCCAGGTGATTCTGGAGGTGACAGGCTTTTTACAAAGCCCAGAGGATCTAGATTTGACTGGACGTGATCCTGACCTCAAGGGGCTCATATCTAGCAGTAAGTAAAGAGGCACCCAAAGCCAGCCATGACACGATATTAGATGCGTTACAGGGACATCGGCATAGCATTTTACATTTTTAACCTCTAATATGTGTGAGCACTGATCAACCAAGTAGTTTGGACCCCACGTGTAAACTACCGGTGTAACTGAATTCTCACCAGGGAATGTCAGCTTTGAAAAGTGATATCTGGGAGAGAGGGAAAGCCTCAAAGCAAGGTAGTAGTCAATGATTCAAACTGAAAAATGAGTTGTATTTCACTAGGCCAAGAAAAGCCAAAAGGGCATTCTAGGAAGGAACAGCATGAACAAAGGACACGCAAGGAGCCAGAAGGTGCCTGACAAATGGACTGGGAAGTGGGTGCCTGATGGGGATGGTAGGAGACACACCGGGAAAGGCAGTCAGAGCAACATTCTGAAGGGCCTTGAATGTCACGGTGAATAATTCAACCTTCCTTTACACCACTAGCAATTCAGAGCCTTCACAGTACTTCCGAGCAGGAAAATGATATACATATAAACTGGTAAGAATTATTAGACATTTCCTAGTCCATCATCCTTAAAAATGCAGGTGTCTGTCTCTCAGAATAGATCAGCCAACCATTCCTTGAATATGCTCCAGGATAAGTGACTTATCCTTTTAAAGTAGCCTAATTCTTTGCCAGCGGAAATACTTTCTCAAATGCTTTTTTAAGGAAGATACACTTGGTTTATGGTGTTGGATGAATAAATGGGTGAATGAATGAATGAATGGATGGATGGATTTCTATGAACTAGCTCTTCAGAATGAGATAAACGATAACTCCCCTGTTGTTTCAAAAGTATGAAGTTAGTTAAATCTGTTCAGTAATCTCTGTGACCTGATTCCCAGCCCCCTCCACCATTTGATCTCTTTCCTTCTGAATATAGTACTTTTAACTTATTGATATCCCTTTGATGCCCAAGGCTAGACAGTAGACATCCCATACAATCTATCTAGGACATTCCTGTTCTTCCTCTGGAAACTCTCCTTCAGCCTCAGTTTTTGTTAATCACTATTTTTTTTAAGTTGTTCAGATTTGCTTATTCCAAAATTAATACAATGCTCATTGTAAAATAAGTCAGGTGATACAGTGTGTATGTATAAAGTAAGAAGTATAGCCCTCTCTTCTTCCTACTTCCACTGCCCAAAAGTAACTACCAAGAACCATTTTATATGTCCTTCTAGACTTCATCCGTATTCTAACACAACGTGATTGTGCCATTATTAGAATTTAATTAGGTTTTTTAACATCTGGCTGACCACTGTCTCTGCAGGCTCATCCAGAGATTGGGGTCAGCCAAACCTCATCCGTCTCCCAGGTTGGGGAACCTTCCTGGTTCTGTGACTAGAAGCAGTCCTTTATTATTACTATTTGTGGAATTTCATCATACTGTTTTGGGCCCATGTTCCAATGTATAGCCATCAGATTCTTTGCTTTTATCACCCACAGATTTAGTAAGTAATTTCAGCAGGAGAGCCCTGTTGGCCCATCCCTATTTAAATTCCTTTAGTGTCTTCCCATGAAACCCCTGAGTTCCATTTCCTCATCTGTAAAGTTAAGAAGAATGATATGATGGTCTTTGAGATTCCTCTCTGATTTAGAAGTCTACAACTATTCAAGGTGTGACATGCCCTGCTAAGCCTCCTTCTAGCACTAGCTAATGCTTTACAACCTGGAAAGGTCCACATTTCCAAGACACATTGCAGAAGGTGGAGACAATTATGCTGGGAAGCTGGTCAAGGGCAAAGCAAATGGCTTTCAGGAAATTATTCAGGCTTTGGTTTTGAAAGATGGGACACGGTAAGGTCAACAGGATATGAAAACATTTGCAGCAGTTCTAAAGAGAGGGACCTAGCTTAGTATTATTTCCAAGTTTAAGTGCTGGATACGTTTTTTTCTGGAGGGGGAGTTTGATCTTTAAAAAATATCAAACCTGTGTGTTATAACTGTGGCTCTGGTTTCCACAAAGGTCAGTTGCAAGTTAGTAACTTCTAAAGGTGACTTAATTGCTTGGCTGGGCAATTATTCTGGATGGGAATCTGCCTAACCAGCCTTGGGAGACTTTTCTTGAAATGGAATTGAGTTCTACCTCAAAAACCTTGTCCTCACTTAACCCTGGGAAAAAGAGAGAGCCCCACAAAGCAGGACAAGGAGAGTCTTGAAAGTGTAATTAATGTACGAGTACACTTTAATCATTTGGCTGAAATACATTATGGGAATAATTTTCACTTTTAAACGATTTAATTTTTCCTCTTCTAGTGTAAAGGATTTAGCGGTTCCTCATTTCTTTTTCTCAAGGGCATATTTGCAGGGTTCAGTTATGACCAGAAACCATCGTTCTTCCTCTTCACACCACATACCACTGTCGGGAATATTGCAGCACTCAGCCTTGACTGATTTTAGGGAACAGAAGTACAGTAGGACTTTTAGGAACAGGGAAAGTGATGGAAGGAGAAATCCAGGGCATGAGAAGTCACCAAGATGATTAGAATTAAGTAAAGCTACCAGAACAGAAGGTGTCCGAGCATCATTTGGCAAAAGCAAGGATTTTGGAGCCAGACTGCTGAGTTCTAATCACCCCATACCAGCTGCATGACCTTAGGCAAGTGTTATTTAACCTCTACGTACCTGCTTTCTCATCTATAAATTTGAGATAATAATGCCTGCTTCAGGGAGTTGTCCACATCACAGGAGTTAAGACATGGAAAGTGCTTAGGGTAGCACCTGGCTTACAGTAAGTCTTGATGAAAGTTTTACATATGAAAAGAAAAAGTTTTATATACAATGTGCATATGTTATGTATTTATTTGTAGTACTTATTCAAATACTAATGAGACCTCCACATGTATTAGGATAACTATTGTATCAGTCAGGGTTCTCCAAAGAAACAGGATCAATAGGAGGCTATATATTTAATATATATTATTATATATTTAGTATATGTAAATTATTCTATTTATTATATATCTATTTATTATTATAAGGAGTTGAGACATGATTGTAGAGGTGGGCAAATCCAAAAATCTCCAGGGTAGACCAGCAGGCTACCAGGAAGAGCCAATATTCCAGTTCTAGTCTAGAAGCCAACTGCTGGGGAATTCCCACAGCTTAGGAAGGCAGGTCTTTTTTGTTCTGCTTAAGCCTTCAACTGATTGGATGAGGCCCCAACACATTATGAAGGGAAATCTGCTTTAGTCAAAGCCCATGGACTTAATTGTTAATCTCATCCAGAAATGCTCTCATGGAAGCACCCAGAATAATGTTTGACCAACCATCTGACCACCGAGGCCCAGCTAAATTAATACATAGAATTGATCATTGCAGCTATTATCAAATAAACAGAAAACAACCAGTGTTGGCAAGGATGTGGAAAAACCAGAACCCCTGTGCATTGCTGGTAGGAGTATAATATGGGGTCATGGCTGTGGAAAATTGTATAGCAGTTCCTCAGAAAATTAAACAGAATTACCATTTGATTACCAATTCCACTTCTGGGTATAGACACAAAAGAATCAAAAGCAGGGACTGCAACAGATGTTTGCATACTTATGTTCATGTCAGCATAATTAACAGTAGCCAAAAGGTAAGAACCTCCCTCCCCAAATAATCTGTATCCTTAACATCTACTCCCGTCAGGGGCTGGGCAGCCACCTGCCTTGGACCCTCATTCTGGCAATAACCACAGATTTGCAAATCGTGATAATAATAATAATAATAATGGCTAATACTTATATATAATCTGACCCAATTACTGTGTAACAGAAACTTACAGATTCTGTGTTTCACATGTATTAAGTTATCTTAGTACAATAATCCTATGAGTTAAATACTATTATTATCAGTCCTCTTTACAGATGGAAAACCTTAGGCACACACCAAATTCACATACTAAGAAAATGAGAGTCTGGGATTCCAACCCAGACAGTCTGACTCCAAATTCCATGCTCTTTATCACTGCACACTATTCTCACATCATTGTCGCATAGACAAGTGATCCTCAGGCTGTGACCACAGGGTGGCCGTTGGAACTAATGCAAGGGGCCTATGAAGCCATATGGCAGGCAAGCATAATCTGTAAACAGAGAATGCCTGAGACACTGGTGTACAAATATTTTTTTTTTTAGATTTTTATTTATTTATTTGACAGAGAGAGACACAGTGAGAAAGGGAACATGAGTGGGGGGGGGAGTGTGAGAGGGAGAAGCAGGCTTCCCGCCGAGCAGGGAGCCCGATGCAGGGCTCAATCCCAGAACCCTGGGATCATGACCTGAGCCGAAGGCAGACACTTAACGACTGAGCCACCCAGGGGCCCCCAAATATTTTTCAAATATATATAGATGCTGTTGTGAAGAATAAAATATCAATTCAATTTTAAAATATAGAATACATAGTGATTTTTACTCATTATATAGTTTCTTGATCACTGATAAAAAGGAAATATCCAAGCCCATGGTGATATATTCAATTACAGTCTTCTTTTCCCCTTATTTTGAGACATTGATAGATTTGCTTTTTCCTAATATTTTAGAGAAACATAAATCAAAAGAATAAACAAGTGTAAATTCTAAACAAAGGTGACTTAAAAAATTTTTTTATCAAAGCATATATCTATAGAGAAAAGTACATATATCAGAGAGGAATAGCTGGGCAAATTTTCGTAAACTGAAACCACAGTGTAACCAGCACCCGGATCAGGAACAAGAACATCACCGGCATTCCAGAAGATTCTTCCTGATTCTTACAATCACTATCCAGCTCCCTCCAAGTGTAGTCATTTGTAGCAGGTAGAATTGTGTCTCCCAAAAAGATATACTTAAGTCTTAACCACCATTACCTGTGAGTGGGACCTTATTTGGATGCAGGGTCTTTGCAGATGTAATCAAGTTAAAGAAAGGTCATCATGGATTAGGGTGGGTCCTAACCTTGTTTTTTTTCAGGCTCTCTTTCTGTGGATATCTGATAAACTTGTTATGGAGGTCAAGTATCTGTGCTTTTCCTTTGCTGGTTCAATGAAATAATTTACAAATGCAATTAATAAACAAATAATAAAACTATACTTGGAAAGATGAAGAGCCATCAGAGAAAATGATTTTATTAGTTTGCTAGGGCTGCCATAACCAAACTTCACAGGCTGGGTGACTTAAACAAGAGAAATTTATTTACTCACAGTTCTGGACGCTGGATGTCCAAGATCAAGGTGTCTTCCTGAGGTCCCCATCCTCCGCTGGCTGCGTCCTCACATGGTCTTCCCTCTGCGCACATGCTTGTGTCCTAATCTCCTCTTAGAAGGAAACCAATCAGATGGGATTAGCACCCACCCTAACAGCCTTGTTTTAACTTAATCACCTCTGTAAAGGCCCCATCTCCAGATACACTCACATTCTGAGGTACTGGAGGTTAGGGCTTCAACATATGAATTTGGTGGTGGTGGGGGGGGGTAACGCATTTCAGCCCCTAACAGTGATTTAATATCGTTTTCACTTTAAACTTCTGTGATCGCTCTGCTCTCACCATGGAGGACTTTTGCATAAGCAGGTTTTAGACAGTAAAGCCTGAGCCGGGGAGATGGTGGATGGGCAGCCCTAACCCAGAGGCTGTCTCTGAGGCTGCAGGATCTCATCTCTTTTGTTTCTTCTTCTTCTTCTTCTTCTTTTTTTTATATAAAGAAGTTCTGTTTTTAAAATGCGGAAGGAGGGCACCTGGGTGGCTCAGGTCATGGTGGCGTCTGCCTTTGGCTCAGGTCATGATTCCCGGGTCCTGGAATTGAGTCCCGCATCGGGCTCCCTGCTCCACAGGGAGCCTCTCTCTCTCTCTCTCTCATGAATAAATAAATTTAAAAATCTAAAAATCAATCAATAAATAAAATGTGGAAGGAAATGCCAAGTGAGGTTTTAAATCACCTTCTGCAATGAGGTCTAACACCAGGATTTTCATATGAAACAGGTGTACTGCCCATGACTGACAGTGATTACCTTAGAAGGCAACTTGCCCACTCTGTAACTTTCTGCTCAAGCACTTTTCAGGATTGTTCTTTCCTCTTTCCACTTTCCAAGGTTATGGCGCATGACCCTCCCCGTTGTTGTCGATCACACGCTGTGTTTTGTTTCGTAGTATTTTATGGACAGGTTTGTAAACAGGGGATTTTGTCGTCACTTATGAATGGAAGCAAATGAGTAAATGCTCCTTGATTTAAAGAGTCTTTGTTAGGTGTTCACAATGTGCCAGGCAGTGTGCTAGAGAGATGAGCCCCATGGGAGCTTCTAGTGTAGTGGAGGAGACAAAAGACAGGTAGCAAAAGATTTCCAGGGAACATGATAGGAGTTAGGATATGGTTAGCCACGGTGCATTCAACCCAGACTCTCATTTCTCTGAGAACTGCCGCCTTCTGATCCCCAGGAATAGGACCTGGCAACAATGTGGGACAGTGATCCCGCCACCCAGCTCTAACAGATGAGATAGGAGGTGGACAGCTATCCAAACTGGGTGAACTAGGGTCCCTCTCCTCTGGAATTGTGGTTCAGGGATGCTCATCAGTCTTCACTGGTCACTTGAACTAAGGACATGTGAATTTGGGAGCTGTGGGTGGTCATCTGCTGCCGCTGCTTAGCAAAACAGATAGCCAGTCTATAAACAGGGAAGAATAAAACTCAGTCCTAGAGAGATGCAAAGATGGGCTACTACATGGAGAGATAGAGAGAGGGGAGAGAGACAGAGACCAAGACAGAGGAGAGAGGGAGAAAGACTGGCACTATTAGTATTTAGGGCTGGGTAATTCTTCACTGCTGGGGACTGGCACATGTACTATAGGATGCTTAGCAGCATCCCTGGGCTCTGCCCACCAGATGGTAGTAGCACTTTCCAGTTGTAATCATCAGAAAGGTCTCCAGACAATGCCAAACATGCCCAGTGGGGGTCGGGTGGGAGTGGGGGGCAAAATCCCACCTCCGTGGAGAACCACTGTGCCAGAGTGAGTGAGGTTCTGTTATCTGCAACCGAAAGGGCCCTGACTGAGCTCCTTTCAGGAGGAGGCTGGGCTCTCCCAGAGCATTGCCAGATGCAGAGACAGCAGAACGGGGTGCTCAGACAGAGGAGTTAGACTGGACTTTGGTACCAGACTCTTCAAGAAGACAAAAAATTGAGAGAGGCACCACCGCTCCTATTAGAGGTTATGACAGGGGGAATAATATAATTTTAGATTGAACAGCTCTTCAACATTTGAAATATAAATATGGTCAAATCTCTTATTTTTCTAAATTAAATTTAGACCAGCTGGACCACTCATTTACCACATTATCAGGAATACTCACTCTTTTGGCTCCTTTTCCCACCATGATTATCTGAAGCAAACAAATTCTGGAACTTAGGCAGTCGGGAAGGGAAGTCAAGTCTACTTTTAACCCCAAGGGAAAGAGAACATTGGTTCTAATGCAGGGAACTTCAAACTCTATTGATGGTGAATTTCTATCAGTAAAGCCTTTTTTAAGATTTTCTCCCTGGTGCATGTATGTTTGTATGTATACGTTTACTTATTTATAAACTACAGGTGAGTCCTTTTATATTAATATATTAAATTTTATACTAGTATTCTATGTTATATTATAAAACACAGAAAACATCAATATTTTTTAAATAATTAAAACTACATTAGTCCATACAATGGAATAGTATTTGGCCGTAAAAAGGAACGAACTACAGGTGCATGTTATGACATGGATGAACCTTGAAAACATTATGCTAAGTGAAAAAAGCCAGTCACCAAAGACCACACAGGATATGATTCCCTTTATAGGAAAGTTCAAAAGAGGGAAATCTATAGAGACAGAGGGTAGATTAGTGACTGCTTAAGACTAGTAGGGATACCAGGTGATGGAAGTGTAATACCTAGGGGCATGGGGTTTCTTTTTGAGATAATGAGTTATTCTAAAATGACTATGACAATGATTGCATATATTTGTAAATATACTAAAAGCCATTGAATTGTATACATTAAATGGGTGAATCGTATGGTTTACGAATTAGATCTTAATAAAGCATACAAATACAAGTTCTCTTGCATCTCCTGACTCCTTGGTTCATGCTCTTTTGGGGAAACACACCTCACTTTGGAGATCTTGGGGGTAATGGATCAGACCCATTCTGGCACTTGCCTTCCACTGCCACATTCCAGGGCTATGAAAAGCAGATCATCCTTCTGTACACTCAATATAATGACTAAGGTCAAAGAGTCTTTCAATACTAAATATTGGTAACAATGTAGAGAGGCTGGTACGGTGACACTGTTGAACTCATTTACTCTTTGTGGGAGTGTAAATCGGCACAACCCCTTTACCATTAAAACTGCATATACACATTTCATTTCTTGGTATTTACTCAACAGAAATGCAAACACAAAATATGTACTAGAATGTTTCTAGTAGTATTGTTCACAATAGCCCCAAACCAGAAACAACCCAAATGGACCTCCGCAGAATGGGCAAAGAAATTACAACATACTCATACGAAGAAAACTTAGCACTGAGAAAGAAAGAACATCACACACAATAAAGGAATGAATCTCACAAAAATAACTTGAGGAAAAGAAGCCAGACACAAAAGAGCACATACCGTATGATTCCATGCAGATGAAGAACAGGCAAAATGAATCTATGTTGTCCAGGTCAGGCTAGCGATGACTTCTCAGGATGGGGGTGGAGATTAATGACAGGGCATGAGGTGGGACGGTTCTCGGTGGCTGGTGATGTTCTATTTCTTGACCTAGGTGGTGGCTCTGTGGCTGGGTTCACTTTACAAAAATTCGTTGAGCTACTACAATTAGATTTTTGCAGTTCTCTGCATGCATGTTATACTTTAATAATACATTTATTAAAATAAGTGAAAAATGAAAAAATGTAAATAACTAAAGTTGAGGCAGAGTCTCCCAGAGCCCTGGTGGAGCATCTGATTTACTCCCAAGCGCTGCCTCTGTCAGCCAGCTCAGCTCCCAGGACAGAAGGCTGCCAGGGTCCTCTGGGGGATGCCAGGGCTTGCCCTCTGCCTCCCACAGGCCACGCAGGACCAAGGATGCCTCCACCTTCCCAAGTCCTCAGCTCCTTCAGCAGGCCCTTTCCACCACCTCCCCTGCCTCCGTGCCCTGGCCGCCCCGGAGGGTTTTATCAGGATCATTTAAGCATCCTCCTCTTTCATATCCAGAACCACTTGCCCTGTCCTGGGAAATACAGAGGGAATCAGACCGGTTCCTTTTCAACCTTAAAGGATTCAATTCCCAGTTCACACCCTCTCCAGACAATTGTGTTATCTGCTCCACCCGCCTGTGCGAAACTCCCCTCAGGACTCTTGGGAGCTATGGGAGCTATGGGTCCACCTCCCGAGGGAGCCTCTCCTCAGTGGCCTTGGCAACAACTCTTGTTTACGGAGGGCTCTCTCTTCACCACATCCTGGGTTAGGTGCTTTTGAGGCATCATCACATTTAACCCTGGGAGGTAGGTACTATCACTCTGCAGATGAGGAAGCAAGAGATGGCAAACCATTTGCCAAGGCCACTCATTCCTGTAAAACAGCTTCACTGGGGATTCCATCCTCCCCGTGGTTCCCAGGTGAATTCGTAAAACATTTCTCAGAAGAGTGAGGGGGGAAGAAATTGTTCTTGCGAGGCATCTCGCTTCAGTCATAAATTATATAAATAACAACGACATGAGGGAAGTATGTTAAATGCCAGAGGGGGACATAAGCGAAGGAGAAGTGAGGTACGGTCACACTGAGGATGACAGGATGTATTGCGAGGAGGAGGCGGTGTTGGCCTCTATGATGGGCAGGAGCTGGACAGGCAGAGATGATGATGGGGCGGGGGGTAGGGGGCCCCTGCTGGAGCAGCTCAGGAAGTGCCAGGCATGATTAGAATGCAGTCGGGGGTCTGGAGTGAGGTGCGGAGCATGTGGAAGAGTAATTGAGAGGTGGGACTGGAAATAGAGGCGGGGTACATCTCACTGTCCGTGTGCTGGATGGTCTTCTGTGCCAACTTGACTGGGCCACAAGGTGTTCAGATAGTGGGTCAAACATTACTCTAGATGTTTCTGCGAGGGTGTTTTTGGAGGAGTTTAACATTTAAATCAACAGACTGAAGAAAGCAGATTGCTTTCCCTAATGTGGGGGTGGGGGGTCTCCATCCAATCAGGTGTTCTAAAATAGAACAAAAAGGCTCACGTGATTATGGAGGGTGACAAGTCTCAGCATCTGCCGGATGAGAGCTGGTGGTGTAGTTACAGATCAAAGGCCGGCAGGCTCAAGACCCAGGAAAAGCCCATTCAGTTCTCTCCCATCATCCGGTCTCTACTCAAAGGTCTTCCCAGAGAGGACTTCCCTGACCACCCTTTCTAAAGTAGCCCCCCACCGTCACTTTTCATCCGGGTACCCCTCTCTAAATTCTTCACAGCACTTACCCCTACCTGAAACTACGTATTTGCTTTCTATCTCCCCAAAAGCACATAATCGCCATGATTATTATTGAAAGTTCACTGCTATATCCACAGCCTTAAGAAAAGCAGCTGAGGGCGCCTGGGTGGCTCAGTTGGTTGGGCGACTGCCTTCGGCTCAGGTCATGATCCTGGAGTCCCTGGATCGAGTCCCGCATCAGGCTCCCTGCTCGGCAGGGAGCCTGCTTCTGCCTCTGACCCTCCTCCCTCTCATGTGCTCTCTCTCTCTCATTCTCTCTGTCTCAAATAAATAAATAAAATCTTTAAAAAAAAAAAAAAAAGAGCAGCTGACACACAAAAGATGCTCAATAAATATTTGTTGAAGGAAGGAAGGACTTGTCACATTGCATTCTCCCTCATTATGGGAGGTACCATTTCTCCTGGGCTCACCACTGAGCCTCAATCATCTTAGCACAGGGCTGGCCAGTGAGGGGTCAGGGAATACACACTGAGTGTGGAACTGCCTGGATTCTGATTATTTCTAGGCTTGCTTCTCTTCCACCCTGAATTATAAACTCTCTGAAGGCAGGGACCCCCTGCGTATGTCCCCCATCACCTGTCAGAGAGCTTTTTGCCCTGAAGCCATGAGTGTGCTGAAGTCGACTGAATGGTGTGTCTAAAGTAGATAGTAATTGCTGTGCACCTACAAAGTGCTCCATCAATATTTTTAAATTGCTACTGAACATTTCCATTTAAACTTTCCATTATTGGGTTCATAATGAAGAAGGAACACACACATTAAACAAGAGAATGACCACTCGGGGAAGATTTGACCCTCATTTTGATTCATTGGATGATTTTATGTCTACAACACCAGCAAGCTGCTATTTGTGCCACAATGATTTTGTTGAATACAGGATCGGATCTGCTTACAGTGTGATTGGGTTCTCCTTAAAGTGCCGCTTTTGCCATTTTTAAAGGATGCATCTTTGAACTACCATTTCGGGACAGAGTGTGTCAGAAAGTTGCATCTTCAGTGAAGTACAATAACCTTGATGAGAAACTCTTTTTAGAATAAGCAAGTGAAGGAGAAAAGAGACTTTTCTTTTTGATCGGAAGGTCTTGAGAGAATGAAATTGTCAAACTTCTGCTCCCGCGAGAGAGCCTAAGCGCTGAGCGTAAGCTGTTTCATTACAGGGGGAGGTGAAGAGTGGAAAGGAGAGAGGGAAGGAATGTTAGTGTTATTCAGTTAATTTCCTATGGAAAACCCTAAGCATGCTGCAGGAGTGAGCTCGAGCGTCAGTGTCCATCTGGAGCTTGGCTTCTTCGGTTGGGTCGGGGCTGTGTGCGGGCATGGCAGCACAAAGATGATGCAAGTTCTCCTTTCATCCACACCTTCACTGCTTATACACAAAGCTCAGGAGAATTTGTATTCTCTCTGATTCTGGGGAAATCAAATTTAGAAACAGGACAGAAAGAGAATTTTCTAGAACCTAATGACTCCCATTATAAGCCAAAGGCAAAACGTGTGCTCAGGGTGGCGTGATAATGAAGTTGGTCATTAGCAGCTAGGAATATCATTCCTGCAGATCTTGCTCTGGTGAACCATGTGAAATTGGCTGGAAGATTACAGATTGCCAATTTATCCTGCTCTCCCTGATCTGTTACACAGCGAGAGTTGGGGTTTGTCACTGGTTGCCTGTTTGTGTGAAAACAAAAGAAGCTGAATAAAGCTGAAAGGAATCTTAAAAAAAGAAAAAAAAATCTGGAAACAATATGGAAGGGTGATTTTTTTCAAAGGTGATCAGGGTCTAAGGGATGGAGCAGGGTTTCTCATCCATGAGGAATGTATATACTCATTTTAAAGGGAAAAAAAATGTGCCCCCTACCCCAAAGAATTTGTTTCCGCTAAGAAACTATGGGTATTAAAGAGGGCACGTTCTGCATGGAGCGCTGGGTGTTATATGCAAACAATGAATCATGGAACACTACATCAAAAACTAATGATGTAATGTATGGTGAGTAACATAACATAATAATAAAGAAAAAAAAGAAACTAAAGCTTGTTTGCTAAATGGCTGTGAATCATGCACAAAGAGAAATTTTATCCTTATAAGTGATAAAGTTTTTTAAATTACCATGGAAAACAAATATTATATTTTTAAATTCTAGTAGAACATGCAGACCCTGGTTTAAGAAATACTGTGTTGGGGCGCCTGGGTGGCTTAGTCGGTTAAGCGTCTGCCTTCAGCTCAGGTCATGATCTCAGGGTCCTGGGATCAGGCCCCGCATTGAGCTCCTTGCTTGGTGGGGAGCCGGCTTCTCCCTCTCCCTCTGCCTGAGGCTCCCCCTGCTTGTGTTGTCATGCGCTCTCTCTCTCTGTGTCAAATAAATAAATAAAATCTTAAAAAAAAAAATGAAATAGGTCTGGCTTCTGTCAACTTTAATTTCTATCATATGGTCACTGGCTTATAACTGACATTTCTGGAATAAGCCTAAAAGTATGTTAACTATTACTTAGAGGTAAGAGAGAAAACGCATACAAATTTAGTGCATTTCTTTAATATGACTTTGCTTCTATTTCTGTGAGTCATGAAACACCAGGTTTTACAAACATGTCTTCCCCCAGAAATAGTTTGTTAAGTCAGTATTACAGGTTAAACCCCGCAATTTACCAGAACACTCAAGGACACATGTCGTTTTGGAGCTTTGGCGATCAGATTCTAAGGACTAAGCGCAAAGATCCATACAACGCAAAGGCACGGAAGCAGAGATGGGCTGATGTTGCTATACTGGTTCTTGAAGGCTGATCATTAAATATTCCGGAATTTTATGAACTAGTTGTTAAAGTGATGCTGTCTTGAAATCTGCTATGGTGGGAATATTTACACCATGGAAATTGTTACACACTACATATCCTGGTGGTTTTTTGTTTTGTTTTGAGACCCATTTTACAAGCACACCTCACTACATAGAAGGATTTCTGGAGGCAGGCAAAATCAGAAGCTGGCAAGGTAAGCCCAGGAGTCCAGGTCAACTGAGAGGCATGTATTGATTGACAGCACTGGCCTCGGAGTCAGGCAGACAAGTTTCCTGATCCCAGATTGTCAGTCAGAGTTGTATGACCCTGGCCAAGTCATTACCTGAGCCTGAGTTTGCTTGTTTATAAAATGGGATGATAGTCACCTCAGATGTTTGTGAAGATTAGGTAAAACATTTGTGCATAATCCCAACCTCACCTAAAGAGAGTACCCGGCACACGGTAGTGGCCACATATGGGTTGAATATTGAGTAAATCAGTTCCAAGCACACACTATTATCTCAATTGCCTCACGGACCTCTGGGTCCAAGCCACTTCTTACCCAGTTCTTTTTTTAAATTTAATTTTATTTACATTCAGAGCGCCTGGGTGGCTCCGTCGTTAAGCGTCTGCCTTCGGCTCAGGTCATGATCCCAGGGTCCTGGGATCGAGACTCACATCGGGCTCCCTGCTCGGCAGGAAGCCTGCTTCTCCCTCTCCCACTCCCCCTGCTTGTGTTCCCTCTCTCGCTGTCTCTCTCTCTGTCAAATAAATAAAAATCTTTAAAAAAAAAAAAAAGAAGACTAGTGATTTGCCTATTTAAAAAAAAATTTATTTACATTCAGTTAATTAACATATAGTGTATCATTCGTTTCAGAAGTAGAGGTCAGTGATTCATCAGTCTTATGTAACACCTAGTGCTCAACACATCATATGCCCTTCTTAATGTCCGTCACCGAGTTACCCCGTCCCCCACCCCACCTCCCCTCCAACAACCTGTTTTTTTCCTATGGTTAAGAGTCTCTTTTGGTTTGTCTCCTGTCTGATTTCATCTTGTTTTATTTTTCCCTCCCTTCCTCTATGCTCCTCTGTTTTGTTTCTTAAATTCCACATGTGTGTGAGATCATATGATAGTTGTCTTTCTCTGATTGACTTATTTCACTGAGCATAATACCTTCTAGTTCCATCCACATCGTTGCAAATGGCAACATTTCATTTTTTTGATGGCTAATATTCCATTGTATATATGTACCATGTCTTCTTTATCCATTCTTACCCAATTCTTACCACTCCTGGGGTCTCATCTGGGGTCTCTATGCCTTGTCTTTAAGCTTCTGTTTGCCTGCAATGTCTTTCTCCCTTGCGCTTGTTCTCTCTCTCTCTCTCTTTCTCTCTCCCTCCCTCCCTCCTCCTCCCTCTGGGCCTGAACTCCAAGGCCACACAGGGTGGGTGACAGGGGGTGGGGAGTGGAGGCTGAGTTTATCTGTAATCAGTATGTTAAACAAGCACAACATGTGACATAATCAAGACCCAATTTTATATTTGTCTCCTACCATTTCTTTAAAAGTGATTCAGTGACCAAAAAAAAAAAAAAAAAGTGATTCTATGATTCAGTGACCAGTCAGGAGGTTCCTCAAAAGGTTAAAATATAGACCTAGGTGTATGCCCAAGAGAAATGAAAACATATGTCCAAACAAAAGTTTGTATACCAATGTTCATAGCAGCATTATTCATGATAGCCAGGAGTAGAAGCAACCCAAATGTCCATCATCTGGTAAATGGATAAACAAAATGTGATACGTTCATATAATGGAATATTATTGGGCAGGAAAAAGAAATGAGGTCCTGATACATGAGATAGCATGAATGAACCATGAAAAGATGCTATGTGAAAGAAGCAAGTTACAAAACACCACATTACATAGGATTCCATTTCTATGAAATGCCCCAATTAAGCAAATCTATACAGACAGAAAATAAATGAGGGGTTGCCTGGGGTTGTGGAGCTTGGGGGAACATGGGGAGTGACTGCTAATGGGTATGGAGTTTCTTTTGGGGGTCATGCAAATGTTACAAAATTGACTGAAGCAATGGTTGCACTAGGCTTGGGGTGAAGGAAGAAGAACAGCCCACCCTCCTGGAGGACAGAGAGGATTTGCATAGCACCTGCCCAAGGAACCTTTTTCCCAGATTCTCTCTCCCACATTCTGACCCCTTTTACATCCTTGATCTGGTCCAGGAATTCAAGGGTCACAGGATTGTTCTTGGAAATTTGCTTTTGTAAGTTCTGCAGTTGCAAATGCCCTTTGGCCTTGAGGCACTGAACTGTGTGGTCATGGTGAGTACAAATCCCATACTTGCTTGTCACCTGGCCTGGTTCCTGGGCAGTGTCTGCTCCCAGGGGGCAGGCCTACCCAACAACTGATCTTTAGACCATGGTGAGAGACCTAGGAGACTTGGCTGCCTTCTTGAAAGGTTAGCCACAGAGATGTCTGGGTTAGCCTGGGCTTTCCACATGGAGAAACAGCGAATATGCCAGCAAATCAATTGACTCCTTTACCCAATTGCTTATAGTTAACTTAAGAACAGAAGTTTAGTGGGAAACGAAATTAGTCCACAAATCTAGGGTGCAAGATATGTCAAAGTATCCCATTTCTTGAAATCAAATGTAATCTGCTCCAAGCTCCCCAGCCTTCTCTTGGCTGGCAGGAGACATATTGGGAACTCAGTAATTGGTGTGTGTCAGGGGGAAGGGTAGAACTCTCTCCCCCTCTGCATTGGGTAATTCAATAATTCTGGAATTGGTGAGGCCAGAAAACTTGGATAGGAGTTAGCCAGAAAACTTGGATAGGGGACCACAGTGGGGTGGTCACCAGCTTTACCACTGCCTCTTCATGCTTTGTTTGCTGAGCACTGGCCTCCACCATCCATCTCATGGATGCTGCTCTGCAAACGGCCCCAGAAATAACCTCTCAGGGATGGTCCCCATGGTGCAAGGACATGGCATTCTGCAGTCACCCTCCAATCTGGGACCCCATCTCCACACTTCTCCCCATTCTTGGACAAGCACCCCCACCTCCCCTGCCCACAAGCTCCTCCCCTCGCCATAATCTGTGGTGGGTCTTTTTTTTTTTTAAGATTTTATTTATTTATTTGTCAGAGAGAGAGAGAGCACAAGTAGGAGGAGCAGAAGGCAGAGGGAGAAGCAGGCTCCCCGCCAATGTGGGACTCGATCCCAGGACCCCGGGATCATGACCTGAGCCAAAGGCAGATGCATAACTGACTGAGCCACCCGGGCGTCCCAACTTGTGGTGGGTCTTTAGAAATCTAGTGTTGGCTTTATTTCCTGGGGTTGGGTGGGGAAAGTAGAGACTAAGTTAGCTAGTCTTGTGTGTGTGTGTGTGTGTGTGTGTGTGTGTTAATAATTTATCCGGTTACGGAATCCCTACAAACCATAAGACTCAGCACCCAGACTTACAACCTGTTCAACAGAATAATTCTGGGCATGTGGACCCCTAGATGGCCACATTAGAGGATCCAAACCACAGATAACAGAGCAAGCCAATAAAAGAAACATACCAAGGAGGTTTCAGCTTCTAGTACTCTCCAGCCAAAATCTCTGGCTACCTGGAGGCCCTGCCCAGCTGGACAGCTGGGATTGGCCCCTGTGAACACATCCACTGTCCCCCTGCCCCCAGCCCAGCCCCGGGCTGTGTCTGTAAGTGACACACATGCCTCAGGAAGGGGCAGACATCTCAGAGCTCTGGCCACCGCAACACAGTTCCCAGTACCAAGCCAGCCATTCACTGAAATAAATTTCAGATTTAGAATGTTGTGTAGGAAGACACACTTGTTTATTTCTTTCCCTAAGAAAGAAACTAGACAGGCCTTTGCCCCACTTATATTTTATTAAAAACCCTCTGCTCCATCAAAGCAGTCTGTACTGACCTCTGAAAACCCATTACGTCCCCTTCTGGAAATCTCACCATCTTCCTTCCTGCCACCCAGATGCAATAAGGCCCAGCTCCTCTCCCGCCCACGTCTGGGGAGCCTCTGTTGACCACATCAGTCCGAGGGGCTCTCACCCCCTCTGAATCCTGACATCACCTCTCCCCACCCCTCCCTGGCACTCAGTTCATTTTGGCTTTTATTGTTTTCATGTTTTATACATTTGTCTCCTCAAGGTCACAGACTGTGTCCTCTGCTTTGTGACTTCCATCTTTTCTGGCACACGGTTTTGATAATTATTGCTATTTGACAATTTTTTTATATTGTGCTATTTTGTTAATTATTATTATTGCCACTATGCTTACAGTCACCCTTGTCAAGGACATACCATGTGACCAACACTGAACCAAGTGTTCACATGCACCCCTTTATTAATCCTCACAGCAGCCCTAGAAAGTGGGTACCACTATTATCCCCGTTTCATCGAGGAGGAAACGTGGGCTCCCAGAGGCTGAGTCACCGTCCTGAAGCAGCCAAGCTGAATCTTAACTTGGCTCCATCTGACCCCAAACCTGCATTCTCAGTGTCCCAGGGTTACTGTGGGTCAGACTGCAGAGTAGAAAGTGGAAGGTAAGGGTTTCTTCTTTAATATTTCTTTTATAGATAGATGAGCAATCATCCTAGCTGCGTCTGGACTTCAGAAAGGGGACTTGCCCCCAACACAGCAGGGTATCCAGGGCAGAGAGGGGAGTAAATGCAGGAGTTCTGACCCCCAAGCCCATCCTCTTTCTTCCACACCCTGGTGCTCTGCTACAGGACAAAAATACTCTTTTTGGAAACTTAGTCTTTTTGTACTTCTCTGCTGTAGAACAAACCACCCTTTAGCAAAAACCAAAATAGTAATTTTCTGTGGAGTGGATAATCACTCACTCCAGTAAACTAAAACAACATATTGTGGTTAGAGCTGGAGAAATGTGAAACCCTTTTTGCTTTGTCCCTCTCTGTAGATAAAAGTATACATGTGTGCCTGTGTGTACATACTGTGTGTACATGCTTTCCACTCCACCGAACTTATAAGTAAGAGCCACTCCTGGTCCGGCCACCCACCCACTGCTGCTCTGAACTCAAAGACAAGAGCAGAGCCAAACAGAACCTCAGTTTCTGTCGCTATCATTTGCGATCTTCAGTTTGAAAAATCCACATCCTGGAAAACTTCTGAACAGTGTGGCACTGACAAGGCATGGGCGAGGGTGATGGGGAGAAGCGGGGGAGGCAGTGAGGCTGCGCTCTGCCCAGACGCTCCTCCCAGCTCACTGCACGTTCTAACAAAGGTCAGTTCAGCAGACGTTTACTGAATGCTTATTATCTGCCAGACTCTGCTGGATGGTGGAGATGCACAACCTAATAAAACTTCATCTCTGGCTTCAAAGACTCATGGTGATGGAGTCAACAGACACGTCAGAATAAACACCCTGACACAGATCGGGAAGATTAAAAGAAAGTAAAAAAGCCTTCCAAGACCAAAGGGATCATTTTAAGAAAGAAATCTGGGGGGACGCTATGGTACGAGTGAGCCATCAGACTGTTCGCCTGGCTCCATTACGGAGTTCCTGTATCTGCAAAATGGGGATAATGTCCATATCTGTACCCTGAAGTTGTTGTCAGGATTAGAGAAGATAATGCACATCAAACTCTTATTGCAGCGCTCAGCGTGGAGCAAGTACTCAATAAATTGCAGTAAAATAAAATGGCAGTTAAAAAATAAAAGAGGTGAGGGCGCCTGGGTGGCTCAGTCGGTTAAGCGACTGCCTTCGGCTCAGGTCATGATCCTGGAGTCCCGGGATCGAGTCCCGCATCGGGCTCCCTGCTCGGCAGGGAGCCTGCTTCTCCGTCTGACCCTCCCCCCTCTCGTGTGTGCTCTCTAATTCTCTCTCTCTCAAATAAATAAATAAAATCTTTGAAAAAAATAAAAAATAAAAAAAATAAAAGAGGTGAGTTCCCCGTAACTGGAAGCATGCAAACAGCCACGTCGGCAGAGATGCGGAGGGACCCACGATCAGATCGGGGCTTGGTCACTTGATGGCCTCGAAGGAACCTTCCTTCCCTGAGTGCTATACCTTGGGGAATACTCCTTAAGCATCATATGCTGTGTGTGTGGATCCAAGGCAAGGAGGGAGGCATGAGTGGAAGACAGAGGGGGAAAAGTGAGACAAAAAAAAGCGTATGTAAGTATTCCTAAGGCAGTACAATAAATAAATTCATTAATGCATCAATGATGATAGAATTGAAGAGACAGAGGCAAGCCAGGTGAGATGTTTTTGGACAGGTGAGCCCTCTGACATCATTCATTTCAGAGATATTTTATTTTATATGGCAAGTATTTGTATAGACCTCTTATGCATTATGCACTCTTCTGAGCATTCTACAAGTATTAACCAACCTAATCTTCACAATCACAACTTGATGCCTGCATGCCTGTTCTTCTCCACATTGCACAGACGAGGAGAGGTTGAGAGACTTGCCTAGGATCTTACAACGGGTAGGCAAGACGCCAGCCTTCAAGCCCGGGCCATCCAGCTCTGGAACCCACGTGCTGCAACTGTGCTTGCGGACCACAGTGGACCGGGCATGGTGCTAGAGACCGGGGCTGCAGCAGTGCACCCCAATCCTGATCTTCTTGAAGCTTACAGTACACTGCAGGGAGACAGCAGCAAACAAGCAAGCCAATAACCATAGAATGTCATGCAATTGTGCTACGAAGATAATAAAGCGGGATAAGGGGCTAATGAGAATGGGTTGGAGGGCTTATTTGTAAAAGAGTCATTGGGAAGACCTCTCTGAAGAGCTGAGACCCAAATAGGGTGAAGGAGAAAGGTACAGAAAGTGTACCCCAGGCAGGAGGGCAGGAAGTGCAAAGTCCCTGGGGTCAGCAGTGTGTGTGTCATGTTCGAGAAAGAACAGTATGGTTGGAGTGGAGATGAGAGGTTGAGGGGCAGGAAGACATGGAAGAGGTAGCCAGGGGCTAGATCTATATGGAAGTACTTTGGCTTTTGTTTCAAGAGTGATGGGCAGGCAGCCGATCACGGGTTTTGAGTAAGGGAGTGATATGGTGTGATATCTACATAGGTTGCTGGGTAGAGAACAGGCATCAGGGAACCAGGAGGGGACACAGGGCGCCAGTTAGGAGGCTGGTTCAGGAACCAAGGCCAGAAATGATGGTGGCTTGTGCAGTAGGAGCAGGAGAGGCAGGGAGCTTGGTCAGATTTGAGATATATTCTGAAGATGCTTTTCACAAGATGTGATGCCAGAGTATTCATTTACTTGTTTATTTATTGGCCATGTCTGGCAGTAGAAAATGACCTCGAAGAGGGCCAGAACTTTGTGTTTTGTTTGGTCTGACTTTTCTTTCCCTCATTTTATGTGCAGCTCCTAAAACAGTACCTACTGTATAACCCGTATTCAATATATATTTATGTATTTGTTTAATGAATAATACATTGAATATGAAGTGTAAAGAAGAGAGAGGTGTCAAAGTGACTCCATCTCGGGCTGGGTCTGCCCATAGCCTGATTCATTATGAGATCAGCTTTAATCCTATAAATCACAGGACATGACCTTGGGAGGTCATCTAATGCAGCCCTGTGCCCTCAAATGAGAATAAATTGTCATGCTCCTTTTGACTTAATGAGATAAACTGAGGTCCAGATAGCCAAAGTGACTTGCCTAATAAAAATTAAACACAATGATGATAAAAGATACATTTATTTTGCATTTACTAAGTGTTGGGTCCATTGTGAAAGGCTTTATAGTTACTCACAGTAACTATAGTCACAGTTACTCACAGACATAGGGATTGTTGTTATCCCCATTTTACAGATGAGGAAAACGTGACACTATGAGGGTGAAGCAGCGAGCCCAAAACGATACAACCAGGAAACAATGGAGCCAGGACTCAAGTCCAGGTTTAAAGTTAAAGCAACAACTCTCTGCAGTTTCCCAGAGTCAATAACTCATTGTATTGTAACAACCAGTGTTGGTCTCCCATCCTCTTGAGTGAGATAGGTAAAACAACATAAGGGGTCGTGAATAACTGACTTCTGCAGAGTCCTCCACTGGCTTCTTTGTTCTTGTGTCCTTTTGGACATAGCTCCTATTAAACTGAGGAGGTAGAGAGATAGTCAATCTATTGCTTTTCTCTGTCCCTGCTTTTAATCTCCCACAAATAGATCACCTTTAATGAAACATACAGCAGGTTAGCTTGAACATGTGATGCTGTGTGTTATTAGAACAGACTGCAAAGACATATGGAATTGATTTCTATTGTCTATTCAAAAGATTCAAAAGCTATTGTAGTTTACCTTCCTTTTATGTCCAAATCTGTTATAAATGGCCTAGAAGTTAGATGACATTTCCATATACAACACTGGTCACTGGTTATCATTAGTTACCTTTTCAATGTTCCCATGCATTTTTAAAAAGATTTATTTATTTATTTATTTGAGAGGGGGAGGGGCAGAGGGAGAGATTCTTCAAGCAAACTCCCCGCTGAGCACAGAGCATGATATGGGGCTCTATCCCATCACCCAAGAGATCACGACCTGAGCCAAAAACCAAGAGCTGGACACTTAACCGAATGAGCCACCCAGATGCTCCAATGTTCCCATGCATTTAATGACATACTGATTAAGACTGTTTTCAGTCTCCAGTACTTACTTATGAGATTTTTTTTTAAAGATTTTATTTATTTATTTGATAGAGAGAGACACAGCAAGAGAGGGAACACAAGCAGGGGGAGTGGGAGAGGGAGAACAGGCTTCCCACCGAGCAGGGAGCCTGATGCGGGGCTCGATCCCAGGACCCTGGGATCATGACCTGAGCTGAAGGCAGACGCTTAATGATTGAGCCACCCAGGCGCCCCTACTTATGAGATTTTTTTAAAAATATTTATTTATTTATTTATTTATCTGAGAGAGAAAGAGTAAGCGAGTGAGAGAGAGCATAGGTCAGCGGGGAGAGGGGGCAGAGGGAAAGGGAGAGGGAGAAGCAGACTCCCCGCTGAGCAGAGAGCCCAACTCGGGGCTCAATCCCAGGACTGAGATCATGACCTGAGCTGAAGGCAGACACCCAGGTGTCCCTATGAGATGTTTTATATGTAGTCAATGGCTAACACTGAACCATTAATCAGAAAGTTATGGTATAGGTTGAAAAATAAAAACTTGAAGCATCTCATGATACATTAAATTTGCGAAGGCCACCAATTTGTATTTTCTTCCACTTTTATGAGAACATGTTTTTTTTCAGCTAAGTATTAAATGGCTTTTAGAAATGATTGAACAGGAGGGGCGGAGCAAGATGGCGGAGGAGTAGGAGACCTGGATTTCGGCTCCTCTCAGGAATTCAGCTGGATAGGGATCAAACCATTCTGAACACCTACAAACTCAACAGGAGATCGAAGAAAAGAAGAGCAACAACTCTCTCATCAGAAAAGTGACCACTTTCTGGAAGGTAGGACGCGCGGAGAAGTGAATCCGAGGGGATATTTGGGAGGATAGACGGCGAGGGAGGGGCCTCCGTCGGCCGCTTCTGGCAAGTGATAGAGCCGCGGAGCACAAAATCGGAACTTTTAAAAGTCTGCTCCGCCGAGGGACGTCACTCCGGTGGCTAAGCGGGGGGTGGGACCCTCCGGGACAGTGTGGTCTCAGGACCCTCGGGGTCACAGAAAGACCAGGGGTGCCTGAGTGTGGCAGAGCTCCCAGGTATCAGAGCAGGGAAGCCGGCTGCAGAGGCAGAGCCCAGGCGCGGGCTCTCAGCTCGGGGTTGCCCTAAACCGTGATCCGCGGCACAGTCGGGCCCCTGCTCCTCCAGCAGGGACCCAACAAGCAGCAGATATAGGGAGACTTACCTTCTTCCCCCGGGAGGAGCCGCGCGAGAGTGCACTGCAGGGATCCGCTGGGTTTGGAGACTCCACCCGGGGTCGGGTGCCAGAGATAGAAACGCGCGGTCACAGGCCGGGTGAGCACGGAGTGCGGCCGGAGACCGGGAAGACGGGAGTGACTGACGGCTTTTCTCTGGGGCTCACTGGGGAGTGGGGCCCCGAGTTCTTGGCTCCTCCGGGGCAGAGATTGGGAGGCCGCCATTTTCACTCTCCGCCTCCAAAGCTGTACGGAAAGCTCGCAGGGAACAAAAGCCCCGGAGAGCAAACCCGAGCAGATTCCTTAGCCGGGAGGGGGCAAGGGCGGGGCAATTCCGCCTCCGGCAGAGACACTTGGAAACCACAGCAACAGGCCCCTCCCCAGAAGATCAGGGAGAACAGCCAGCCAAGACCAAGTTTACCGATCAATGAGAATGGCAGAACTCCAGCGCTAGGGGACTACTGCACATAGAATTCACGGCTTTTTTACCATGATTCTTTAGTCTTTTAAAGTTAATTTTTTTTTAACTGTCTTTTTTTCTTTTTTTTTTTGAATTTTTCTTTTTCCCTTTTTCAACCAACATCTTATCAATCTCTTTTTTTAAAAAACATTTTTATTTTTCATTTTTAGAGTCATATTCTATCCCTTCATAGTAGTTACCCATATTTTTGGCATATATATATATAAGTTGTTCTCTTTAAAATTTTGAGATAGTTTCTTCTAACAGATCAAAATATACCCTAAATCTCTAGTATATGGATTTTTCTACTCCCCTGCCTGATCACATTCTCTCCCTTTTTTTTTCTTTTTTCTTTTTTTAAATCCTCTTCTTTCTTTTTTCAAACAACTTCTTATCAATTCCTTTAAAAAAAATTTTTTTTAAGATTTTATTTATTTATTTGAGAGAGAGAGAATGAGAGACAGAGAGCATGAGAGGGAGGAGGGTCAGAGGGAGAAGCAGACTCCCTGCCGAGCAGGGAGCCCGATGCGGGACTCGATCCCGGGACTCCAGGACCATGACCTGAGCCGAAGGCAGTCGCTTAACCAACTGAGCCACCCACGCGCCCCTTTTAAAAAATTTTTTATAATTTCCATCTTTACAGTCATATTCCATCCCTTCATCATATCAACCCTTATTTTTGTACATATATAAGTTTTTCTTTCTTTAAAATTTTGGGAGGCACTTTCTTCTAAAAGACCAAAATACACCCCAAATCTAGTGTGTGGCACTGATCTATATACCAGCCTGATCATATTTGATCACATTCTGGTTTTCTTTGTTGTTGTTGTTTTGTTTTGTTTGTTTTTGTTTGTTTTTATCTTTATCTTTATCTTTTTCTTTTTCTTTTTTTTCTTTTTCTTTTTTCTCTCTTTCCGTTTCTTTTTCCACTGCTTCAGGTCTTTTCTGATTTGTTTAGAGTATATTTTCTGGGAACGTTGTTACTCTGCTAGCATTTTGTTCTCTCATTAATCTATTCTCCTCTGCACAAAATGACAAGATGGAAAAAATCACCTCAACAAAAAGAACAAAGAGGTAGTATCGACTGCCAGGGACCTACTCAATACAGACATTAGTACGATGTCAGATCTAGAGTTCAGAATCATCACTTTAAAGATACTAGCTGGGCTTGAAAAAAATATGGAAGTTATTAGAGAAACCCTTTCTGGAGAAGTAAAAGAACTAAAATCTAACCAAGTCGAAATCAAAAAGGCTATTAATGAGGTGCAATCAAAAATGGGGGTGCTAACTGCTAGGATAAATGAGGCAGAAGAGAGAATCAGTAATATAGAAGACCAAATGATGGAAAATAAAGAAGCTGAGAAAAAGAGAGATAAACAACTACTGGATCACGAGGGCAGAATTCGAGAGATAAGCGATACCATAAGACGAAACAACATTAGAATAATTGGGATCCCAGAAAAGAAGAAAGAGAGAGAGGGGCAGAAGGTATAATGGAGCAAATTATAGCAGAGAACTTCCCTAATTTGGGGAAGGAAACAGGCATCAAAATCCAGGAGGCACAGAGAACCCCTCTCAAAATCAATAAAAATAGGTCAACACCCTGACATCTAATAGTAAAACTTATGAGTCTCATAGACAAAGAGAAAATCCTGAAAGCAGCTCGGGAGAAGAGATATGTAACCTACAATGGTAGAAACATTAGATTGGCAACAGACCTATCCACAGAGACCTGGCAGGCCAGAAAGGACTGGCAGGATATATTCAGAGCACTAAATGAGAAAAATATGCAGCCAAGAATACTATATCCAGCTAGGCTGTCATTGAAAATTGAAGGAGAGATAAAAAGCTTCCAGGACAAACAAAAACTAAAGGAATTTGCAAACAGGAAACCAGCCCTACAAGAAATCTTGAAAGGGGTCCTCTAAGCAAAGAGAGAGCCTAAAAGCAACATAGACCAGAAAGGACCACAGACAATATACGGTAACAGTCACCTTACAGGCAATACAATGGCACTAAATTCCTATCTTTCCCCATCAAAAAGGAGAATTACAGACCAATATCCCTGATGAACATGGATGCAAAAATTCTCACCAAAATACTAGCCAATAGGATCCAACAGTACACTAAAAGGATTATTCACCACGACCAAGTGGGATTTATCCCTGGGCTGCAAGGTTGGTTCAACATCCGCAAATCAATCAATGTGATACAATACATTAACAAAAGAAAGAACAAGAATCATATGATCCTCTCAATAGATGCAGAAAAAACTTTTGACAAAGTACAGCATCCTTTCTTGATCAAAACTCTTCAGAGTATAGGGAAAAAGGGTACATACCTCAATATCATAAAAGCCATCTATGAAAAACCCACAGCCAGTATCATTCTCAATGGGGAAAAACTGAGAGCTTTCCCCCTAAGGTCAGGAACGCGGCAGGGATGTCCACTATCACCACTGCTATTCAACATAGTATTGGAAGTCCTAGCCACAGCAATCAGACAACAAAAAGAAATCAAAGGCATCCAAATCGGCAAAGAAGAAGTCAAACTCTCACTCTTTACAGATGATATGATACTTTATGTGGAAAACCCCAAAGACTCCACCCCAAAACCACTAGAACTCATACAGGAATTCAGTAAAGTCGCAGGATATAAAATCAATGCACAGAAATCAGTGGCCTTCCTATACACCAACAACAAGACAGAAGAAAGAGAAATTAAGGAGTCGATCCCATTTACAATTGCACCCAAAACCATAAGATACCTAGGAATAAATCTAACCAAAGAGACAAAGGATCTGTACTCAGAAAACTATAAAATACTCATGAAAGAAATTGAGGAAGATACAAAGAAGTGGAAAAACGTTCCATGCTCATGGATTGGAAGAACAAATTATTGTGAAGATGTCAATGCTACCTAGAGCAATCTACACATTCAATGCAATCCCCATCAAAATACCATCCACTTTTTTCAAAGAAATGGAACAAATAATCCTAAAATTTGTATGGAACCAGAAAAGACCCTGCATAGCCAGAGGAATGTTGAAAAGAAAACCAAAGCTGGCGGCATCACAATTCTGGACTTCAAGCTCTATTACAAAGCTGTCATCATCAAGACAGTATGGTACTGGCACAAAAACAGACACATAGATCAATGGAACAGAATAGAGAGCCCAGAAATGGACCCTCAACTCTGTGGTCAACTCATCTTCGACAAAGCAGGAAAGAATGTCCAATGGAAAAAAGACAGTCTCTTCAACAAATGGTGTTGGGAAAATTGGATAGCCACATGCACAAGAATGAAACTGGACCATTTCCTTACACCACACACAAAAATAGACTCCAAATGGTTGAAAGACCTCAATGTGAGACAGGAGTCCATCAAAATCCTAAAGGAGAACACAGGCAGCAACCTCTTTGACCTCAGCCGAAGCAACTTCCTAGAAACATCGCCAAAGGCAAGGGAAGCAAGGGCAAAAATGAACTATTGGGACTTCATCAATATAAAAAGCTTTTGCAAAGCAAAGGAAACAGTCAACAAAACCAAAAGACAACCGACAGAATGGGAGAAGATATTTGCAAATGACCTATCAGATAAAGGGCTAGTATCCAAAATCTATAAAGAACTCATCAAACTCAACACCCAAAGAACAAAGAATCCAATCAAGAAATGGGCAGAAGACATGAACAGACATTTTTCCAAAGAAGACATCCAAATGGTAACAGACACATGAAAAAGTGCTCAATATTGCTCAGCATCAGGGAAATCCAAATCAAAACCTCAATGAGGTACCACCTCACACCAGTCAGAATGGCTAAAATTAACAAGTCAGGAAACGACAGATGTTGGCAGGGATGCGGAGAAAGGGGAACCCTCCTACACTGTTGGTGGGAATGCAAGCTGGTACTGCTACTCTGGAAAACAGTATGGAGGTTCCTCAAAAAGTTGAAAATAGAGCTACCCTATGACCCATCAATTGCACTACTGGGTATTTACCCCAAAGATACAAAAGTAGGGATTCGAAAGGGTACGTGCACCCCGATGTTTATAGCAGCAATGTCCACAATAGCCAAACTGTGGAAAGAGCCAAGATGTCCATCGACAGATGAATGGATAAAGAAGATGTGGTATATATATACAATGGAATATTATGCAGCCATCAAAAGGAATGAGATCTTGCCATTTGCAACGACATGGATGGAACTGGAGGGTATTATGCTGAGCGAAATAAGTCAGAGAAAGACATGTAGCATATGACCTCACTGATAATGAGGAATTCTCAATCGCAGGAAACAAACTGAAGGTTGCTGGAGTGGGGGGTGGGGTGGGAGGGATGGGGTGACTGGGTGATAGACACTGGGGAGGGTATGTGCTCTGGTAAGCGCTGTGAATTGTGCAAGACTGTTGAATCTCAGATCTGTACCTCCGAAACAAATAATGCAATATATGTTAAGAAAAAAAAGAAGAAGAAGAAGAAGAAGGTAGCAGGAGGGGAAGAATGAAGCGGGGGAAATCGGAGGGGTAGACGAACCATGAGAGACGATGGACTCTGAAAAACAAACTGAGGGTTCTAGAGGGGAGGGGGGGTGGGAGGATGGGTTAGCCTGGTGGTGGGTATTGAGGAGGGCACATTCTGCATGGAGCACTGGGTGTTATGCACAAACAATGAATCATGGAACACTACATCTAAAACTAATGATGTACTGTATGGGGATTAACATAAGAATAAAAAAAAAAAAGAAAGAAATGATTGAACACTTCTGGGGGCATCTGGGTGGCCCAGTTGGTTAAGCGTCTGACTCTGGATTTTGGCTCAGGTCCTGATCTCAGGGTGTAGGATCGAGCCCTGCGTCAGGCTCTGTGTTGGGCATGGAGGCTGCTTAAGATTCTCTCCCTTTCCTCTGCCCCTCCCATGCTCACTCGCTCTCTCTCTCTCTTGCACACGTGTGCTCAAAAAAAAAAACCAAAAAAGCGAGAAATGATTGAATGCTTCTGAATACTAGAACAGGTGGCATAATTGCAGAATAAATCATATATCTATATCAAGAAGGGCAGGTATAGAATTTTAATACATGATTAATTATGGACCTACTGTTTATACCAAGTACTGGACAGAGAGTTATAAAACATGTCAAGAGTAACCTGCATATACAAAACCAGGAGGGAGACTTTCCCATTTTCTAACAGAGAACTCAGAAAGGCCAATGTCACTGAGCCTCTATCAAGTCCTGACGGTTCTTTGGTGCTATGCTGCCTCATTTGAGAAAGAGATGTAATTAGGCCACAGGAACTTAAAAATACAACACTAATAGCTAACATTCTGGGGTGCTTAACTATGCTAAGTACTGTTCTAAGCACTTTAAATGTATTAATTCAATCCTCACAACAACTTGGTGAAGCAGATAGTATTATTATTGTCATTTTGCAGATGGGGACAACGTGCAATGTGAGACTGAGTGAATTATACAAGATGATGTGACAAGTGAATGGTTGAGCAGGGATTCAAATGCAGGCAGTCTGGCTCTGACGTCCAGGTTCTTAACCACTGCATTCTGGCATCTCTTAACAATAATTTGAATGACATCATTTTTTTCCAGCTCTTAGCTGGTGCTGAGTAGTATTCTGAGACCATCTTTTATCTCCTTCAACCTTTCCAGCTACCCAGTGAAGTTGGGGTTGCTGTTGCCATTTTAGAGGTGAGGAGTCTAGAACTATAAAAGATGAGATTTATCGTATTACCTGTTTCTGCTTTCTTTCTTCTCCCCATTTAGCTGTTGGCATTAGGAGGCAGAAATAGAATGGATGCCAAAAACACAGAATCTCAAGACTGGAAGGGAAGTAAACAATAACAAAGCACAACCCCTGATACGAGCCTTCTCCACTCTCTTTGGCTGGGCTCGAACCTCCACTAACAGGGTTATTAGTTCTAGACCTTTCTCTCTGGATGGAAAAGTTGAATACTGTTTCAGATTTTAAAAAGGAAAGCCTTGGGCACCTCAGTCGTTAAGCATCTGCCTTCAGCTCAGGTCATGACCCCAGGGTCCTGGGACTGAGTCCCACGTCAGACTCCCCGCTCAGTGGGGAGTCTGCTTCTCCCTCTGCCTGCCACTCTGCCTACTTGTGCTCTATCTCTCTGTCAAATAAATAAAATCTTTAATAAATAAATAAATAAATAAATAAAAGGAAAGCCTTTCCTCATTTTAAAGAAGCTGAAGTGAAACAAGATGAAGCTATTATTTAAAAGGAATCCATGGGGGTGGGGGGCCGCCAGTCAGTTGGCCATCTGCCTTCAACTTGGGTCGTGATCCCAGGGTCCTGGGATCAAGCTCCACCTCTGGCTCTCTGCTCAGCGTGGAACCTGCTTCTCCCTTTCCTTCTGCCTGCCACTCCCCCTGCTCGTGCTCTCTCTCTCTCCCCCCCCAAATAAATAAATAAAATCTTAAAAATAAAATAAAATAGGGGTGCCCAGGTGACTCAGTTGGTTAAGCGTCTGCCTTCGGCTCAGGTCATGATCCCAGGGTCCTGGGATCAAGCCCTGCATCAGGCTCCCTGCTCGCAAGGAGTCTGCTTCTCCCTCTCCCTCTGCAGCTCCCCCTGCTTGTGCTCTCATGCTCTCTCTCTGTCTCTCTCTCTCTGTCAAATAAATAAATAAAATCTTTTTAAAAAATAAAATAAAATAAAAGGAATCCATGGGAAAAAGCTCTGAGAGTTCAAGACTAATCCCAAAGCTATCAGTTTTCTAAACCATATAAAGCTATAGAGGAAAAAGGTGGAGGTACTCTTTGACAATCCAAACTACAGGCAAAATGACTAGCAGAGATGGCCTTGCTTTAACCTTGAGACCCCTGTCAAGGGTGTATAGGTTTTACAGCCAGGCTGGAATGGCATACATTACTTCTGTTCACATCCCATTGGCCAGATGCTAATCACATGGTCCAACCTAATTGCAAAGAAGGCTGGGAAATGAAGTCTTCCTATATGACTAGGAAGAGGAAAATAAAACAGGCTTTGAGAAATGTATAGATTATCTCTGTCCCAATTATGGTGACATCTACAATTCTACCCCTAGATTTCCATGTAATATCTAAGGAGGTAATTATGAAAATGAACCAAGTGAACTGTATCCCTTGCACCAAACACTATTCATAACATATTGTAGGAGAGCACTAAATATTTGTAGAATTAATGAATTAATTAACCTCACAAATTTGGACATGAAAGTTCATCAACCTATAAGTCTAAGACTTGGAATACAAACAGAAATTCTCCTTAAGGGGTGCCTGGGTGGCTCTGCCTTCAGCTCAGGTCATGATCCCAGGAATCTGGGATCGAGCCCTGCATCAGGCTCCCTGCTCAGGGGAATCCTGTTTCTCCCTCTCCCACTCCCCCTGCTTGTGTTCCCTCTCTTGCTGTGTCTCTCTCTGTGAAATAAATAAGTAAAATCTTCAAAAAAAAAAAAAAGAAATTTTCCTTGAACTGGCTCCTCACCAGCTTCCATTTCTTCCCCCAGAACATCTATGGTTTAAAAGGTTACTTTAGAGAGCACAAAATGGAGAAATTAATTCTAGAACATAAGACCAAGGGTTTGGTCTTGGCTTTGACATTTTCTAGGTATGTGGTCTTTAGCAAAACTTTTCACCTTAATACACTTCAGATTCCTCATCTACAAAGGGGGTCAGAGGTGGAGCACCTGAGTGGCTCAGTTGGCTAAGCACATGACTCTTGATTTTGGCTCAGATCATGATCTAAGGGTCATGAGATCAAGCCCCATAAGCATGGAGCCTGCTTAAGATTCTCTTTCTCTAAGTCAATCAGAGAAAGACATGTATCATATGACTTCACTGATATGAGGAATTCTTAATCTCAGGAAACAAACTGAGGGTTGCTGGAGTGGTGGGGGTTGGGAGGGATGGGGTGGCTGGGTGATAGACATTGGGGAGGGTATGTGCTATGGTGAGCACTGTGGATTGTGCAAGACTTGAATCACAGATCTGTACCTCTGAAACAAATAATACAATATATGTTAAAAAAAAAAAAAAGAAGAAGAAGATAGCAGGAGGGGAAGAATGAAGGGTGGGAAATCGGAAGGGGAGACTAACCATGAGAGATGATGGACTCTGAAAAACAAACTGAGGGTTCTAGAGGGGAAGGGGGTGGGAGGATGGGTTAGCCTGGTGATGGGTATTAAAGAGGGCACGTTCTGCATGGAGCACTGGGTGTTATGCACAAACAATGAATCATGGAACACTACACCAAAAACTAACGATGTAATGTATGGTGATTAACATAACAATAAAAAATTTTAAAAAGAGATTCTTTTTCTCCCTCAGCTCCTCCCCACCTCATGCACTCTCTCTGTCTCTCTCTCTAAAAATAATAATAAACAAATGGTGGGAGGAGATATATGGAGACTATCAGGTGCCTATCCAGTAGTCCTTTCACTTCTTCTTGGATAACAGAACCCCAACCGTGAGTAGGTGGCAGCTGCCCCACCTTCAGAGGATTAATTGTGACTGACTTAAGCCAACAATGGCAATTTGTTTTTGGACACTAATTAGTCTAAAGGTAAGCTTGTAATCAGGTGATGGCTAGTGAGATTAAGGGGAAATCTGCTAGAGGACTTTGGGAAAAGTTTTTCCTCTTTGATAAAAGAGGAAGCTGCACAAGATAGAAGACTTTTTGGCCCTCTCCATTTCCTTCTTCTTGGGATGCTGAAAGGTAAGATTGCAATACCTGGAGCCACTGCCCCTTGCATAGCACCTTGAGAGGAGAACTTGCAAACACACTGAAGATCCAGCACAGAAAGATTAGAAGAGCCGGGGTCCTCAGTGACATTGTTGAGCCTTGGAAGTAACCCTGGGACAACCTAGTTCCAGTCTGAGTGTTACATGAAAAATGTGCATCCCCATTGTTTGAACCACTTCATCTGCATATGCTTTTACTTGCAGCCAAAAACATTCCTAACCAACAAAGTAGATAACTTTTAGAAGTCTTTCCAGATCCAAAATTGTCAGAATATTAAATAACATTTCAAAAGGGAAAAAAAAAGTAATTGTCAGGGAATATACGAAGTGATAGGAGAAGTTTTAAAAGGAGAAGAAACAATTGAAGGTGGGCTAAACTTAGATATATCAATCAAGTGACAGGCATGGCATAAAACATGGAAATGCAAATTGAAATGCCCCTATGAACAGAAAATTAGGTCAGGTCCCTGTGGAGGAAGGAAAAGAGCTGGTGCAAGTCTGTAGGATCAGAATTATACAGTAAATATACCCTGAACAAATGCACAGCTTTATTGAGAAACAAATGACCGTAAAGTCTTTTGAAATTATATTCATTCAAAGTAAGTGCTGTCTTTTGATAAGTAAAAGAGTACTAAAGACAAGTGACTTCAAAATGATCTCTTCCCATCGAAATTTTATGTGTCTATGGTTGCTTTTTATAGCTACCATCTTTCCAGAAAAGATCGCCTATGATCAGATGATTAGAACAAGTTGAAAGTCAAACCGGAATAAGGAATAAAGGCATTGCAGACTGTCTGCGGGTCCTACACAAAACAAAGCTATCCACTGCCTGCGTCTGATTTTGGTAAAAATCTATGAGCAAGATATCTGATATTTACAAGGCACTCCATAAATATTGGTTGAATCTGATTTTGTATAACATATTTTAAGTGACTATTCTCTACTTAGAGAAACAACCAGAACTAATTGATGGGCACCAGTTGGCAAGAAATCCATAAGAACTCTTCTGGGATCTTCCAGAAGAGACATAAAGACCTGAGGTCCACTTTGAACAATAGATCACAGTTACAACCCTGTATCTGAGTGATGTACACAGGGTTATAATAAAAATGACCAATATTTATTGAGTGCTCACTATGTGCCACATATTGTATATTCATTTTTTTCCATTTAACCCTTGTAACAACTCTGTAAACTAGGAACCTTTATTAGCTCCATTTTATAAATGAAGAAACTAGAATTCAGTGGAGTAACCTCATCAAGGTCACTCAGCCTAGAAAGCAACAGAACCAGGACTCAAGCTCAGCTCTATCTGAGTCAAAAATCTTGTCGTGCACCGCTACACTCCACTGCCTCTCCAACAGAAGGGGGAGAAAAGAGGAAAATGAACAGGAGGAGTGGGTTCTGGAACTGTCTAGGCTGGAAGAAAGGCACTTCTCAGGTAGGCAGGATTGGAGAAGTGTAGGCTACATGGAGGAACTGGAAAGGAAACAAACTTCCTTGGAGACCTGAGAGAATTGGGGGATGGAGACAACTTAGCTTGGAGCTGGGATAGAAACAGATAAAACTGGAAAAAAAAAAAAACAGCAAATAAACACAGGCTTCTAAAATAATCAGAAAAAGAACTGGACAAAGAACCATTGAATTCCAATACCCAGTGTGTCTGGATTTCTCTGGTATCACAGGAAATCTCAAAACAAGTTTTTACCTCCCATGCTAGATTCTTCCTAATTCAGCTTTTCTGCTATCTGATGGAACTCTCATTCTGCAAAAGCAAAACATTTGCTGAATCCTCCACTTGCCTTATTAGCAATTTCTTCTTTTAGAAGATCCAGGGAGCAATGATTAGGGACATGTGACTGGGTGGAGAGTGTGCTGATGAGCTCAGATTTTCAGACGGTACGTACAAGAGGAGGGGATGAGGGACACATAATCAAGACTGAATGCACGAAGATGAGCAAAGCCCTATACGAATAGTGCCCGGATCTCTAAAGCTTATTTAAAACTGCTACAAATGATTTAAAAAAAAAAAAAAAAGGATTCTTGTAGTTTATAGAGACTAGGCCTGCTGCTTGGGGCTGAAAACACACTGTTAACAGATTTAAAAATAAAAAGCAACAAATGGAAACAACTGGCAAAATCAAATAATATGTTTAGAAAGGAACTAAGAATGAAAATGTCCAGTGGGATCTAGGGGAACCACAAGAGATAGTACAGAAATCCTGGACTAGCAACAGAAGAGCTGTTTGCCACTTGGAGGACAGAAGGAATCCGAGGGGAGAGATTACCAGGACCTGGAGGGGGAGAGGGTTATAAAGAGTGGGGAGCCTTGAGAGGAGCAGTAACCTTCAGCAGAGGGACATGCAAAACCCAAGGCTGCCCTACAGGAAGAAAGCATAGATCCCTGCCCTTGCCTCCTCTCTCCCTTCAGTCTCCTGCAAGGGTTCCCATTGGCTAAATCCAGCTGGGACCCAGAGGGCAAAGGAGACCTTAGTGTAGAACAGACTGGGAAACTCCTAGGGCAGAGAGAGGAGCCAAAAATGGTGACAGAGAATCCAGGGCATCCGCAGAAGCTGGCACATGCCTCAATGTCTTGGTGTGTCTACAATTACCACGTAAAATAGGCACCAGATAGTAACTAGCAAAACATCCTTAAAGCAGAGTCTTCCCAACATATCTCCCTGGCTCTAGCTATTGCTCTGTCTCTGACCTATTACTTATACCTGAACCAACACTGACAGTGCTACTCACTGCAATTCTGCAAATGTTCTTATACAAAATGCCTTCTTTCTAGATAGCTGCAATGGAACAATGTCTTTAGATCTTGCTAGGTTTTAGGAGGGTGAGAAGAACCAGATGGCTGGTTACTTTGAAACCAACAGCAGAGACGGCTGGCACCAAAGAGCCCTGTTCCCTCCCATTATGCAGCCTTGGTAGGGGGAAGCAGCCAGCCAGGGAGGGACTACATTACCCAGTCTCACTTTCTTCTAGAGGAAGGTCAGGTGACTAGTACTAACCAATGGAACGAAAGCAAAGCTGATTTGTGTCTGTAGAGCCAAAGCCATTAGGGATAAGGTGTGACCTCATGCTCACTTCCCCTTTTATAATGAATACTGGGGGTCATGTGTGAAGACTGTGGTGTCATGAGATGGAAAGACCCAATTTCCTAAGTTGCCACTTACATGAACACCACTCAGGAGAGTCACCTGACCAGGAATATCCACATTTTGAAAAAAGCGACAAGTAAACTTTTAATGCGTTAAGAGAGGTTAGTTCTTTGTTATAGCTGTTAGCCTATCCTAACAAATGTAAGACCCTTTACTCTGTAGTTACTTCCTGCAATCTCACTTTCAAATTCCTCACCCTTGGCTTCAAATTATAGGAGTCAGAATAAAAGATGAGTAGAAAAATTGTCCACTAGCTGCCTCACCAAGATTTTGCTATTTGACCATTCTGTGACAGAAACATTTGCACTGAATGTTTTTATTGTTAAAAGACATCCACGTTATTTTCTTTTTGTAAAATTGCAGTTTGATGCAGTCCTGGAATCATATAAAGAATACTGTATTCGGAATATCTGAGTCCAAGTTCTACCACTTCCTTATGCCGCCTGACCTTGGGCAGGTCTCATCAGCCCTCATCTCTGTCAAGCAAGGATATTAATAATGTCTCTCTGTCAGGTTGTTGTGAGGATCAAATAAGATAAGGGGTATGGAAACACTTTGTTCACAATAAAGCTTTAGACAAAATCGGTTCTAATCTCCAGGAACAGGGAGTCAACTTGCATTTGCCTTTTAAATGCATGGTCATGGTGCTGTCAAGTTAGCTCTCCCTTCTTTTCTCTCAGATGGTGATGAGGTTCACTTCCTTCCACTCTCTCTCACCTCTATTAACAAGAAAGTAGTTCTTATTATTGTTCGGAATTTTTGCAATTTGAGCTTTGCCCAAGGAAGAATGATTTTAAAAACTGGGTCCAAAAACAAATTAATAGAAATATCTTCTGTACATTGTAAGGCCATGGGTTTACAATACAGCTCATTCTTTGCCCTGGGCTGTAGTTTCTCAGTGAAGTTGTTGGACTTCTATGCATTCCACTCCCCCCCACCAGAAAAAGTGTGTGTGTGTGTGTGTGTGTATCTCCAGATGCCCTATTTATTATTCCAAATAAAATGTGCCTTTTGTTGTTTTAAATTTCTTCTGTATTTATAAGTAGGATTTTTGAAATCATTAGGTCTTTCTTAAACCTCAAGACATAAATAGTGGATCTACTTCAATCCTCTCATTTTATAAATAAGGAAACAGAAGCCCAGAAGACCAGAGATATTTCTGACCCAATTTAAATATCACCTCCTCCAATTAGCTTTTCCAGTTTTCTCTTCCCTCTCTCAAGCTGAGTTGGGTACCCTTCCTCTGTCATAGAACATGTTGGTGAGAGAACCAGATTCTGAATGCTTCATAGGAAGGCACCAAGTCTTCTCTGTCCCTCCAAGAACTTCTGACCTCCATGTAAATATCCAGCTATCTTCTGCTTCTGTGTCCTTGGCCAAAACTGGGTCACATGATCTACTTCAAGGGAGGCTGGAAAAGAGAATTTTTAGCTGAACACATTACCTCCTCCACAAAAATTGGGGTTCTATGAGCAGAGAAGAAGGGGAGATGGATATGAGTTAACTGTCTAAGTTCATCCTGGTAGTAGAACGGGACTAGGACCTAGGTAGGCTGTTTCAGCCCATCCACTACCTAGTACCACCTCAATACCATAAATCTAGTTATATGAGTATTTGGTTCCGCATTCTTTCCAAGAATCATTGTTCTCTCCCTGCAGTATCTGAATTCCTCTAAAAGATCTATAATCAATCTTATTATCAGGGGTTTTCTCTCCAATTCCTCTGTAGTATTTACCCAAATACCTTAGTAATAGGAATGTGACATTGATGGAAATCTAATAAATGTAAGTTCTTGGTGGGGTTTGTGGGGTTTTCCCAGTTTTTGACTTCACTTATTTCCAGACTCAAATGTATTGTGACAGGTAATTCTATCTCGCCCAACACTAGAGAGTTATTAATAACCTGCCCTGCTGAATAAATCAGAGACCCGAAAAAATGTGGAGTAAGCATTTGTTATGCACATATGGGATTTACCAAGTTTCTGTATTTGAAGGTCTTAATATTAGGATTCACATGTTGTGCAAGGCTTTGCAGAGAAAAAGACATTTCACGTCTTCTCGACTTTGAAAATAGGGTATACTTTGCATGCAAACAAGTCTATGTGGGTATAGTGATTTTGAATAAATCATCAAGAAACAAGGTTTCAATAAGCTGTAAGAAACACATTTCCAAGATCATTTTTAAAGGAGAAAATAAAATTAGGTGCAAGGATTTACATGACCTAGGGGATCAGGAGTTAGGCTACACTTTTGGTTGGGTTGTGCTCATAATTAGCGGTGTGACCTTATGGAACATTTAGGTCTTTGGTTCTGTCATCTGTAAGAGGAGAGGATCGTACCAGGTGATCTTCAAGGCCCCATGCATGTCTAAATTCTGTGATTCCATTTCTTACGCGCTGAGATCAAGAGAGCCAATTTAGGGAGTTACATGATGGCCAAATCCTGAAAAGGGCATACTAACCTTTCGCTGGCATTACCCTTGGATTTAAGGCTGATAAATTTTTAGAATTTATTTATCATAGAATTGTTACTGTTTTGGCATATTACCCTTTGTTGGCAATTTACAGGCTTGTAATCATCAGAAACATGCTGTTTTGAATTCTACTCTTTTCACTTAACATTTTATCATAACTATTTGGCAATATTTCCACAGAGTCTTCATAATCACTGTTGTAGTGGGGCAATGTCATTCCATTTGGCTGATATGTCACAAATTTGGGGTCCTCCTTGCCCTTCCTCTCATACTCCACATCTGGTTCCTCAGCAAATCCTATCAATTCCACCTTCGGATTATGTCCAGAATCCGATCCCTTCACACCATCTCTGCTGTAACCACCCTGTCCAGGCCGCCATTATCTGTTGTCTGGATTATTTTCATGGTCTTCCATCTGGCATGTCTGCTTCCACATGTGCCCACTAGAGTGTGTATTTCACACACCTGCCCTGGTGAGGTCCTTTCAAACCATTGTCTTATCTTGTCCCTTTTCTTCTAAAAACTCTCCAGGGACTTCTCATCTTACTCAGATCCAAATCTTCCTACAGCCTTAAGATCCTATGTGACCCGGTTTCCCTTCTACTTCTCTGACCCCATCTTCAACCATTGTTCCCCTTGCTCACTCTACTCCCACTCTCCAGGCCTCCTTGTTGCTCTTTCCAGACACGATCTTGACCCAAAGCCTCTGCAATCACTACAACCTCAACCCAGAATGCCATTCCTCCCACATTCTGATGGCTCCCCCTCTTATTATTTTCAGGTCTCTGTTCAAAAGTCACTTCATCAGAGCAGTCTTCCCTGTCCACCCTGCTAAAATAGCAACCGTCTTCCAGCACTCTCTGGGTTTCTTTATTTTTGTTTATGACACTTAGCATCACCTGACATATTATTTACTTATTTATAGCCTTTCAACACCACCACCGGAAATGGAAGCCCCACAAGGGCAGGGACTTTGTTTTCTTCACTGCTGTATTCCCATACTCAGAACTGCAGGTCAATAAATATTTGTTTAATGAACGGATTAAACTAGTTGATCAACGTAGGACTTCAGGTTATAGGTCTGGTGGTGAAACACTCAGGAGAGAATGTTAGGAAGCAAGACAAGACAAGCAAAAGAGATCATATCATAAAGATCCCTGTGTGTCATGCCAAAGTTTTCAATTTTATCTCTGCCTAAGTGGAAGCCATAGAAAGACTTTCATCAGGAAAACAACAAAACCATATTTGTATTCAAAAAGCCAACTCTTGTCAGTAGTGGGGAGAATGCATTTGAGACAAAGGAAAGAAGTCAGGAAGGGGGCTATTGCAAAATCCATGAGAGAGACTACTCAAATGAGAGCCAACATAACAGAAGGGGAAATAGGAGGAGACAGATTCGAGGGATAGAAAGGAAATTAGAACAGTAGGATTTTGAGATTGGTTGTGGGGGAGGGAAGACAAGGAAAAGGATGATTACCAAGTTTTCAGTTGGGCATCTGGAGGGGGTAGGGGTGCCCAACTGGAAAAAAAGGGGGAGAAACAGATCTGAGGGAAAAGAGGATGAGCTCTGTTGTGACACTTAAGTTGGAGTTATCTGTGTCTTCCAAGTGGAGATGACTGGTGAGCCTCTGAACATACAACGTAGGATCTCAAGAGAGAAGTCTGAATTGGAAATACAGATTTGGCAGCAATGGCAAATAGTCATTGGAGTGACTGACATTCCTCAGAAAGTGTGTTGGAGGAAGAGGAGAAGGGGGGTTGGGATAGAACCCTGGGGTCCGGGAGACAATGAAGAAAGAGTTGAAAGAGCGCTGAGCAGCATGGAGTCAATGGTTTTAAGACCACAAGGTGGTCACTGGTGTCAAAGCAACAGCAAGTTCAAGAAAAAGAAGGACTGAAGTGGATCCCTGAAATCTAGCCATTAGGAAAGTCAAAAGGGACGTTGATAGGAGCAATTTCAGGCTTAAAAAACAAATTGCAGTGAAGCTACGGAGAAGGGGGAAGACGCTAAAGGCACGGTCAGGAATTTGGAGAGAAAGTTACAGTGTAGTTTTTTGTTTTGTTTTGTTTTTTGCATCTCCTATAATTCAGTCCTTTGATCTGGCTGAAAAAAAACTAATCAGCTGGGGGAAAACCACTTATTTTTTGGTGATGACCTAACTCTGCCAAGTGCATTAGCCTATGTCCACCTTTAGCCCTGAAAAACAAAACAAAATAAAGAAGGTAGCTGGTTTAAAAGAAATATTATCTGTGGTAGTGACAAAAGTTACCTACCCATCATCCTTTCTCGCCTTCTGTATCATGAATAGAACTCTGATTTTATTCAGGGTAATAATGTGTTCAGCTAAAAGTCTACTTCTCTTAGCCTCGTTTGCAACTAGGGAGATGTACATGCAAATCTTTGGGTGGGGCTTTCAGGAAAGCTCCTTCAAGAAGAATACTAACTCAACAGGAGGGGGCTTTTTTTTTTTTTTTTTTTACCTTTGCCCTTCCTTTTCATCTTTTGGAAAGGAAATGTGATGACTGGATCTCCAATAGCCATATTGGGCCCATGGAGCTACTTTAAGGATGGAAGTTACAGGCTAAGGATGGCATAACTGAGAATACATTCAGATCCCTAATGCTATCACAGAGATACTATCCTTTCCTTAAAATTTCTGCCCACAGGCTTCTTGTATGCGAAAGAATAAACTCCTATTTGGCTGTAGTTGTGTCTCTGCTTGCTATTAGCAGCTGAACACAATTCCTAATAATACATCACCTTATATACCTGACTTTGAATTATTCTTCTGTTTGGGTCTGGCCTTCTCCAAGAGCTGCCACCAAAGTACTGCAATATTAAGAGCACTGAAATAGCCACCTGCTGGAGAAATATATTCACCTGGTTGCTCATGCCTAAAATCCCTGGGATAATGGCCAGAGTCTTGTTTTCCCACTCAAAATAAGGCTTATGTTGCAAATACCCATGAGAGAGATGTCTCATGAAGTGAAGTTTATTCTCTGAGCTTGAACTGGGTTTCAGTCTGGGCTGGGGAAGGAACATGATAATGGATGGACATCTGAGGCAGAGGGGGCATCGAAAGGATAGGAGCTCCTGCCAGAGCCAAGCAGGTGGGCACTAGGGCCCAGATGACATATTTTACCAGCTTTATAAGCTTATCTTAAGGTGGGCCCAGGAGAGGGACCAGTAGTAAAATAACTAATGTTTACAGAGCATTCATTCTATACCATGCATTTTACTTACATCATTTCATTGAATCCCTACAACATCCCTGTGAGATTAGGTGGTCTTGTTTTTAAACCCATCTTACACATGAGGGAACTGAGGCACAGAGATTTTAAATAAACAGGAGATCTGACATTTGAACTATGGTCCAGCTCATGCCAGAGCCTTAGCTCTAACTATTGATAATTTAAGTAATAATAGCATTATTATTTTATATGTATTGACATTAACAACTTCATGAAGTAGTTACAACTCATGTCCCCATTTTATAGGTGAAAAACTGAGGCAAGGAGAGGTTAAGGAATCTGCCCCTGGTCGATGTGGCTAGAAAGTGAGAGAACTGAAATTTAAGCTCACGTCTGTCTCACTCCAGAACTGATATATACTGGGGAGAAATTTAATTTTTCTAACGTTTTTCAAGGCTCCTCATTTTTAATCCACTAAAAAGCCAGAGAATAGGTGATATCATTCAATACATCTTAGTCATCCAACGCTCAATTCACTACTAGAAGCAAACACTATATAAATCCACTCATACAGGCATTAATGACACCCAAGAGAGTGGCACCCATTATTCTCCTTATTTTACAAATTTGGATGCACAGAGATCACGAGACTTACCCAAATACAATTAAGTAATCAAAATACATTTTGGTGGGGTGCCTTAGGACCCTAGTCTGGGCTGTTTAGCAGTGAGATGAAAGATGGAGGTCTTCTGTGTAATTCTGAGCTTGAAAAGCTCCCAGAGGCCTCAGACTTATATTTTAAAGATGAACTTTTATTTCCCCTCCTCCTCTCCCCTTTTTGAAATAAAGGCTTATTTTTCATTCCTGAGGAACTCACTCACTGCAGCAGATCGTCTGGGAACAATGTTCATGTGTTAGGGACTCAGAGGTTGGGGCTAGAGGTACCTGGAATGGGAAGGGGCCCATGGATCATACTGACATCTGAAAAGGCCCCTGGAAAGAAGGAGGAGACTGAGCCGGGCTGACTGGCTATCAGCTGCCGCTTTCCAAGGCCTCAGGCATGTTCTCTTTCAGCTGACAGGAAAAGTCACTGAGGTGAACAGAGGACACAAAAGAAATCCCGAGCTCAGGCTGGAATTCACTTACAGGTGCATCGAGACAGGCTCCCCAAGCATCTCCTTGGCCTCTACTCTTCACTGTGACTTCTGAAGTGGATGGATGGAGTCTCTAACAATTCAAGCTGTAGGCTTCTAGAAGGGAGACAGGTCCTGAAACATTCCACCGCAGTGCTGCTGTGACAGGAAGTGGCTGCAGAGGGTCAGCACCTTTCAGCTCCGCCATGTTAAAATAGCCCAATGACTGGACTGTTAAAGCACATGTTGGTTAATGAGAATTTTTGCATGAATTTAAGCACGATGATAATTTTTTAAATTAAAATCATAACAATGAGAGGTTTTTCCCACTTATCAAATACTTGATGATTTTTTTTTTTTAATAGTAGTCAATGCTGAGATAGGGTAGGGGCGTGGAATGATTTTCTCAGACTTACTGCATGGGCACAAAGATTGGTAAACAGCTTAGCAAGAGCTTTTAAAAGGTTCTTCTTCTTTGGCCCATGAATTTCACTCAAGAACTTATCCTAAGGAAATAATTAGAAATGCAAACAATGATTGGCATCCAGGGATATTGTTATAAATACCTTTTCTGAAATCTGTCCAGCGCAACCACTACATACACTTACCTTTGTGGAAATTCTCCTTCTCTCATGGTTGAAATGTCATCTTTCCACCCATCCTACCCCCTGGCCACCACTGACTGGAAGAAGCAGGACTGGACACCCGACCCAGCCTAGGCCAGTGAGAGTTCCCACTCCCCCTTGACCAATCGTCGTTTATTGGTCCAGGGATGGCCAGTTATTTTTCAAGTTGGATTTCCCTTGCACCTGAAATAGTGCAGATGTTTAGTTATAAGAGCAAAAGTTGGAGACACAAAATGTGTTCTAATGTAAGATCAATTAGATTAACTATGGTACACCCATAAATGAAATACACAATCCTTAATAAATGGAATGTATTATTGTTGTTACCAGCAGCATTCAAACATGTGGTGTCATATCTTCTATTTAAAAAGATACCCTCCTTTGACCCACCTCCATCCCACATCCCACCTCTCTCCTCCCTTTTCTGCAAAATTACTAGAAGGGTTTACCTAAATTCACTGTCAGCAGTTTCTCTTCCTATTCTTTCTCGAATCCTCTCTAATCAGGCTCTGCTCCACCAAAATTGTTCTTGTCAAAGTCACCAACGAATTTCACATTGGCAAGTCCATTGACCAATGTTCATTCCTCATCTTTCTAGACCTTAACAGCAGCATTTGACATAGTTGATGGCTTGCATCTTGAAATTCTTCCTGCACTTAGCTTCTGAGACTTGACTCTTTCTTGTTCTCCTACTTCCCCATTCACTGTCTCTTAGTCTTCTTTTGCTGGTTCCTTCTCACTCTCCCCACTTCTGGACATTGTAGTGCCCAGAACGCAGTCCTCAGGTCTCTACTCTTTTCTTTTCATACTCTCTTGGGGGTTTCATCCTGCCCATGACTTTAAATGCTTTGTATATACTTTCTATGTACTATGATGACTTGCAAGTTCCAGCTCCAGCTTGAGTTTCTGTCCTGAATTCCCGACTCCTATATCAAAATGCTTACTCTCCTTCTGAACTTAGATATCTAATAGGCATCACAAACTTGTCCAAAATTGATTTCATAATTTCCTCTACCCCCCAAGATCCATCTCTGAAACTTGCACTTCCAATCTAAGTAAATGGGCACTGCCATTCACCTTGTTGCCCAGGCCCATCTATTAGTAGGGGCTGTTCCTGGACAGTAGAATCACAGGTGATTTTGTTTGTTTGTTTTTCTTTGCATTGTTGAATGAACAGCATTGATCAGAGGAAGAATCAATCATATTAGAGAAGGGAATGGATTCAGGAATAAAGAGTAGATAAGGAATCTGTGAATTTAAGGCAATGGGTACAAATGCAAATAAAAACAAGTGGAAATTCAGATAAAATAAGGAGATGGAAACCAAAAACTGTAGAATTTTGCAGCCTATGACCAAGAAAACCAGGTAGCCAAGAGCAGCTGGACTTTGACCAAATGGAGCAGCCGGTCCATGTGAGACTGACTATTGCAGGACTTAGCTTTACTGCATGTACTTGGCCAGACTGTAACATCTGGTCTGGGTTCTAGGCTAGGTTAGACTCAGTTCAAAATTCCTTCTCCTCAGCATTACTCCTGAAGCAGCAGAAAGTGTATGAAATAGTACAAGTATGCAGGACCATGGACTTGGCCCCCATTCTCTCTTATCTCAGTGAGGTGCACCTAGACTTAGCTCACACGAATGCAGTATCTGCCAGATCAGAGGAGCATAGAGTCACCAGCTCAATGTTTTCTCCACCCTCATCCAGGGCAGGCTAGAAACAATGAATATTATCATAGAAGGCCGAAACTCTGCTTCTCAGTCAGTCAGGTCATCTAAGCGAATGGCCCTGGTTCCAAGACTTGAAATTCTGCACTGGCATAATCTTGCATTATCTGCACTTGTACTTCAAGGCCAAGGGCTTTCTTTTTCTGTCTGCCCAGAGGCTTTCTGTGTACAAGACTTGCCCTGGAAATCTGTATTAGTCAGGGATCTCCAGAGAAACAGAACCATTGGATGTATATACACATATAAATAGAGATTTCTGTTAAAGAGTTGGCTCACATGATTATGGAGGCTTAGCAAATCCAAACTCTGATGGGGTAGGCCAGGAGGCTGGGAATTGAGAAACAGCTGCACTTTGAGACTGAAGGCTACCTGCTGGCAGGATTCCCTCTTGCTGGGGACCCACAGTCTTGTTCTGTTAAGACCTTCAACTGATTGGATGAGGCCCACCCACGTTATGGAGCATAATCTGCTTTACTCAAAGTCCACTAATTTAAATACTAATCTTATCCAAAACACGGTTTCACAGAAACATCCAGAATAAATAATTTTTGACCAAATATCTGGGAACCATGGCACATAAAATTAACCATCACAACAGCTGGATTTCAGTTAAAGGACCCCTACTTCATGATGAGGCAATTCCATTCAAGCAAAATCAAAGAGCCATGTGTGGGGGAACCTGGGTGACTCAGTTGGTTAGGCGCCCCACCCTTGATTTTGGCTCAGGTCATGATCTCAGGGTCATGAGATCGAGCCCCACGTCAGGCTCTGCACTCAGCAGGGAGTCTGCTAGAGATTCTTTCTCTCTTCCTCTCTCTCTGCCCCTCCCCCCACTCCCTCTTAAAAATAAAATATTTAAAAAAAAGAGCTGTGTGGTCTAACTGGATCCACCATGGGAGGAAGTCAAGGAGGGGGTTTGGGAAAGGTTTGTGTACTGGAGGGAACTCCTGTGAGTTATGTGTAAATGGCTTAAATTGAGCCTGCAGTTAGAGCTTCTGGTTTCCAAATGATCTTCTCTTTTTCCCTATTGACTTCAGATGGAGTCCATGCAGATAATAAGTCATGTGGTTATGTATCCATGATGTTTTGCCTGGCTCCACCCATTGGCATCACTGCCTGGAGGGAAACTTCCAGGAGTCTGTCAGGAGCTCATTTACCAGGCACCTGGGTGGCTGTCATTAAGCATCTGCCTTCAGCTCAGGTCATGATCCCAGGGTCCTGGGATCGAGCCCTGCATCAGTCTCCCTGCTCAGCGGGAAGCCTGCTTCTCCCTCTCCCACTCCCCCTGCTTGTGTTCCCTCTCTCGCTGTATCTCTCTCTGTCATTTAAATAAAATCTTTAAAAAAAAAAAAAAAGGAGCTCATTTACCTGTTGACCTGGGACCACAATTGTAGCTGCCTGGTGGTTAGATGCTATAGCCCAGGAAGGCTGAGTGTACCTGTATACGATCATGGGAGAACAAGAAAATACATACTTTCTTATTTTAGAAATTTCCTATAAAAACATTAAAATAAATTTTATATAACAAAACAAAAATAACAAATATAAAAAATATGCTTGTTGAAGGAGAGGAAGGACAGCAGACGGCAGGGGTCAGGGAACAGGAGAGCATGAATAGCAGAACTAGCACGAATAGCAGGAACACATTTCACCTCTGAGAAGCTCCTTTCCCTGCACCCCACCCAAGTCACTGGGTGGACTTGATCCCTTTGCTCTTGATTCCCGTCATTAATCTAACTTTGAATTCTGGATTCTGATGTTACCTGCTATTTGGTTCTTATAGTCCAATTTTCTGAACTTGGGCTATGAGATTGAATGTGATTAACATCATAATAAGTGTTTATGGGAAGAGTTCGGAGCCTTTTTCCTAACATTTGACTGAGGTTGCCTTTGTAATATTGATTTTTATAAGTTATTTTCCCATTAATTATTTATAAAATCATAAATTACAAGGCTGGACGATATCCTAGGGTTGATGAAGTTCAACCCTCTGAGGGTTAGGAAACTGAGGTCCAGGGAGGAAACGGAGCAAATCACTTGCTCAAGATCAGTGTCTCCCTGAGATGAGCCTAGGCCCCAGCTCACCTGTGTCCCAGCGCTCTCTCTAGCGCATCACAGGGGGAAAAGGCACGCTGCATTACAGGCAAGAAGCAGAATCCCTTCCTGCCAACAGAGGCACAGGACTCCTTCCACATATTTCGCATTATTCTGGGAATTAATAGCTCAATTTGGTATTAAACGAAATGGCTCACGTGGCTAATCTGGACCAAGTGAAGGATCAGCAAAATGGGGACCTGAGCTTCTCTGTATGATAATCAGGAGCAGTCCCTGAAGGAGTAAGACAAACACATTAAAAGCCTTTCTGCAAAGCCAATTTTGGGCAATGGTCTGATTGCTGGATAAATCACACCAGGAAATTGCAATGGGTGGTGAGGAGAGCACAGGCTGGGTACGTTATAGGGTAGCAAACAGTTCTCTATACCTTAGAGAAATTACTCTCTCAGAAGTGGAGAGGAACTGTGCAGTATGTTCAGGGAAATAAGGAGAGACAAGGAAGAAGAAAAGAGCATATATGAGATACATGAATCAAAAGGATAAATTGATGTGAGAGGTGGTATGGAATTAAAAGGAAGTAGGAAACTGATAGCTAAGGACAGGCTGAAAGGGGACAGAAAATGGCAAGGGACGGGACGCCTGGGTGGCTCAGTCGGTTAAGTGTCTGCCTTCGGCTCAGGTCATGATCCCAGGGTCCTGGGATCGAGTCCCGCATCGGGCTCCCTGCTCCGCGGGGAGCCTGCTTCTCCCTCTGCCTCTGTCTCTCTCTCTGTCTCTCATGAATAAATTTAAAAAAATAAATAAAATCTTAAAAAAAAAATGGCAAGGGAAACAAAAACCCGAAAGTACACTTACCTCTCAACAGTTCATGGACTTGATGATTTATTCTTTTTTTTTTAGTGCCAGTTTAGACTGACATGAGCACAAAATACAGAACTCCTGCCCTCTTTCTTTGCTAGCCTTTATACAGAGAATGCAAATTAGTATGATGCTAAGTGAGGCCGGAACAGGAGCTTGCACTTATTTATTTAGTCTTCACTATCAATCTTATTCCAACGTATTTACTGAGCATCTCCTATGTACAGGCACCACACTAAGGCACCAAACTGCACAAGGTGGGTGCGGTCCCTGCGCTCGCTGAGCTAACACTCTAACAGGGGAAAGGTGATGTACTACAGAGGTGCATCAAAGTGATTTAGGGGATTAGCTGCACTATGGCTTGGGTCTCAGGACTTTATTCTGCTACCTATAGCAGAAAATCTGAATAATAGTGGCTTAAATAAACAGAGGTTGATTTTTCACACACAACAAGAAATACGAGTAAATAGAGATTTATTTTTTCATACAGAGAAATATCAATATAAGATCCAGGGAAGGTGCAGCTGCTCAAATGTGACACCAGAACTCAGACTGAGCCTATATATCTGGACAGCGAGGGTGCCATGGTTAAGTACAGGGATGCTGGCACGATTAGCTCTTATTAACTCGTATTAAATCTTGGCTCTGTGACTGTGTGATGTTGGGAAAGTTACTTAACCTCGCTCCAGTTCTCCGGTCTTCTTGTCTGTAAAGTGGCCATAAAAATAATAGACCCCCCCCACCATAAATATAGTCAACTGGTCTTTGACAAAGAAGCGAAGGCAACACGATGGAGTAAATAGTCTTTTCAACAAATGGTGCTGGACCAACTGGACATCCACTTGCAAAACAGTGACTCTAGAGACAGACCTTACATTCTTCACTAAAATGAACTCAAAATGGATCACCAGTCTAAATATAAAATTCAAAACTATAAAGCTCCTGGAAGGTAACATAGGAGAAAACCTACATGACCTTGGGTTTGCTGATGCCTTTTTAGATACAACACCAAAGACACGATTCGTGAAAGAAATCATTGATAAGCTAGGCCTCATTAAAATTAAAAACTTCTGCTCCGTGAAGAACAATATCAAAAGAATGAGAAGACAAACCACGGACTGGAAAAAATACCTGCAAAAGACACATTTGATAAAGGACTGTTATCCAAAATATGCAAAGAATTCAAAACTCAACAGTAAGACCACAAACAACCTGATTAAAAAACAGGCCAAAGCCTTACCAGACATGTCACCAAAGATGGTTACATGCATATGAAAAGATGCTCCATGTCCTATGTCATCAGGGAAATGCAAACTAAAACAATAATGAGATGTTTCTTTTTTAAAATTTTTTATTGTTATGTTAATCACCATCCATTACATCATTAGTTTTTTAATTTTTTTATTGCTATGTTAATCACCATACATTACATCATTAGTTTTTGATGTAGTGTTCCATGATTCATTGTTTGTGCATAACACCCAGTGCTCCATGCAGAGCGTGCCCTTCTTAATACCCATCACCAGGCTAGCCCATCCTCCCACCCCCCTCCCCTCTAGAACCCTCAGTTAGTTTTTCAGAGTCCATCGTCTCTCATGGTTCGTCTCCCCCTCCAATTTCCCCCCCTTCATTCTTCGCCTCCTGCTATCTTCTTCTTTTTTTTTTCCTTAACATATATTGCAATTAATGAGATGTTTCTAACACCCATTAGAATAGCCAGAATCGGGGCTCCTGGGTGGCTCAGTCAGTTAAGCGTCTGCCTTCCGCTCAGGTCATGATCTCAGGGTCCCGGGATCGAGCCCCAATTTGGGCTCCATGCTCGGCGAGGAGCCTGCTTCTCCCTCTCTCTCTGACCATCCCCACCTTACCCAGCTTGTGCTCTGTCTCTCCCTCAAATAAATAAATAAAATATTAAAAAAAATGGCCAGAATCCAGAACACTAACAACACCAAATGCTGGTGAGAACGTGGAGCAACAGGAACTCTCATTTGTTGCTGGTAGGAATGCAGAATGGTACGGCCACTTTGGAAGACAGTTTGGTAGTTTCTTACAAAGTAAACACACTCTTACCGTACGATCCAATAATCGTGCTCCTTGGTATCTGTGCAAAGGAGTTGAAGACTTATGTCCACACAAAAGCCTGCACACAGATGTTTATAACCAGGTGTTCATTCATATTTGCCAAAACTTGGAAGCATCCAAGATGTCCTTCAGTAAGTGAATGGATGAAAAACCTGTGGTACATTCGAACAAAAGGATATTATTCAATACTAAAAAGAAATGAACTCTCAAGCCATGCAAAGACATGGCGGGATCTTGAATGCATATTACTAAGTGGAAGAAACCAATCTAAGAAGGCTACATACTGTATGATTCCAAATATATGACAGTCTGGAAAAGGAAAAACTATGGAAAAAATTAAAAGATCAGTGGTTTCCAGGGGTTAGGGAAGAGATGCATAGGCAGAGCACAGAGGATTTTTAGGGCAGTGAAATCACTCTGTATGATATAATAATGGATACATGTCATTATACATTTGACTAAATTCATAAAATGTACAACATCAAGAGTGAACCCTAAAGTAAACTAGGGATTTGGGTAATTATGATGTGTCCGTCTAAGCTCATCAATTGTAACAAATGTACAACTCAGGTGAGGAATGTTGATAGTGGGGGAAGCTATGCATGTGTAGGGGCAGGGGATGTATGGAAAATCTCTGTACCTTCCCCCTCAATTTTGCTATTAACCTAAAACTGCTCTAAAAAAATGTCATTTTAATAATAATAATAACAGGCCTATTGAAAGGATTAATAATTTAATATATGCAAATCACTAGAATAGTGCAGTAGGCAACATGTGTTGTTACAGTTGTTAATATTAACATCCTGCCAGCCTTAACAAGTTGGATTTTGTCCTCATGTTTGGCTCCTAATGGTCTCAAGAAGGCTGCCACATCCTTAGGCATCATATAGCATTCTGGACAGATGAAGGGGAAAGATATGAAAATGGCATGCCAGCTAAATCCGGCTTTCTTTTTCTTTTTCTGTTTTTTTGTTGTTATTGTTGTTGTTGTTTTTTTTAATTTAAATTCAATTAGCCAACTTACAGTACATCATTTGTTCCACATAGTGTTCAATAATTTATCAGTTGCATATAATACCCAGTGCTCATCACATCACGTGCATAAATTTTCTTTTTAAGATTTTTATTTATTTATTTGAGAGAGAGAGACAGCAGAGTGAGAGAGAGCACGAGCTGGGGGGGAGGGGCAGAGGGAGAGGGAGAAGCAGGCTCCCTGCTCAGCAGGGAGCCCGATGTGGGGCTCGATCCCAGGACTCTTGGATTATGACCTGAGCCACCCAGGTGCCCTAAATCTGGCTTTTTAAAAATCAACACTACAATCACTTCGCTGACAGTCCTGCTTAGCAGACTTTGCTTTCATCTCATTAGACAGAACTGTGTCATATGCTCACATCTGGCTGGAAGGCGGTGGAGAATAAGGTTGTCGATGGATTAAGGAGATCATGCATGGGGGTTGGGGCCTGGAATATGGGCATAGGATCAGCCAACCAACCATGTCTGCTATGGCTTCTGTCCAGAGACAATCACTGTTAACATGGGACATATGTCCCTTTTTATGTGCACTTCCCCCCTTAATTACATGGATCAAGCTGGTTGAACTGAATTGTCCCTGCTTCTTACCCAGTCATTTTCCACCTGGGTCTCATTTCCTCCACGCAAAATAAGGCACTCCAAGTGATTCCATTCCAGCCATATCAACCAACCCAACTATTTATGACATGCCTCGTATGTACGTAGAGCTATGCCCTGAGCTGCATGAGGACCTGGAAATTTAGAAGTGATGCCTAACAGCACAGATCATATCATCTCTTTCCCAAGAGGTGCCCAAGACAAAAGAATTCCAGAACGCTGTGGAAAGAAATCTGGCCTTAAGAAATGTTCATCTCTTGGGCGCCTGGGTGGCTCAGTTGGTTAAGCGACTGCTTTCAGCTCAGGTCATGATCCCACGGTCCTGGGATCGAGTCCCGCATCGGGCTCCCTGCTCTGCGGGGAGCCTGCTTCTCCCTCTCCCACTCCCCCTGCTTGTGTTCCCTCTCTCGCTGTGTCTCTCTCTGTCAAATAAATAAATAAAATCTTAAAAAAAAAAAAAAGAAATGTTCATCTCTTTAATCCAGTAATCTCATTCCAAGATTACTCTAAATAAACAATTGGAAAGCCAGACAAAAATTCCATGCAAAAAGATGTTGACTATATGCTGTTTTTAATAGCCAAAAAGGTCATGTCAGTGACTATTCAGCAGTCACGAAAATTATGCTTTTGAGGAATTTTTAATGTTATGAGAAAAGCTATGTTCTATTTTTTTTTTTGGTTTATATTTTTAGTGTTGTGAGAAACATATGGTGAGAAAATGCTTATCATATATTACTCAGTGGGCGGCAGTTTACCGATGTGTGATATAACCTACAAAGTATAGTGGTTAAGTACATAGACTCTGGAGTTAGACTAGTTCCAAGTTCTTTCTTTGCAATTCACCATTTATTTATCTGTTTATTTGGGGGCACTTTACCTAACTTCTCTAAGCCTCTAAAGTCAATACGGAAAGGTAGAGGGAGGAAGGAAATGCCTTTACGAGGAAAGAAATGCCTTAGTAATGCAACACAGAGCCCAGAACGAGAAGGCTCTGCAATGGGTCCAGGAGGCCAGGCCAGGTGCTCTGACACCTGGGACCATAGCATCCAGCAGATCCAGGGGTGCTTGAGTGTCAGTGGAAGCCAGGGACGCTGTTTGGAGCCTTGGGCAGGTCCCTTTGGGTGAATTGCAGCACAATCCTGCCGTGGATAACCACTCTCCTTTTGAGAAACGGCTCGTGGCCTGCTCCCTTAATAGAGATGAACACTTAACCACGGGCCATCAAGTTACCAGGAGACCCAAACTGCTCATCATGCACGGGGTGTTATCTGCCACACAAAGCCACAGAGGTGGGTGTGCAGAGCAGCTGTCCATCACAGAACACAGGCAGGCCCTGAAGACACCATTAAGTGACCTGAAGAAGTGGCCCAAATGCCCAAGGTCCCCCTCGGGCTACACTTTATCTCTCTCTCCCAGCCTGCACCTATGGCCTCCTGGGGAGTTCCCCATGATCAGCTGACAGAGGGAAAGTCTCAGGCCTGGTTTATAGATGGTTTTACACAATATACAGGCATCCCCAGAAAGTGGAGAGCTGCAGCAGTCCAGCCCCCTTCTGGGATGTCCCTGAAGGACAGGGGGGAAGGGAAATCCTCTCAGTGGGCAGAGCTTGGTTGTTGACTTTGCTTAGAAGGAAAAGTGGCCAAACATGTGATTTTATACCAGTGCATGGGCTGTGGCCAATGATACGGCTGAATAGTTAGAAACTTGTGAGGAACATGACTGGTGACAAGGAAATTCGGGGAAGAGAGTAGATCGACTTCTCCCAATGAGCAAAAACCATGAAGATATTTATGTCCCATGTAAATGCTCACCAAAGGATGACCCCGGCAGAGGAGGATTTTAAAAATCAAGTGGATAGGGCAACCCATGTTTGGATACCAGTCAGCCTCTTTCCCCAGCCACCCCTGTCATCATCAATGGCTCATGAACAAAGTGTCCGTGGTGGAAAGGATGGAGGTTATGCGTGGGCTCAGCAACATGGACTTCCACTCAGCCAGGCCAACCTGGCCACAGCCACTGCTGAGTGCCACTCGCAGAGACTAATACTGAGTCTTTAATACGACACCATTCCCTGGGGTGATCAGCCAGCTACCTGATGGTAGGTTGATTACATTGGACACCTTCCACGGTGGGTGGGAAGGGGCAGCGTTTTGTTCTTACTGGAATAGACATATACTCTGGACACAGATTTGCCTTCCCTGCACACAATGCTTCTGCCAAAACTACCATCCATAGACTTACAGAATTATTTATCCACTATCATGGAATCACTTCACAGCAAAAGAAGTGGGGAAATGGATCCATACTCATGGAATTCATTGGACTTGTCATGTCCTCCACCACCCTGAAGGAGCTGGCTTCATGGAACCATGGAATGGCCTTCTGAAGACTCACTTACAGCACCAGCTAGATGTCAATACCTTGGAGGGCTGGGGCAAGGTTCTCCAGAAGGCTGTGTATGCTCTGAATCATTGTCCAGTAGATGGTACCGTTTCTCCTATAGCCAGAATTTATGGATCCAGGCGTCGAGGGGTGGAAATAGGAGTGGCACTATTGCCTATTACCTCTAGTGACCCACTAGCAAGATGTCTGCTTCCTGTTCCCACAGGCTCTGTTGGCCTAGAGGTCTTAGTTCCAAAGGGAGGAATGCTTCTACCAGGAGACACGATGATTCCACTGAACTGGAAGTTAAGACAGGTACCCAGCTCCTTTGGACTCCTCATGCCTCTGAATTAATAAAGAAGCGGGTAACTGTGCTGACTTGGTGGTTAGTCCTGACTCCCATGGGGAAATTGGATTACTCTTTCACTGTGAAGGTAAGGAAGAGAATCAGGAGATCCCTTAAGGCCTCTGTTAGTATTATCATGCCCTGTGGTTAAAGCCAATGGAAAACTACAACAACCTAATTCAGGCAGGACTACTAATGGTCCAGATCCTTCAAGAACAAAGATCTGGGTCACCTCACCAGGTAAAGAACAACCGGCTGAAGTACTTGCTAAAGGCAAAGGGAATACAGAACGGGTAGTAGAAGAAGGTAGTTACAAATACTGGCTATGACCACATGAACAGTTAAGAAACAAGGACTGTAATTGTCATGAGTATTTCCTCCTTATTTTGTAATGAATATGTTTGTGTGTGTATATGTGTCAAATACCTTTGTTTTCTCCCCTCTTATTCCCTTATCATGTAACATAAGATGAATTGACTTTATATCATAATATAGTTAAGTTTTGTTAACTTTACATCATAGTATTTAAGTTATGGAATATCAAGGAGCATAGCAAACATCACTCAAGAGTAAACATCACTCATTTATCTCATCTCCTGGGGAAGGAGTCAGTGTAGTTTTGGTTGTATGCAGGACAGTTATACCATGTTAAGTGGATTTATGACTTTGTAACTGTCTTCGTCTGGAGACTAATTATGGTTTAGGGAGAGGCATGTGGGTGCCAAGTTGACAAATTGGTAAGTTGACAATTAACTACTTGTGATAGTTAACTTTATGTGCCAACTTGACTGGGCCACAGAGGTGTCCAGATATTTGGTCAAACAATATTCTGGGTTTCTGTGATAGTATTTTGCAATGAGTTTTAACATTTAAACTGATAGACTGGCTCAGATGGTAGAGCATGTGACTCTTGATCTTGGGGTCATGAGTTCGAGCCCAACATTGTGTGTAGAGGTTATAAATAGATAAACTTTGAACTGATAGACTGAATAAGGCAGATTGCTCTTCCCAATGTGGGTGGGCCTTGCCCAATCAGTTGAAGGCCTGACTAGAACAAAAAGGCTGACTCCTGAGTAAAAGGGAATTCCTCCTGCCTGCCTGTCTTCAAACTGGGAAATTGCGGGGGTTCTTTTGGTTTTTTTGTTTGTTTTTTCCTGCCTTTGGACTCTAACTGAACTAGTGGTTCTCCCTTGTCTCAAGCCTCCGGGCCTCCAGACTGAAACTACACTATTCGCTCTCCTGATTCAAAGGTGTTTCCTGGGTCTCCAGCTTGCCAACTGCAGATCTGGGGACTTGTCAGCCCCCATAATCATGTGGGCCAATTCCATAGATAGATAGATAGATAGATAGATAGATAGATAGATAGATAGATA